>NC_136918.1:28964103-29496603 GCF_949752795.1 Hyperoodon ampullatus
ACAGTGTGTCTTTGCTTTTTTGTTACAGATGAGTGAGAGCAGACAAGATGAGAGGCCATTTTTAATTCAGTATTACTTAAGTGGCAAATACGTCCCTCAATCATTCCTCCTGTAAGTAGCTTTTTTATTTTTACTAATTAAACAATTGTTTGCTTTGGAGGAGCAGTAAAATACACTGAGAGTACTTTTTGCCTAAGGCAACTAGATGGCCAAGATATATTAGGCCAGTACCATCTTTTTAATGGACTTTCTTGCTGTCTGTTGCAAAATGGTCCAGGCAGTGAGATGCTCTAGCTCTTCTGGTCTGTTTCCCCTCCTCCCCATTCCCGTTCCAAGGGACCGGACTCCTTCATGCCTCACATCTGCATCATTAGGGCCCCAGAAAGGTGGGCAAGGGGCCCAGTGGCCACAAAAGCACTTCCACTCACTGGTAACACTTCAACAGCCCTGCTGCCCACGTCACAAAAATCTTCGATGATGTTCAGTCAAATCTGGTTAGCTTATTTTAGCCAACTGTACTAGCCACAAAAATTAAAGCAATTATTGTTTGCTTTAGGAGGAGGTTTATCCAACAGTTGGTTCTGCTCAGAAATTCTGTTTCCCGTGTGGTGTAAGGACTTAATTTTTGTACAGATGTGTGTGAATGCTCAGACCCACACACCACACGCAAACATCTAAATCTCGCAGGTTAAATACAATGACTTCTATCCAGGGTACTATTAACATTTGTTGATATCTTGACATGCCTAAAATGCCTAGGAGGTAGTTCAAGTTGCAAGAAATGAGAGCAGTAAACAGAGGGGGAAGCTCTGAGCGCCAGCCCCCTGAAATAGCAATCCCTCTCTCTCCCATAATCCACAGTGCCAGAGGAGATGCATGAAACCTGTGAAAGGTATTCTTCTATTGGGGTGGGTGAGTTTTATTTAAGAAAGAAGAAGGAAGGAGGGAGGGAGGAAAGGAGGAAGGGAGGGAGGGAGGGAGGGAAGGGAAAAACAATATAGCATATCTAAGTGCCTCTCAAAACGTGAAAGATTCCTGTTTAATTTTGTTTAAGTGTTCTGTGCTATCAGCTGCTGCTTGATTTAGATAAAAAGCAATTTCAGTGGTAAACTGAGCCCTTAAATGTAAGAAATCATTTCCATTTTTTTTCTCAGCTCCAATCCTAAATGCAGCCCCAGGGCGCCGGTGACGGGGAGGTGGGGCCGGTGTGTGTTCTTTTCCACAGACCCACTTCCTCAGTGGCCCCATCTACACCATACCCTGAATCATAGCTCCTGGCTGCATGGACAGGTGCCATTAGAATCTGGATTTGAGAACAGATTCTCCTTCTGTGATTCTTTTTTTTTTTTTTTTTTGCGGTACGCGGGCCTCTTGACTGTTGTGGCCTCTCCCGTTGCGGAGCACAGGCTCCGGACGCGCAGGCTCAGCGGCCATGGCTCACGGGCCCAGGCGCTCCGTGGCATGTGGGACCTTCCCGGACCAGGGCACGAACCCGTGTCCCCTGCATCGGCAGGTGGGCTCTCAACCACTGCGCCACCAGGGAAGCCCCTTCTGTGATTCTTAAAATTCTACCTCAGAAGGATGTTTGACATTGCCTGAAAGAACTATGTGCTATCTAAAATAGTGAGTTGGATCCTACATTATTTCTTTGTTAACATTTTTTAACTTAAAAATCAACTCCTCTTGCAGAATTGCCTTCTTCCTTTTGATGCTCATTTTTCTACTAAAGAAAAATCCTGCCAACTTTTCATTAGCCCTGGTAATGGAAGAGGGACATGGTGGGTAAGTTAGGTTTACACATAAGTCTAAATTCTCCTTCTATTCAATACTTTGAGCAAAAACTGTGACCAAAATGTGCAAAAAAACCAACAAAGCAAAACAGAGGATAGTAGATTGACTTGTGAGTCTCCCTGCAAGGCTAATAGAAGAACAGTGAGGAGGGAAATGTTTAAAAGCCAATAAAAAAATTATTGTATTAGTTAACATTTCTAGAAGGTCACTTCTCTTGTGGATCCTGGAGAAAGTGACCATCAACAGAATGCTCTGTAAATATCTTTGACTTGTCAAATATGCTGTATCAAAGCTGTGCGTCACCTGTTATTAAAACACAGAATTCATTCCATCTGAGAGTTGGAGCAGGAGGTATGGGTCAGAGAATGGGTATACCAAATGGAATTCAAAGGAGTCTCACAGGGCTTCCCTGGTGGTGCAGTGGTTGAGAATCCGCCTGCCAATGCAGGGAACACAGGTTCAAGGCCTGGTCTGGGAAGATCCCACATGCTATGGAGCAACTGGGCCCGTGAGCCACAACTACTGAGCCTGCACGTCTGGAGCCTGTGCTCCGCAGCAAGAGAGGCTGCGATAGTGAGAGGCCCACGCACCGCGATGAAGAGTGGCCCCCGCTTGCCACAACTAGAGAAAGCCCTCACACAGAATCGAAGACCCAACACAGCCAAAAGTAAAATAAATAAATAAAAGAATTGCATTTCCATTAAAAAAAAAAAGTCTCACAAAATGTTTTCTCAAAGAACTTGGATTCAAACGAGGAAGCAAAATGAATGCACATGAGTAGCTAGGCATGGTCCAACCAGTCTGAAATGTGGCTGTCATTCTAGACTTCACCTTCTCCTTCCACACTTTTTGCTGCCCCATAGTATTAGTTGTGGCCCCTGTTGCCTCTGACCTGATGTTAAGGATGGTCTCGGTCACACAGTGATAATGAACAACCCCCAAATCTCAGTGGCTTAACACAACAGAAGTTTCTTACCCATGTGGCATAGCCAACCTGCATCACCTGGAACCCTGCTCACCGTCGTCACCCAGGGACCCAGGCTGAGGAAGACACCATGATCACCAGGGTGGGGGTCAAAAGACAAGATGAATCACACACTAGATCTTAAAGTTTCCACCCAGAAATGACACATGACACCTCGGCTAACATTACATTCACTGAAGCATGTCACACAGCCATACCCAACCTCATAGGGAGCCTGAGAGTGCAGTCATACTGTACACCCAGAAGAAAGAAAACTGGAAATATTTGATGCAAAGCACCAATGACCACCATGTCTGGTTTAATCGAATCACTGCTTAACCAGTCTTCCTGCTTCACCTTTTCCAATTCATCCTCTCCACTGACTTTCCTTAAGTTCAGATATCAATATTTGAGACATTACTACCTGCTGAAAAATGTTTAATGACACATACATCACCTGAGATTAAGCTAAAGTTGTTTGGATATTGAACAAGCCCTTTTAAGTCTGGCCTTGGTCTCTCTTATATCTTCCTCCTCATCTCCTACCACTATTGAAACCGCCCCCATCTGTACCCAAAATAGCATATCTTCCAGCCACACAGAAGCACCAAAGTGACATGCCTTGTGTGACCTCTGCACTTTTACACGTGCTGTTTTCTCTCCCTCTGCTTAAAATTACCACCAACCTATTGCACCCTCTTCTTCATCCTTTGAGTCATCTAAAATGTCACATTCTCTGGGGATACTTCCCTGACATCCCCAGGTGGAGTTAAATTTTCTTCCTCTGCTCTCACGGTGCATCTACACACCTCTCAAGTGCACCGATTGCATGAGAGTTTGAGTTTCTCAACAAATAGATTTTTGAGACCCAAGGAGGAAATGGGCTGTGTTATTTATGGGACAGGCTTGACATATAATAGATTATTTGAACATGTTTGTTGGGTAAATGAAGTAAAACACACACACATACACAGACACACACACACACAAAATCAGGTTCCAAACTCTGATACCGATTCTGACATCTATGGGAGTACTGAGTAAATGAAACACTAGTTTCCAACCAAAAGTATATTCATTTTCTCTAATTTGCACATATGTGTTGCAGAGCTGATATGTGGAGAATAATTAATGTGCTTTTCTCCTTTGTTTTTTCAAGTACAGGTCTGTCACCTTAGTTGACCTAGGACATTTATCTTCCTAGGGAGAAAATGAGGACTGCTAAGCAGGGAACAGAAACAGAAAATAAGGTAATTTTTAGCTTCTGATGTTCAAATATAAGATTTTACAGCAAGAAAATCATCTTGCAAGTTAGGCAAGCTTGTATTAAGAAAAAATTGTCTACGTTTAGCATATCGAAAGCCAGACCTGATGGGCTGGAGAGAAGTTCAAACAGGAAGAAGCAGAGAGAAAGTCTGTCCTTTTCCAACTCCAGGGGATTGTGGGTAGGCACAGAGTGAACCACTGGAGAGCCAGATCAGCAGATGCCTCCTGACCGAGTCTCCACAGCTCGACAAGGACAGGGAGAGGATTGTTCAAGAGCTGAGGATAATACTAAAGGCCGAAAGAAGCTCTTCTTCTGATGTCCCTCCCTGCCAACCAACAGTCTAATTAGTATTCTGAGAGTAGGCCACTTTACAGATTATCTTCACTAATCTGGAATACAACCACACCAAAGTAAATCTGGCACCCAAGCATGGTGACAAAGCAGGGGGATCTGACATTTATTTTCCTAAATCTGTGCTGTATGCACCAGCCCCAGAAATGGCTACAGTGTTTTCCCAAGGAGGTCACTGTAGCCTGTCTACTGTAGCAGGGGTTGTGCAGTGGACCCCCAAGGGCAGATCCCCACGAGAGCTCAGAGGAGTCGAACGTGAGCCTGGAGGAGATCAAGTCAGGCACAGCTAACCATCAAGAGCCAAAGAGAAGCCCATGGGTGCTGCAGATTCCAACAGCACAGGCCACCCAATAGGACCAGTGGTCTCTGAAGACAAGACACAACCGCAGACATCAATAAACTACATACCCCCCATGCCCAAGGAGCAGGCTGGGGCACCATCCCTCTCCCCCTGAATGTTGGAGGTATGTAAATCCCACCTCCCTCCCCCTTTTCAGCTGACAGAAGAACATTGGAAAAAGAAGCAATTTTTAGAGAGACTGATAAAATTACTTCATCAGTCTGAGATTTAGAAAGGTAAATCAGACATTTAGCTAATATCTCTCACCTTGCAATGAGTGGGAGAATGTGAAGGACTCAGTTATTAAAACAAAAGCATAAAGAAATGCTTCTTTGCTGCAGACCTGGAGTTAACTTTGGAACTCACTCTGTGGGAATATGTAAAGTTATATGTACACACTGGGCAGGCTATCCTTCCTATCCAAGTCTGTAAAGGATTGGATAACATCTCTCTTTAACATACCATTTGGACTCTGATGATTTACAGAAGGAAACTAAATTTCAAACATGATTCAGTCACATATTTTTATTTCCTATAGTCTACACAATATTGGAGCCTGGACATATTGGTTGTGAAATTCAGTTAGCTCGGGGAATTGTCCTGGCAGAAAGTGGCAGCTAGTTCTTGTTACCCATGGTAGAGATGCTGGTCCTTCCTCATGTCTGTTCTCTTCTTTCAGGCACCCTGGAGAATGACATTTTACCACCCCGTTATCATGCTGAAGGAACTGTGTAACTATTTTGGGCCAGTGGGTTGTGGAAAGTGTGGTGTAGTCCCTTCTGGGCAAAAGAGATGGGCATGGTCCTCCAAGTGTCTCTTCCTCTACCTCAGCCACTAGAGAAGACATATGTGCCGGATGGTGGGTCTGTAAGTTCTGTGTAGGAAAGAGACCCCAGCCCATGGGTGTGGGGCATGTGACTTGAATGCAAAATGAACTTTTGTTTTTCAAAAGGGTGAACTGGAGAATTGGAAGGGTGTTAGTTACCACAACATAATGTAAACCATCCTGACTATTATACTATACATAATAAATATATTTTTTCAATATTTCTGAGTTTCTCAGACTGAAAAAATGATGATAAGAATCAGAGTTTTATAAGGAAAATGGTATGTGTATGAGGACAATCAGATACTTTAAGCTAATTAAAAGTGCAATGCAAATAAAATCAGCTTCCAAATATTCATAGTAAAGAAAGGGTAACCTGCTGTCCCCGATGTCTTAGTCACTGAAGCTCAGATATCTACCACTAGGACCAAAGCTTTCAAGATGGCCAGTGTCCCTTTGCTTTCTTAAACTTCACCTGCCTCACCCAGATATTAAATATGAACTGAAAATCATTGTCATATGAAAACACTCAACCTAGCTTCACAATGGCAAGGTGAGATTCCAAATATGGATGTGTTGTTAAGATGAAATACCAGTAGAATGTAGAACAAACCATACCATGATAGCCTGGCACATTCCAAAACGTTTTTCCTGAGCAAATGCTATTTCCTTGAGCTAGCTCTGTATACTCTGTAAAAAGGTATTGAATATCCTCTCAAAGGACACAAAAGTATTCTTGCATAAACTTAAAAGCATGGAAAAATCTTTAGATATGTTTTTAATTGGGGAAATGAATAAAGAAAACACCCTTTAAAAAGCAATTCATGGAATTAGCAGTTCCCAAGAGGCAACAGCATGTTGGGTGCTGCACCCATGGCAAGATTCCAATAGTATGGGCCATTTTGTGGCGCCAGTCTTGGACTTTTTTGTAGCAGAGATGTCATCATTATGATCCATCAATAGACAGCTCACTCCATAAATATGCACATAAATTCAAAATCTCAGTGGTGGTATTATTATTCTAATGGAAATACTGTACATCTTAAATCAGTGGAGGATGTAAGCATTTAATTTGGAAGTTAGGCTTCTGTGACAATGTAGGACTGCCTTGAAGCATCCCATTTACTCTGTGGCTCCTTCATCTCTGATAATGGACCTTATTTTTGTGGTTACCTGAAAGCTGATTATGTTTAATGCCTTTGGAAATCATCAATAGTCAATCACTTTGTTTTTGGTGGATCTTGGAGATGGTATCTTAGAGAGTATAGTCACCCATCTACTCATTCATTCATTTACTCATTCAAGAAATATTTATTGAGTGCCTCCTATGTGCCCAAAACTGTGCTAAGCCCTGGGAATTCAGGGCTTATACAAAACAAACAAAACAGACAAAAAAATTTTTTTTAATTTACTTTATTGAAGTACAGTTGATTTACAATGTTGTGTTAATGTCTACTGTACAGCAAAGTGATTCAGTTATACATATATATATAGATTCTCTTTCATATTCTTTTCCATTATGGTTTATCACAGGATATTGAATATAGCTCCCTGTGCTATACAGTAAGACCTTGTTGTTTATCCAGTCTATATATACTAGCTTACATCTGCTAATCCCAAACTCTCAGTCCATCCCTCCCCCATCGCCTCCCCCTTGGCAACCACAAGTCTGTTCTTTATGTCAAACAGGCAAAAATTCTTGTGTTCATGGCACTTATGCTAAGATGGGGCTGAGGGTCAGAAAGTCAGAGTCAAAGACTGGTTCTTCATTAACCAACTGGATCTCAGTTTCCTCAATGATAAAACCATGGGGCTGGAGGAAGTTCCCAACTTAAGACACCACCCTAGAGGGTGTTTGGAAATAAGTTGGGAGGTTTTTGTCATAATGACAACTGGGGGATGCTCTTAGCATTTTGTATCAAAGGCCAGAAATGCTAAATATCTTTAATACAGGGTGGCCTCTCCCCATGAAATAACGTCCCACCCCAAATGCAAATGAAATTCCCTTTGAAAAGTGCTTGATGTTTTCTAAGGTTCCTTCCATCTCCAACAGCGTATAAATTTGAAAAATTGGCTTATATCTCTTGTTGAAAAAAACCCAAGTAGGTGCTTGCTGTCTCGGAGGACACATCGAAGGAAGAGGAGTCCTGATAATTCTTCATTTCTTTTGGATCTTCTAACTGAAAGTATAAACCTAGAGTCTTGTGAAAATGAAAACACAAGCCAAAGACACATTTTCTCATTCCAAGAACAGATTCTCATCAGAAAGGTGTCTGGATTTTTTTTCTCCTAAAAAGAAAATACAGTAAGAGTCTCTTAGAACCCTGAGACAACTGTGAGCATTCTCTATTAAAAAACATGCCCTCTTCACACCACACACACAGGAGCATAAATTAATCTGGAATCTGAGTCCATCCTGAACAGAATTTTGTGGCTTAATTTCCCGACTTGATCTTAGAACCACTCTCCAGCTTTCACACAGTAGATAATGTCAGTATTTTCTCAGCATTCATCTATTTAAGGTGCCTAATATCTACAAATGAGTTCTGTGATGACCTCACGTGCTTCCCCTTCTCAAGCTGTCCTTCTGTGGAAATTTTGTTCATTTTCTTAGGAGAAAAATATATTAAGGGAAATCAATTGAGGAGGAGGGCTGAAAATTTGCTTTTCTAATGAATTCCCAGGTGTTGGTGACACTGCAGTTGCTGGTTCTGAACCTCACTTTGAGAACCACGAGTTGAGACAGTTTCTTTTAAGTACTTTCTGGGCTGAACACATGTCAAAGTTATTCTGTAGCTGTAGATTGCAGGAACGGATTCCAAGTATGACCTTGTTTTTGATGCCTGACTTTGGTACCAAAATTCGTCAAATATTGAAACTCATAGTTCTCACTCAGGGTGGCTGATGGCCACTGATTACTAACACAACAACAAATTGCATCAGCGGTGTCTGTACTCAGCCCAATAGAGAAGCAAGTTTTAGAGGTAACAGTGAGAATTTCCTAGATTTCACACCCTTTTAAAATAGCTCTTCCTATCTGTTCCCTAACTGAACCAAATCTGGAGAATTGAATTTAAACTTGGCACTGTGGAATCTGGCATGAAAGCATAGTTAATAATTAAAACCAACACTCCCCACAAATTGATCTGATTCTGGTTGAATTTGACAGAGATGGGGTTTTTACAAGGTCAGATTGCCCTTCAGGATACCGTGGGACAGCTGCCATTGACCTAGGGCAATCTGAACTTCCTAAAGTCAGGATGTACTGTGGCACAGATTCAGAAGACTTGGTATAAGGATTTAGGTAGAGTTTTAGACACTTTCTGCCAGTAATAATGAGTCAGTGATTTGAACTCTCTGAAGGTTCTTTATCTGTAGAATTGGGAGAGAAAAACTTGCTCCAAGGCTGATTGAGAGGACTTAATAAATTACTCGCACAAAAGAACCTTGTATATAAGGCAAGCTTTTAATAGTAAGTTCTATACATGGATGAGTCATAGGAAATAGTCATGTTTTGTTTATACCTGAAACTTCATGCAGCAGCCTAAACAAGTTAGAATTTTCTGAATGGAATTTGTGGACAAGTATCCACAAAAAAATAAAGATGGGTTTTTTTTTTTTTAATGTAGGCTAACTATATCTACAAGCTTTAACAAAACATTCCATCTGATTAGACATGCAAGTGATTTTCTGGTCTCTGGGCATTCATATAGTTTCTCTTGTCTTTTTTTTTTTTTTTTTTTTTTTGTGGTATGCAGGACTCTCACTGTTGTGGCCTCTCCCATTGTGGAGCACAGGCTCCAGACACACAGGCTCAGTGGCCATGGCTCACAGGCCTAGCCGCTCTGCGCCATGTGGGATCTTCCCGGACCAGGGCATGAACCCATGTCCCCTGCATCGGCAGGCAGACTCTCAACCACTGCACCACCAGGGAAGCACTCTCTTGTCTTTTTAATACACATATACATACCCTGCAGTGTTTCTAAACTCCCCAGGGTGCAGGAAGGTGTCACCCACTAGTGTCATATCTAAAGTAAGTGTGCATGCTTGACATATACTGACTGAGAAATGTATTTATACTTTACATCATATAGTTTTCAACTTTGAAAAAGAAGTGCAATGTAGAGGGACTCACACTATGTGATTTTAAGACTTACTATAAAACTACAGTAATCAAAACAGTGTGGTATTGAAGACAGAATAGACATATAGATCAATGGAACAGACCAGAAAGTGCAGAAATAGACCCATATATATGTCAATTGATTTTTGAGAAAAGCAAAAGGGTGAATAATTTAATGGAGAAAGGATGATGTTTCAACAATTGGTACCAGAACAACCAGACCCATATAGAAAATAAACCAGAATAATATAAAACTTTGATCTGTACCTTGCATTGTATATAAAAATTGACTCAAAATGGATCACAGACCTAAATGTAAAATTTTAAACTATGAAACCTCTAGAACATAACACAGGAGTAAATATTTGTGTTCCATAAAGCAAAGATTTCTTAGATATAACATTGAAAACATGATCCATAAAATTTTTACAAATTGACTTTATCAAAGTCAATTGATAAATTGAACTTCCTCAAACTAAGAAATTCTGCCCTTTTAAAGATACTGTTGAGAGAATTAAAAGGTAAGCTACAGACTTGGAGAAAATATCTGAAAATTGCATATCTGATTAAGGACTTGTATCCTTGGATATATATTTTTTAAACTCTCAAAACTGAATAATAAAAAACAACAACCCAATTTTTTTAAATGGACAAAACATTTGAACAGAAACTTCCCTACAAAAATGTGTAAATGGCAAATAAACACATGAAAAGATGCTTAAAATCATTCACTGGAGAAATACAAGTTAAAATCATAATGAGAAACAACTGCACACTTACTAGAAAGTCTAAAATTAAAATCCCCCAAATCCAACAATACCAAGTGTTGACAAGGATGTGGAACTGCTGGAACTTTCATCATTGACGGTAGGAATGCAAAATGGTATAGCCACTTGGAAAAGCATTTGGCCATTTCTTATAAAGATGAATACATACTTACCATATGACCCAGCAATCACATACCTAAACATTTACCCAAGTGAAATAAAAGCTTACTTCCACCCAAAAACCTGTTTATGAATGTTCAGAGCATCTTACTTATAATTGCTCAAACCTGGAAGCAACCCAAATGTCTCTCAACTGGGTAGTGGATAAAAGAGTGTGAGAGATCTATACAATGGAATACTATTTAACAACAAGGAATAAACTACTGATATACACACAGTATGGATGACTCTCAAATATATTAAGGTAAATGACAGTAGCCAGACCCAAAAGTCTACCTACTGTATTATTCCACTTCTATGACACGTTTTTTTGTTTGTTTTGGCTGCACTGCACGGTATGTGGGATCTTAGTTCCCCAACCAGGGATCGAACCCATGTCCCCTGCATTGGAAGGGCAGAGTGTTAACCACTGGACCACCAGGGAAGTCCCCATATGACACTCTTGAAAAGACAAAACAATAGAGACAGAAAATAGATCAGGGATTGCCAAGGGATGAGTGTGGGTGATGGTTGTCTGCAAAGAGGCCATGCATGGAGAATTATTTTAGAATGATAAAACTATTCTATACTTTTAGTACAAAGATGATTATATAACTATATTTTTGTCAAATCTTGCCGAACTATACACTAAAATGTTCATTTTACTATACATAAATTATACCTCATTAAAAATGAAGAAAGACAATATATCATTCCATTTTCAAATGTAAGATTATATTAACTATTGAACATGTCTTAAAAGTGTACATTTTCTTTTTCACCTTCTTCTGGGATAATAACACAGTCTAGTATAAATAGGCATGGGCATTGAACCAGATGGAGAATCGGTGAGTCAGTGGTAATGATGTCTCTCCCTGCCTTCCGGTGACAGTTCTTTGTAAACCATACAGTTCTGGAATAAATTAGGAGATGTGAATTAATTATTGACCTTCACCCATCCAGCCCAGAACTTCACGTAAGCACCAGGCTACGCAATGCCCAGCAGACAGCAGAACTCAGAAAGCACGCTTGTGCCCTGACTTGGAGCTGGGCTGAGATCACAGCCACTGACTGCTTAGAAGTCTGGAAAACAGTAGTCAGGTGCCCCACCCAGGTAGATGCCACTGGTGTGTTAGGTTTTAATGACACGTATCCTTTTTGAAGCTATTTCAGTGCTAAGAAATAAGGAAATGATGGAAATAATAAAACTAGTAATCACTAGTGTTTATTGAGACCTTATATCCTTGTGCTTTACACATATGATCTTCTTTAATCTGTCAGATGGATGTGAGTATAATCTACTCCTCATAAATATGGAAAACAAGCCATAGAGAAGTTAAGTAGGTGTCCCCAAGTCACACACTTAGTATATGGTGCAGCCAGGATTTGGACCTGGGCTCTGAATACGGTCCTCTTAACCAAGGGAAGGAAAGTAAGAGAGTCACTTTTGTCTTTTCATTTTGTAAACAATTTTAAAGTGTTCTTGGAGGTGCCTGAAAAGCCAGTACAGCCAACTGTAATTGCTCCTAGCCCTTATTATTCATGTCATATAGATGTGTATGTAGACTCTAATTTAAAATCCCTCCCTTGCCCTCCTCTGTGGTACTGTTCATCTCCCCCCATGCACCAGCCCCATGGTTTACCAGGCTGGGGAGCTACCACTTGCATAATAACTTAAGATCTCACAAGCCCTCTATTTATCGGGCAACAATGTTACCAGAAATAACTTCACCCGTAACTAAAGATGGGGAAGCAAAAGGTTGGGGGAGAATCTGTCAATATGTTTGGAAATGACCATACAGAGCTGGTTGGTGGAAAGGTTTAACTTTCTGAAGTCACATCTTTGGGATATTTGGAATAAACAAGCGCCCACTGAGCCATCCTACACGAGGCTGCAGAACTTGGATTGGAGCCAAGAGTGGGAAGATGGTGCAGGGTTTCAGTGCTACGTGACCCACATGGGGCATCGTGCAGCGGCAGCTACGACAGGGAGAAATGGAAAGAGAGGTGCGCATCACAATGACCTGCTGAAAGGAAGCTGCAGGCATCCTTCTGGAGCTCAAAGTACTCAAAGTGTCCTTCTTTTTCTCACTGTTCTTAGGTTCCCAACACTGACACTGAGTGTCCCCACAGGACTTCCCAGAAGGCCAGCAGAGTGAGCATAAATGCTCACTAGTGATGTACCTGCCCACACATTCCAAGAAGACATGTGGCCAGAAAAAGCGGCAAACTGAAGAGCAATTTTTCAGGAAAAAAAAAAAAAAACACCCTCATCCTCCAAGTTTGCAAAATACCATCCGCGCGGATGAACTAATGAACCACAAGAATACGTCGTGCGTGGCTTTGATGCAGGCAGTTCTGTCAAGATGCAGAGCAGCAGCGGGGCCCGCGGTGTGGCACTGCCTCTTCCAGGTACAGCTTCAATGATTTTTATCTCAGCTTGGAACACAAAGTGTGTGCTGATACTAATACTGATAAAAGCAGGAAGCCTGGCGCCATCTGCCATGGCAACGATCAAGATGGCAGATGCTTTTCATCAGCTTTATCTGAACTTTGCATTAATGGGAATTCAGAGACAGTGTGTGTGTTTTCAAAAAAAAAAAAAAAAGGACATTAAAATGATAGCACTCCTCTGAATAGAACCAATTCATCAAGTATCAACCTACTCTCATCACCTTTATCTTGTAAGAAAAATAAGAGGGAAAGAATCTTGCTCTGCTTTTGGTTATTGTTGTTTGGTTTTGGTTTTCCTGTGTGGATGCCTCCCCCAACGGTCCTATAGCTTGATCCAGACCACTCTGGCTACGGGGAATTAGATACAGAGGGAACTGTCACCTCCAAGCAGTCCTGCAGCTGCTGCAGCAAATGGGATTTAAATGTGCAGTCTCTGAGGGCAGGGCAAGCCACAAAACAGTGGGTGAGCATTCAGAGTCTACTGTGGGTAATTACAGAGGCATTTTTCAAATTAAAAAAAAAAGAAGAAGAAGAAGAGAAAGAAAAAATAAATCAAATTCCAATAGGACTGCCCAGAACTGAGATATATATATATATATATATTTTTTTTGAAGTTTGCAGTTTATAGTAGGTATACCTCTCTGCCATTCATTAGCTACTGTAGAACAGGACAATTTGCTATATCCAGGAAAGGTGCAAATTACTTTCAGCCCATGACTTTAGTGATGTTGGCTAGGAAAGTACATAGGATGTATAAATACGTGATGGTAATAACAAGCTGGGTACACTGTGCAGTTCTGCTTCTTGGGTTTATTATATATTATTTTCCACAGGGTGTTCTCTATTTTGGGGGGCTTGTTAATTAAGTCTATATTTTATCAATCTAGTTATAAATGTATTGATTTGAGAAAGTTTACTCAGGCTTTTCCTGTAAGTAGAATATGGGATTTCAAATATATGAGTAGATATATTTTATATAATTTCTCTCTCTACTTTTTCTTTCTATGCTTTATGTGTATGTATGTATATATGTACACATAAAGCATGGGAATCAAAAATAGAGAAATAATATAAAATAGAAATAGGGTTTCCCTGGTGGCGCAGTGGTTGAGAGTCCGCCTGCTGATGCAGGGGACACCGGTTCGTGTCCCGGTCCGGGAATATCCCACATGCCGTGGAGTGGCTGGGCCCGTGAGCCATGGCCGCTGAGCCTGTGCATCCAGAGCCTGTGCTCCACAACAGGAGAGGCCACAACAGTGAGAGGCCCACATACCAAAAAAAAAAAAAAAAAAGAAATAAATCTATGTAAAGCATAGAAATACATATGTCTCTATACATAAATACATACACACACAATACTGACCATTTTTGTGTACATACATATTGTCACGTACAACCTAGTAAAAAAATAAACAGGAGCATGTCAATTAGAAAGCAACGAACACATGATGGACATATACAAACAGTTAAAGTAAAAAAAAAACTTTATAACCACACAAATGATTACCAGGAATTGAAGACAGCCTTTTGAAAAGAATTTTTGTTTACCCTGAAAAGGAAAAAAGAGGAAAATCAAAACCAGAGAAGGTGAATAGAAAAATGGAAAAAAAAAATACACACCGTGGAAGAGCTCTTTTCTGAAACTTGAGCTGGACCATTGACCTCTTGTGGCTCAGGGCCTGGGGGGTGGATTGCAGAGGACACAGCAAGCCTGCCGCATTGGGTAGAGTGGTCCAGCTTCAGGCAGCCACACAAAGGGGGCTCTGTGAAAGCCTTCGTCTTCTGATCATGACCAGGCTGATGGTGGGTTTTTCCCCCAATATGATCACAGGAATATTTCCCCCTTATAATTTCTCCATACAAGATTTACTCTCAGATGTGTTTCCAATTTTTTATTTATTTAAAAAAAAATGAATGAATGAAAGAGCAGCCTTTGCAAGAGTCCCGCTGTTGGCTGGCATGCTCTGTGCTGAATCCCACAGGGAATTCGTGGATGAGACTCTGTCCTTCCTGAGAATTCAAGAAACAGAGTTGTACAATCATTTTCAATCTGCCCAGCTGTCTACTTTTCAAACAAAAAGGAGAAGGGTGGGCTGCATTTTGAGAAACAAATGATTCCATGTCAGACACCTTCCTATGTCTGTCTCCTGTGATAACGTGTAACTTCCCTTGGGCTGAAAGGTTACCCTCAGTCCCTTCCACAGCATCTCAGTGTGAAGCATTGTTTTAAAAGAAAGAAAAAAATAAAAGCCCAAACTCCATGCAAGCTCCATGTTATTCATAAGGAAAAACAAGTTTGAATGGCTCTTTTTATTATAATAAATGAATAAATAACCACTTAGTCCCAACAACCCAATTAAGTACTAAGTAACCAAGTTCATATTTATAAAAAGGACAAAAATGGTAAAGTTCTGTAAAAGAAAATGCTGTTAATACACTGGGAGCAACTATCTAGCAAAATAGGGCACAACTACAGATCTTATCGGAATGAGGTGACTGAGAAAAACCAGGCTGATGGGAGGGAAGAACAGAAAACACAGACATAATAAGAAATCATCTTAGGTAGCAGAAGACATCTGGAGAATGAGGTTCTATGCGAGCTTTGACACTAGCTATGTATTCTTGTACAGGTTACTTGTTTTCTCTGATTCTTGAGCTCTTCTGGAAAATCAGGATTGAATTTTAGTCTTTCCTGGACTTTTTTTTTATTACTTTCCACTTTATAACAAATTGAATCAGTTATACATATACATCTGTTCCCATGTCCCTTCCCTGACTTTTAAAACTTAATGTTGGGTCTAATGTAAAAGTGCCAACTTTTTGTTCTATCAAGTAAGGACAATAAAAGATAGTCATATTTATAGCCAACATTTCATATAAGACAGGAAATTTTAAACCCTTAAATAAGACGACATAATATCAAATCAAGAACAGCCCTTTCATTTGAAGAAACTTTGTTTCAGGGACACCTCCTTACATTATCCTTATTTTCTCATTGGACAATGGACCAGTGAAAACTTTGTCCCAGGCTGGTCTCCATCCATATATGGCATCTGAGAATCACTGAAACTGTGCTCACTTCTAGTGCTAATCACCCTATGATTCTAAATCTTGAGGTCCTTTCTAAGATCATACCTTCAAGTATGATCTTGAAGGTATGATGAAATATCATCCAATCAACTTGAGCCCCAATGTTTTGCTGATGAACAATGATAGCTGTTACTCTACCTGAAAAGGCAGCTTTGAGAAGGAAACAAGTAAAAAGGAACTTTTTCATTTGTACAATAAACCTATCTCTAAAAAGTTTCATACAAATTCATTTTTTTGGTATACCAATCATAATTTAAAGGTGCCACGGGAATTTTTATTCAAATTGATCTTATAGGAACCTTTTATTAAAAAGGAAAGATTATATTTATCAAGTAAATAATAACTTATTAATATGTCTTCTGTGTACATCTGCACTTTTTCTTATTGGGGTTACTTAGACAAGGCCTAAATGTATTGTAGAAGATAATCTGACAAAGACCAGTACAGTACTATGAAATTCTTTACACTGAGGATCTAATTATATTTCCCATGAGCAGATACCTCTTCTATAAATCTTCCCCAAAACAATAAGCATTCCAAAATATTGGGGAAAGCACAGGAGATAACTTTTTAGTAGCTATGTTAAAATCATAGCTAATATACATTGAGTATGTACTTCGTATCAAGTGCTTTATAAATATCACCTCATTTAATCCTCAAAACACTCCTATGAAGTAGATTCTGTTATTATCCCCATTTCTCAGATGACAAAATTGAGGCACAGAGAGGGTAAACAACTAACGTAAAGTTTAGGCATCTAGGGAGTGGTGGAGCCAGATTAAAAACCAGACACTCTGACTCCAGAGAGGCGCTTTTATCTATTCTGCTCTTCAGCTGGAAGGGCGTCTCCATGTGGAGCACTGGTGGAATTTTCCCCCGGAAATGATTTCATAAAGTTACTGTCACTGCTTGTCACCAACCCCCACAGAGCAGTGAACATAGCAACGTAGTCACATTCACCTGCCTTTCCCAATTTGTGAAACTAGGTTAGTGGTTCTCAAACTCCAGTGCACAAAAGTCACCTGAGGCACTTGCTAAAAATGCAAATATCCAGGTCCCATCCCCAGAACTTTGGATTTACTCTGGCTTCGGTGAATTGAAATGGTTTGTGGCAATTCCACAAACCAGTAAGGGCCCATGTTTGATTCCTAGGGCTCCCTTTCCCCCTGTGGTGATGACTGACATTCCAGAATGGTAGAGTCCATGTCAGTTGCACTCATTCACTCAACTAGCTAATTTTTAAAGACACCCCCAGCTTGTTTCAGTGTAGACGTTCCTTTGACCTCACTCAGAGACACGCTGAATGACATGATGTCTAAGTTTCCTTCTAGCTCCAGCTCTTTGAATTTACTCTTATAAGTAATGTCTCAACCTTATGTTCTCTGTAATTGTCACAATAGTGGGGTTTGCCTATATACTATAAATAGAGTGCTCTACACACACTGGCAATGAATAAGAAGATATAACGACTTCTCATCTCTATCTCTCATCCACCCATTCATTCATTCATTCATCATATATCTGTTGCTCAACCAGTATGTGCCATTTGGTGTACTAAGTGCTGGGAATTCAACAGTGAATGAAACAGATGACATTCCTGCCCACATGGACCTGACAGTCTAAAGGGAAAGACCTGCATTAAAGCGCTGTTAGACATAAGAAGGAAATGAAGGTTGCAAAGGGGCACATAAAAGGGGACATATGTGTATTAATCAGGTTAAGTTAGATGTGCTGCAGTCACAAAGTAAGCGCCAAAACTCAACATGACAAAGGTGTCTGTCTCACCTGTGCTCCGTATTCAACATAAGGATCTGCATCTACCTGCTCATCACAGGCTCAGACTGATGGACATTCTACCATCTGGGATGCTACTTATCACCCCAGAGAAGAAGGGAGAAGGAGAATCAGATGTGAATGAGACACAGCTCATGGAATTGCAACCTGTCTTTTCCACTCTCCAGTCATTGGCCAGAAAATGTCACATGACTCTGCCTAACTCTAAAGGGCTAGGAAATACAGGGATATTTGACAAGATTTATTCTGAGTCTCTGCCCAGTAATCTAGTCTAGAGACTTCTAGAGAAGTCTCTCCTCAAGAAGGCAAGTTTACAATAAGATTTGAAGGATAATGGCAGCGTGGGGGAGGATGATTAGAGGAAAAGGCACTTCCAGCAGAAAGGACCATATATGTCAAGTCCTGGAGGCAAGAGAGAGCATGGCAGCTGTGAAATGCAGGGTGGCTAGATGGTAGAGATGAAAGCAAAGGCTAAGGAGGGTGTGTAATTTGTTGCTTTATCCTAAGGGAGATAGAAAGTCATTGGAAGGGTTTTTAATTTGAAATCCACCTTTTTAAATAATAATTTTAGACAATCAAGTCAAACTTTGTCGGTAACCTCTTAGTTAAAGCAACTACAAATGGTGTCTATTTTAAAAAAAAAAAAAACAACTTAAAGAGCAGCCATTATAAAATGCTTCTGGCAGTAAAATATGACTCCTATTCATAATTTCCTAACAGGATTAATGAAGTGATAATCTGTTAATTACCAAATACTCATCACTAAAATAGGTTTTTTTCCATCTAGGCTGCCCACTAGAATCCCCTGGGAAGTCCTTAAGATTCCCAATGCCCAATTAAGGCAGAAGTTCTGGGAGTGGGACCCAGGCATCAGTATGTTTAAAACTCCCAAGGTGGGCTTCCCTGGTGGCGCAGTGGTTGAGAGTCCGCCTGCCGATGCAGGGGACGTGGGTTCGTGCCCCGGTCCGGGAAGATCCCACATACCACTGAGCAGCTGGGCCTGTGAGCCATGACCTCTGAGCCTGCACTTCCAGAGCCTGTGCTCCGCAACGGGAGAGGCCTCAACAGTGAGAGGCCCCGCGTACCGCAAAAAAAACAAAAGCAAAAACAAAAACAAAACAAACAAACTCCCAAGGTGATTCTAACGTGCAGGGAAGGTTGAGAAGGACCACTGACCACTTTCAGGAGCAGTGACTCTCAGAGAGACCCTGAAGTGTAGGAACACATATGGGAGTAACCTGGGGACTCTTTGGAACTATCCCTCCCTCAGACTCTGTTAAGCCTCTCTCCTTTGAGGAGGAAGTACCCACTGGGAATAAGCACAGCGGGGAGTGGAAGGCACTGTTTTTAATGGGATCATGTTATAGGTCTCAGACGTGTTGGAGGTGTCAAAAAGTTGAGAACTGATCTAGAGTGGCAGTGTCAAACAGAACTTTCCATGATGCTGGGAATGTTCTATAACCTACATGGTCCAGTATGCTCACCACCAGCCATACGTGACAACTGAGCCCTTCAAATGTGACCCAGGAACTGGATTTTTAAATTTTATTTACAATTTTTGTTTCAGTTTAATTAAAATTTTTCATTTCATTTCATTAACTAAATTAAATTTTTTCATTTTAATTTAATTTAAAGTTAATTTAAATTTTCATTTTAATTTAATTAAATTTTTTCTTTTTCATTAAGTTAAAATGGAAATAACAAATGTGCCCAGCAGTGAGTAGATGCTGTAGCACAGATCTAGAGCCTTACCCTAAAATGGTTATCCTAATTACACCTCACAAATACCACGCATGCGTGAGTCTACTACTTAAGAATATTACGTGTCAGATTCATCCTTTTTCTGTAAAAAATTCCACCTTTGAACCAAGGCATATAAGTAGATATTTTGGATGGTTTGTTCTGTGAAACTCACATCCTAATATGAACCAGCAATTACTTTCAGGTTGACTGTCACATGATATTGAGCTACCTGGAAGTTTCAAGTTCATCTACTCTAGGAATATCTAAGGGAACCATGCAGGTAAAATAAACGAGTGAAGCATGTCATTTGCATATTAAACCCATAGAAATAGAGCTTCTTTTCACAAAGAAACACTCTCTCTGTCATCTTTCTTGAATCATGGGTCTCTCTGTCTTGCTGTCCTGGTCCCACGTCCTCTTCTAACCTAATACTTCCATCTGTAGCTTTAGATCCTCATCTCCAGAAGAGTAAACTTTGATGAAGGTCACAGCCTCTAAGGTAGGAGAGGTCAGTATTTGGCTAAGGTCAGAAACATAACAGCAGATAGAATTTTAAGGCTGGAATAGATCTTTGAGGTCAGCAATTCTAAGGGCTTTGGAAAAGCCACTTAACTTCATCATATTGCAGTTTTCTCCTCTATAAAATGGGGCTATTTGTCTCTACCAAATTCACCCAAGGTCATAACATTAGCTGCTGCCAGATCCAAAGCTAGGACCCCAAGGAGCTCTACAAGTTTCCTTTATAGTAAACTCTTACCCAAGCTTCCTGCAATGAGCCAATAAAATCAGATATGTGGACATGCTTTAAATTTCTGTACTAATATATATTAGTGTAGAACAATAAATTTCTATACTAATACTGATTGCTATTGTTACTCATTATATTAAACATGACACAGAAATCCATAACATGTTCCTAAGTAGAATAAAAAATAAGTTCAGAACATTTTTAAATTATAATTTCGCTATTCCAAGCTCTGCCAGCTTATAACTGTCATATAAGTTAGTTACATCAGTTAGGAATTATTTTTAGCAGCTAATAACAGAAACTGGATATAACAGTGACTTCAACAACAGAGGGGATTATTATTTGCTCCTGAAAATGAAATCTGTAGGTGTAGAGTCCATGACTGGTACGGAGGCCAACAACACAGTATTAGTTCAGTCAACAACTGGATAATCCCAAAAGAAAATTTGGATTTTCCATCTTCCAAGGGGGAAAGTGTTTGGGATTTTTAGATGGCAATTTTTCTAATTTCTTAGAAGTCATAAGGTCCTGTCCCTACCTGGCATGCCATTTTGAGAACTTCTGCTTTCTGGACACAGTATTCTATAATGGTGCCTACGAGTAACAGAGAAAGATTATACTATGTCCCATAAACAATATAACCATAATCAAACCATTTATATACAATCCAACATCATTGCATATAAATTTTTTATAATATTTCTGATTGCCTGATAATAGGTTTGTAGAAGTAAAATACAGGCTCTAGACACATATGGGCAAAATGTCCTTCAGAAAGGTTGGAACCACTTCTATTATCACCAGCAGGGGATGAGAGCTTTTCTCACCACAAAATCACCAGAGGTGAGAATATTCTACTTTTTCCCCCAAAGGTAGGGAGTAAGGGAAAAGAAGGCATGTATAAATAGCACTGAACTGTTGTTTTATTTTTTACCATTTGAGTCATGATTGGGCAGTCATGAAATGCAGTTCAGTGAATGTGATGACCTTACAATGGAGGTTGTTGTAGGAACAGCTCCACTTGGGATGCCGGCTGCCATCAATGAGACAAGAAAGTCATTGAGATCAAGGTGGTTCATCGAAGGACAACCTGATAGTATAAAGGAGTTCTCAAACATGTGTGTTCTTAAAAACCTTGCCAAACTCATTTTGATACCCTCACCCCTTCTCTCAGTACATACACACACACACACACCATCCACAACATCCTTTAGGAAACATTGGATAAAAAGTTAAGTTGTTGCTACCCAGTTATTTTGAGCAGTTTCAGATTTGCTTAAGAAAGATCAATAATGTACTAACTAAGTTATTACAATTAGAATTTATCTAATTTTTGAGATCAAACTTGCAGATTAGCTGACTATAGTCGATAAAACTGCCCCAACTGCCCAGTTGCTTTGGGACTTCTGGAATGAATGTGCACATCTAAAGCTAATACAACTATTTCCAACATAGAGGCATGGCTTTAAACAATATTTACATTTTACCATGATCACATGAATGTATTTGAGAGAAGCATAGGACTGGTATAATGGTTTGTGATTGGGTAAAGTGATTTAAGCAATATTTTTAGGAGAAGTTGAACTTTAATCAGTAATTTAAAGAAATGGAGAAACGACATTTGGACCACGTTGGGAAGATCTTAAAACATAAATCTGAGATGACTGGGGACGAGGAAAGGGGGACAAATATGTGAAGGAGGGCCAAATCGAGCAGAGGTAAGCGGGTGACAAGAAGGCAAAGAAATGGCATAGGACCCCTTCAAACAGGAAAATCCAGTTCAAGAGCTTTAACAGCAACAGAGGAAGATTGATTTGATTAGAGCCATGAAGAGCTACTGGAGGGTTAAGTCACTGAATACCTTGATCCCAGTGCCAGGCACAAGAAATTATTTTGAGCCATGTGCAGAATAATTTAGAGTGGATAGAGACAGTGTGTTGGAGTTGACAAAGAAGAATATTCTGGTAATCTGAGAAGTAAACCGGGAACTGGGCACAGTAGAGACACAGGGAAGAACTGGAAAACTCCAGGTGTGTCAGCAAAGGGCACAGGAAATATCACAGCAGTTCACAGGATGGGTCCCCTGGGGGCAGCATTTGGTGCTGGCAATGGCACCAACATGGTGGTGGCCCTCTTTGTACGTGGCAGTTGCTACCAGTGCACCCAGAAAACATTAGTAATTTACATCCTTCTCCCCTTCATAAGTGCATTAGGGCTCTCTCCTGTCTCAATGTCTCCAAACCCTTCTTGAGCCTATTTCTATCTTCAGCAGGCATGGTTTCTTAGTGGAAGTAGTCGCTTTTTGCAGGTGACTGTCGGTGACCAAGGACAGATAGAAAGGCACTGAAGATGGCCCTGAAGTTTTGGGTCACTGGATAATAAAGACAGTGTAGAAAGCAAAAGCAGTAGGGGAAAATTCCAGCAGTTGAAGAATAGGAAACGGAACCGTGGCTACACAGCCACAGAATGCAGGTCAGCAATAGTTATTGCGTTATAATGGAGGGGGCTGGAGCAGAGTTCCATTTGGAATGCAGCAAGAGCAGTCCTACAAAATGAATCGCATTAATATGAATGGAATTGAAATCAAGAAGGTACAACAGAGGGCAACCAGAATGATACAAGGACTCAGGGAACTTAATTATTTACAAAGGTTGGAAACATAGTTGCTCTACTTTCCTCTGTAAAAAAGAAAGAGGGCTTCCCTGGTGGCGCAATGGTTGAGAGTCTGCCTGCCGATGCAGGGGACACGGGTTCATGCCCCAGTCTGGGAAGATCCCACATGCCGTGGAGCGGCTGGTCCCGTGAGCCATGACCACTGAGCCTGTGCATCCGGAGCCTGTGCTCCGCAACAGGAGAGGCCACAACAGTGAGAGGCCCACGTACCGCAAAAAAAAAAAAAAAAAAAAAAAAAAAAAGAAAGAAAGAAAATTAAAAAAAAAAGAAAAAGAAAGAAAAAGAAAATGTAAAGGGAATTCACTAAGAATGTCCTCAATTCCAAGCTAACAGGATAGAGGGAAATTTGCAAGGACAAAATGCCAAAAACAAAGAAAAAAAAAAGAGGCTTGTACTTAAGCCCAGAAAGAATATGGTATTAAATAAGTTTTAGTGGGATTCCTTTACAAAGACAGGGGTAAGTTTACAATACAAACTACTATGCAAGTTCAGGTTGCTAATATATGTGTACTGTACATATGCATACGTGTCTTTATACAAATACTATATATTTTAAGGAGATAAGCATTACAAAGGAAAGTAATTATGGGGTGGAACAATTGCAGATTCAACCAGACTTACAGAGATTTCCTGTTCTAAAATTTCCTGTGTTCCGTAGCCTTTCCATGTAATTTTCAACGTTTTGAGTGCCCACTGGCAGTACAGACTAAACACTAAAACTAGAATGATATTCAAGTGAAACTTACAGGAAGTAAATCCGATCTTGAGCTCTCAAAACACAACTTATAATACAATATATTGACACTCAGTCAAGCCAAGGAACCTCTGAAGAATACCTTCAGAGAAGGAAACCAAAGAGACACCGAAAATTCCTATTACCTCAGCCACCAGGTACCAAACCCACATCAAACTCACAATGGACTCTGAGATTTTCAATCTATGTTGTATATTGTACAGAAATAAGTATTTATTAAATGATTATCATACACTCTGCAATCTATTTTGAAACATGAAATAAAACAGAAATGTAAGGCTTGGTCCTTTTTTCCAAGAAGTTAATACTAAGCTTGCCTTGTTCACAGCTGAATCCCCAGGACTGAGCACTGTCTTTGGTATTTAATAGATGCTCAATAAACTGGGGGGTTATAAGGGACAATGTCAGCTGTTTATGGAGAACCTACTGAGGGATAGGCTTTTTGGATACATTCTTGCATCTAATCTTCATGAAGACCCTGTGAAGTAGGTAGCTTAATCCCTATTTAATGGAGGCACAAAGATGCTAAGTACATCATGTAAGGGCACACAGTGTGTAACTATCAGAGACAGTGCACAAGCCCAGACCTATGCACTGCACTTCCCTTAAAGCCACAATGTGTCCTATAATCTAGTTGTGAAAACGAGATAAATGCATGTAAAACAACAGTAAGTCATGCAAAATACTTTTAAGCTAGGGGATATGGCCTAGACGTCACATGTTAGATTCTGAGATAATGAAGCCCAGAGTGATTAGGGACATCTTAGAAATGGGACCATGGAAAAGACCTTGAACAATGAGAGGATTGGAGGGAAAGGTCACCCCAAACCAGCTGTGTAGTGAGCTCGTGGAAAAGGTTAATAGTTGTCAGATCAGGCTGGGAACATCTGAATTAGGGCTGAAAAGAGCAACTGGTATAGGAAACTGGTTTGTATATCTCCCTCATGATAATCCCTTTGTGATGGGAAGAGGGAAAATGTTTAAAAACACTGAATCAGACTTTTGGAGGGAAAGTTGATATAACACAGTAAGGAGAAGGCAAAGTTTTATACCGTTTCTTTCCACTTCTGCCTAAGATTTCAGCTGACCCATGTCAAAGAAGGAGTGGTAATTTCAAAATTCATAACAGTGTTTGGGGCTGCTAGAACTATGCTGTCCAAGACAGTAGGCACTGGTCGTATAAGGCTGTGGAGCATGTGAAATGTGGTTGAACCAAATGGAGGTGTGCTGTAAGTGTAAAATATGCACCAATTTTGAAGACTTAGTATGAAAAAAATAATATAAAATATTCCATTAATTTTATACTGGTTGCATGTTGATAGTATTTTGGATGTATTGGGCTAGCTACAATATATTGTGGTGATTAATTTCACTTGTTTCTTTTTAGTTTTTTAATGTGACTACCAGAAAATTTTTAATTGCATATATGGCTTGTATTATATTACTATTGGTCATGTATTAGTTTCCAGGGCTGCCATAATGAAGTACAGCAGACAGGGTGGTTTAACAGCAGAAATTTTGGAGGCTGGAAGTTCAAGATCAAGGTGTCAGGATTGGTTTCTTCTGAGGCCTCTCCCCTTGTCAGGAAGATGGCTATCTTCTGTCTGTGTCTTCACGTGGTCTTCTCTGTCTGTGTGTGTCTGTGTCCCGACTTCCTCTTCTTATAAGGACAGCAGCCATATGGATTAAGGTCCACCCTAGTGACCTCATTTAACCTTAATTACCTCTTTAAAGACTCTGTCTCCAAATACAGCCATACCTTGGGGAATTAGCTCCAAAATACCAAAATCCATGGATGCTCAAGTCCCTTATATAAAATGACATAGTATATGCATATATCCTATGCACATCCTCCCATATACTTTAAACCAACTTTAGATAACTTGTAATACTTAATACAATGTAAATTCTATGTAAATAGTAAACACAATGTAAATGCTATGTAAATAGTTGCCAGCACAACAAATTCAAGTTTGGTTTTGGGGAACTTTCTGGAATTTTTCTTTTTCCAAATTTATTTGATCCACAGTTGGATGAAGCCACAGATGCAGACCGGCAAATGTGAAGAGCAGACTGTCCAGTCACATTCTGAGGTGCTGGGGATTAGGACTTTAACACAGGCATTTGGGGGAGAAACAATTCAGTCCATAACAGGTCAACTCCATGCTAAAAGAGGAGGGCTGGAGAAGATGTTCTTTGATTGAACAGGATACATTCTGAAGTGTTTTTAAATGTGCCTTAATGTGGATCCGAAGCAAAAACCAAGAAGGAGCAGAATTCTTTAGTAGGTTGAACAAAATGTGGAGGGCAAAGCAGAGAAAGAGGAGAAAAGATAGATGGAGTGAGCCAGGGACAGAGGAGGAGGAGAGGAGATGGCCAACAACGTCACTGGAGTGATATATATATATATATATATATTTTTTTTTTAAGGAAGTTCCCAGTGATAATATCTGTGTGGCAAGAATTCCAGGGGAATTTAAAGAACAGGAATGTTATCTAATATTTAATTTAGTGTGTCTGCTTTCCCAGGACTGTTGTCAGGAAGCCTTTTTAGGACTAGCTGGACTATAGCAACTGCTGTAGCAGCCAAAGCAACAAAATACAAAAAAACCAAAGCGAAAGGGATGCTGTACAACAGAGTTAGAAGACCAGCCACAGAAGGCAAGATGTGAAGGAAATCAAGACTCCAATTAGTAAAGGAATGGGAGACCACTGGTGACTAGAAGAAAGGTGAGTCCACTGGGACTCTCCAGAGACATTGCGATGGAGCTTGTGAGGGGAGTGAGTTCATGGTCTCCTAACTTATATGGAACGGGGGCTCAAACCCTCTTATTTTAGTATTAAAGAGGGCATAAGGCCACAAGGCTGGAGTATTTGGGGATGCCCTGATTTGAGTCCTACCTGAGTAAAATTTACCATAGGTTTGTAAATAGTTTTCTATATCACCTCATTTATATACATCGTCTCATCTGATTTTCAGCACAAACATGTAAAGCAGAGAACTACACTGCACCACTTATCATTCCCATTTTATGGATAAGAAAACTGAGGCTCATAGGACTTGCATGATTTTGGAACTAAAACACCAGACATATTCAGTACTATTTCAGCTCTGCCACAGCCCTCTTCCATCCTGACCACAAACAACACACACACACACACACACACACACACACACACACACACACACACACCTTTACATGTGTGGACTGGACTCCCAAAACTCAGGCTTACGTTAGAATCTCTCACTATCCACTCTTTCCCCTTATAAATTACCATATTATCCAATTCTAAACACTTCCAGTGGAGTAACAAAATGCATGCCAGGAAATTGTCCAGGAAATTCATGTCAAATTGAAAAATATGTTTAAAAAAGACCAGCTATATGTGACTTACAGGTTATTTGAGCAGAGGCATGGCTTCAACTGGGTGAATTATCTCAGCACCTCAGATCTGTTGTCTTTTTTGTGAGGATTTTTCCCAGCTTTGAAGAAAGAAGATTAATTGGTTTAAAGTGTGTCAAGAAGTAGAGAGGTTATCTTAAACTTTTTCTTCCTCTATCAGCATGAAAATGAAAATGTATGAAATGGGGGAAGGGGACCTTTTATTCAGTGAGAGACAAAAAAATTTTAGTAAGTATAGCTTTCGATTTTTATTTATGTACATCACGTTCTCCCCAATATGACTCATCCATAAATCTCTCCCTGTTCCAAGGAATGGTGCTACAAAATATGTGGAGGTGATGTAGCAAACTAACTTATTTTTACGTTTTTTATGGTTGTTTGATTTTCTTCGTTAGGGTTTTTTTTTAATTTGTAACTTACACATGATCACAGGAATAGTGTGCTGACACTATTTTCAGAACAATCACAACCAAAGAAATGCTTATAATACACATTTTTTCTCACTGGCCAAGTTAGCCAAATGTTCAGTGATTTGGTTGAAGAGAAAAGTTTTAGAAAAATTCTACAAAAAAAAACAGTCACATGTTTCCTTCTACACCAAAGGCAGTTTCCACAGGTCTCCAGAAGAAAAGTTGGGGACACTTCTGAAGATTTCCCTTCATCTCTCTCTAGTTCTTGCTATTCAAACTGTGATCACAGGCCAGCAGCATCAGCATCATGCAGGAGCTTGTTATAAGTGCAGGTTCCTGGATCACATGAGACCTACTGATTCCAAACTGGTGCTTTAAAACATCCCCAGCTGCTCCTTATACAGGAAAATTTGGGAAGCACTACTCTTGATAGTTCTCAGTTTTAACACCTAAATTGTAAGCCCCCAACACTACAGTGACATTTGGGGGTTGAAAATCATAGAAAGACTCTTCTGTAAGAACTTCAGAACCCAGATAGCAAATGTCTGTGACCCACCCCAACACGGGGTGGAATCATGTCAGTCTGAAAGATAACATGTCTTCCTACTTCGAGTGATGGTGGAAATTCCACTGCAGGCTCCCAAACTATGCTTCAGGGACAGTCACCATGTAACCAAATAGATTGCCTGGCATTGCAACCCAAAGCTATAGAAGACTTCCCACCGGCCATTACTGCCTTTGTGGAAAGGAGTGTGAGAAAGATGTGGAGGTCTCGGAATAGAGACAGGAGAGAGGGGGCATAGAAACAGAAAGAGAGAGCAGCTTGGGTGCCCTGGGCAGCCAAGGATGGATCATAACCCATTAGAAAGGGGAGACCAAGACAAAGCAAGAGGAGTGAAGATGCCTTTCTGAGGTTAATGGAACCACACAGGGACCCCCACTCCCCGGCCCAAGTCTGACAACATCAGGTCCTGAAGAATAGACAGCTTTCTTGGCTTTCCTAGAGGAGTCACCAGCCCACCTTGCAAAATCCTGCCATTTCCTGACAGCTTTTAGGGCCAAAGGACTTGCCGTCAGGCCATGAGTCCCATCAACATTTACCCACTAATTCCAAAGTGGCAATTGGGAAAACAAAAGATCCAATTGCCTGTAATCAATGAATTTGGTAAAGTAGCAGGATATAAAATGAATGCACAGAAATCTCTTGCATTCCTATACACTAATGATGAAAAATCTGAAAGTGAAATTAAGAAAATACTCCCATTTACCATTGCAACAAAAAGAATAAAATACTTAGGAATAAACCTACCTAAGGAGACAAAAGACCTGTATACAGAAAATTATAAGGCACTGATGAAAGAAATTAAAGATGATACAAATAGATGGAGAGATATACCATGTTCTTGGATTGGAAGAATCAACACTGTGAAAATGACTATACTACCCAAAGCAGTCTACATATTCAATGCAACCCCTATCAAACTACCACTGGCATTTTTCACAGAACTAGAACAAAAAATTTCACAATTTGTATGGAAACACAAAAGATCCCGAATAGCCAAAGCAGCCTTGAGAAAGAAAAATGGAGATGGAGGAATCAGGCTCCTGGACCTCAGACTATACTACAAAGCTACAGTAATCAAGGCAGTATGGTACTAGTGCAAAAACAGAAATATAGATCAATGGAACAGGATAGAAAGCCCAGAGATTAAACCATGCACATATGGTCACCTTATCTTTGATAAAGGAGGCAAGAATATACAGTGGAGAAAAGAGAGCCTCTTTAATAAGTGGTGCTGGGAAAACTGGACAGCTACATGTAAAAGAATGAAATTAGAACATTCCCTAATGCCATACACAAAAATAAACTCAAAATGGATTAAAGACCTAAATGTAAGGCCAGACACTATCAAACTCTTAGAGGAAAACATAGGCAGAACACTCTATGACATACATCACAGCAAGATCCTTTTGACCCACCTCCTAGAGAAATGGAAATTAAAACAAAATAAACAAATGGGACCTAATGAAACTTAAAAGCTTTTGCACAGCAAAGGAAACCATAAACAAGATGAAAAGACAAACCTCAGTATGGGAGAAAATATTTGCAAATGAAGCAACTGACAAAGGATTAATCTCCAAAATTTACAAGCAGTTCATGAACCTCAATATCAAAAAAACAAACCACCCAATCCAAAAATGGGCAGAAGAACTAAAGAGACATTTCTCCAAAGAAGATATACAGATAGGCAGAAAACACATGAAAGGATGCTAAACATCAGTAATCATTAGAGAAATGCAAATCAAAACTACAATGAGGTATCACCTCACACCAGTTAGAATGGCCATCATCAAAAAATCTACAAAGAATAAATGCTGGAGAGGGTGTGGAGAAAAGGGAACCCTCTTGCACTGTTGGTGGGAATGTAAATTGATACAGCCACTCTGGAGGACAGTATGGAGGTTCCTTAAAAAACTAAAACTAGAACTACCATATGACCCAGCAATCCCACTACTGGGCGTTTACCCTGAGAAAACCATAATTCAAAAAGAGTCATGTACCACAGTGTTCATTGCAGCTCTATTTACAATAGCCAGGACATGGAAGCAACCTAAGTGTCTATCGACAGATGAATGGATAAAGAAGATGTGGCACATATATAAAATGAAATATTACTCAGTCATAAAAAGAAATGAAATTGAGTTATTTGTAGTGAGGTGGATGGACCTAGAGCCTGTCATACAGAGTGAAGTAAGTCAGAAAGAGAAAAACAAATACCATATGCTAACACATATATGTGGAATCTAAAAAAAAAAAAAAGTTGGTCGTGAAAAGCCTAGGGGCAAGACAGGAATTAAGATGCAGACCTACTAGAGAATGGACTTGAGGACACGGGGAGGGGGAAGGGTAAGCTGGGACAAAGTGAGAGAGTGGCATGGACATATATACACTACCAAATGTAAAATAGATAGCTAGTGGGAAGCAGCCGCAGAGCACAGGGAGATCAGCTCGGTGCTTTGTGACCGGCTAGAAGGGTGAGACAGGGAGGGTGGGAGGGAGGGAGATGCAAGAGAGAAGAGATATGGGGTATATGTATATGTATAACTGATTCACTTTGTTATAAAGCAGAAACTAACACACCATTGTAAAGCAATTATACCCCAATAAAAATGTTAAAAAAAAAGATCCAATTGCCTGATCTAGTTCAAAAATAATAATAATAATCTAAAGGTCTTTAACCTGTTAACAAGGTACTTATAAACCCAGAGTTTGCCATTATTGGAAGAAATGATGCTGGGCCAGAACTGAGACTACAGATTGATTGATTATTTTAATTTAATATTTGTTCATGGGGAGGCTGGCTTCTTTACTGTGGTGACACCTGCTAGTGCCATAATAGTTACAAGTCCTGTTGGAGTAGTTTTATGGAAAAGGCTTATTTCTACTATAAATACTGGTTGGGGTGAGTGGTTAATATCCCAACAGTTTCCTGTTATACTCAGCTCGATCATGTCTGGCCCATATTGTTAATTCACACAAATCTATTTGTGTGTGCACACACACACACATAAATAAATGTTCTGCCAAAATAACATCACTAATTAAGTTGTGGAGGAAATATCCAACTTAATTCTTAATCACTAACTTCAGATCAAGAATCTGAACAAACAAGTTGCTTAATGCTCATGTTTTGAACCTAACTCAGTTCTAAAATCTCAATTATTAAAACTATATTGTAAAAGTGTGTACATTTGATTGATACAAAACTATTTATCTCAAACAACTCAGCACATAGATTTCCATTTACTCAAGGACAATGAAAGAATATTATTACAGAGTTCACTGTTCAATCAGTCAAGAAATAATTGTTAAGCACTTACTATGTATGCTTCACTTATTCATATGAATGTGTGAATTACTATTCATACTTGGAATTCCCAAACTCAAGTACATACTGAACAATATTTATATATACTACTCAACAGTAGTAGTAAGTGTAGATTCTATTTCCCTAGATCAATAGCTCGAAATGGGTTTTGCCTTTGGAAGGGAGAGTTTCCATCCTGCACAGAGCAATCTAGGGGTTGAGAACACAGGCATGAAGTAAGATACATGTAGATCCCAGCCCCTTTCTTGATATCAGCCTCTTTCCAGCTGTGTGACCATGAGCTGCTTTATTAACCTCTCTATATTTCATAGTAACTCATTATCAATCAAGAGTAATAATAGCATCTATCATCGTTGTTGTTGTAAAGATTAAATGAGATAACAGATGGATATCTCCAGGGCAGGGGTAGGGAAAGTATAAAATGACCCTGCAATATCTTGTTAGTCCAGAAAATACTGGCTTGCTTAAAGAATGATGGATACATGTTGTGGTAGGCAGAATAATGGTCCCCCAAAGATGTCTATATCCTAATCCTCCAACCTCTGTATATGTTATCATACATGGCAAAGGATAATATAAGGTTGCAGATGGAATTGACACTGTTACTCAACTGACTTTAAGAAGTTTATCCTGGATTATCCAGGTGGGCTCAATGTTATATAAAACATCTCTGAAAGTGGAAGAAGGAGGCAAAATAGGAATCAGAGTCAGACAGAGACTTGGAGATGCTAGTTTTTTGGCTGTGAAGATGGATGAATGAGGCCACAAGCCAAAGGATGTGGGCAGCCTCCAGAAGTTGGAAAACGCAAGGAAATGGAAGGTAGTACCCCCAGAAAGTACTAGTACCTTCAGAAGGTAGTCCTGCAATACCCTCATTTTGGCCCAATAAGGCCAGTTTCAAAACTCTGAACTGCATAACTACAAGAGGATAAATTTGTGTTGTTTAAGGCATTAAGTTTGTGGTAATACAGCAGTAGGAAACTAATGCATATGTCAATAAAACAGGATCCAGCTTGTTTTTACACTTAGAGTGAGAATGATAAAGCAACTGTTTATCATTCTGGGTGATTCTGGAGAATCTGGGTGAAGAGAATAAGGAAACTCTATTACTGAATACAGTTTTCACAATATGTCTGAAATTATGTCAAAAGTAAGTTTTAAAAAAGAGAAAAAATGCTTGCATAAGGAAGAATCAGATCTCTAGCATTCCTCCCATACTCCATTTAACCAGACAACTAACTGTCCCCCTCTGACCTCAGAAAGAGATTGGAGTTTCAGTCTCTTAAGTGGCTCTGTCTTGGGATCACTAGGCAAACAGAGGGAGGAGGAGAGTCCTGGTACTGGAGACTAGAGTTTAGGATAAATTCTACCTCTCCATGACCTATTCCTTGGAACCTGAATATGTCAAGTTACATGATAAAGAGAAATTGAAGTTGCTAACTAGCCAACCCTAAAATAGAGAGATTATTCTGGATTATCCATGTGGGCCCAATGTCATCACAAGGATCCTTAGAAGAAGAGAACAGAGGCGAAGAGGAAAGTCAGAGGGAAATGTGACTATGAAAGCAGGTGAGGGATATCAAGGGCTCAACCTGCGATTGTTGGCTTTGAAGATGGAGGAGGGGTCATGACCTAGAGAATGCAGGCAGCGTCTAGAAACTGGAAAAGCCAAAAAAACAGATTCTCCTCTAGAGCTTCCAGAGGGGAAGGCAGCCCTGTCAACACAATGACTATAGCCCAGTGAGACCCGTGTTGGACTTCTACCTGCAGAGTTGTAAGGTAATATCTTTGTATTGTCTTATGACTTGCATTTGTGGTAATTTGTTAGGGTATCAATAGGAAACAAATACATACAGAGCTTCAAACTGGCTTTATATAGTCTTCATCTTAAATGTAAATCTAGGGGGCTTCCCTGGTGGCAGAGTGGTTGGGAGTTCGCCTGCCGATGTGGTGGACGCGAGTTCGTGCCCCGGTCCAGGAGAGTCCCACATGCCACGGTGAGCCTGGGCCTGTGGGCCGTGGCCATTGAGCCTGCACGTCCGGAGCCTGTGCTTCTCAACGGGAGAGGCCACAACAGTGAGAGGCCCACATACCACAAAAAAAAAAAAAAAGTAAATCTATACCTAAAAATCACCAAACATTTGAGAAGTGCTTCTAATATGAAGGACAAAAATGGAAACAAACAAACAACAGAAGACATTGGAGAAGTGCTTCTAACATGAAGGAGAAAGATGGAAACAAACAAATAATGAAGAAACACAAACAATGCAGAAGGCAATACTGTTTCCAGAAAAATAAGTGGAGGTATTAACAGCCATGAAATAAGGGCAGGGTGCTATTTATTAATTTATCTGATAGTTACACAGAACTCAGTATATGCCAAGCAATACAAAACACTAAGTGCTCTACAAATATTAAACCATTTAATCATCGTAACAACCTTATGAGGTAGGTTCTGTTATCCTTAGTTTACAGATGAGAAAACAGGCACAAAGAGGTTGAGTAATTTGACCAAGATCATACAGCAGAGCTGGGTTATGAACATAGGTAGCTTGATTCCAGAGCCCACACAAGAATATTTGTGAATCAAGAATATAATAGCAGAAACTGAAAAAAAGTACTGAAAAGGTTGAAATTTATAGTTGAGGCAATATTTTAGGAAGGAGAAAAATATATAAAGAGGTCAAAAATAGGAAAAAAGATGTAAGAAATGCAGGAAGTTCAACATCCAATAATTTCAGAAAATGAGAACAGAGAAGGGAGATGGGAAGAAATTATTAAAGAAACCATTGGACTCTGTGGCAAGAATTTGAATCTTTTTTACTCTTGTAATTTGGTATCACTGACATGTTGAGCATGAAAGTATCCTAAAGTATGTTTCTTACCTCACTGGTGATAGTAGTTGCTAATGCTATTTGCTTAGTTGATATACAACCTGCTTAATGTTTCAGATTTTACCTAAAATAATAAACACATTAACCAAAAACAAAAAAAAGGAAACCATTGGAGAAATTTTTCAGAAGAGCAAGATATGAATTTCAAGATTGAAAGGAACTATAGAGTATCCAGCACAATAAATTTAAAAAATTATTATGTAGTGCTATGGACTATTACTGTCCTAAAATTCATTTGTTGGAACCTATTTCCCCAGTTTATTTGTATATAGGGCCTTTGGAAGGTGATGAGGTCATGAGGATGGACTCCTCATGCATGGGATTAGTGCTCTTATAAATGGGACCCCAGAGAGCTCCCTCACCCTTCCACCTGTGAGAACACAGTAAGAAGGCAGCTCTCTGTCTATGAATCAGAAAGTGGGTTCTCATCAGACACAGAATCTGCTGGAGACTTGATCATGGACTTAACTTCCAGAACTGTGAGAAATAAATTTCTGTTGTTTATAAACTAACCAGTGTACAATATTTTGTTACAGCAGCCCAAACAGACTAAGAAGTCAGACCACACTGAAATTTCAAGATAGCACATAAATAGTGGTCCTAAAAACTTTCTGAAGGGAAATAAAATGATCCTATTCAAGGGACTGGCAACAATAGTGACATTGGATTTCTTAATGGCACCACCGAAAGCTAGAAGAAAATAAAGCAATGATGTCAAAACCTCGAGGGAAAATGAGTCTCATACTAGAATTCTATACCCAGCCAAACTACCAGTCAATTATGAGATAGGATAAAGACATCTTAAGATACACAAGGTCTCAAAAACTTTACCTCTCATGCATCCTTTCTCAGGAAGCACATTAGTATGTCACCCAACAAAACAAGGAAATAAAACTGAAAAAGGAAAACGTGGAGACCAAGAAATGAGCAATTCCAAAGGTGATGGTGAAATGAGGTCTCAAATGAGAGCTATGCAGTGACTCATCCATACATGAACAGGAGGACTGAGGGCTCTAGTCTCCAGAGGAACAAAAAATAAGATTAACTCATACCTCTTTCATTGAACTGGAAGGAGTGTTACAACTTTTAGAGCTTGAAGAAAGAATTAGTGATAGTTCTGTAGAAAGCTAAGTTTTTTAAAATGTTAAGAAATTATTAACTCCAAGAAAAATCAAAGGTGCCATAAAAATGTCATCTGTAATATTTATAAGGTCATAGTAAAGCAAATGCTGAAATTGAATTTTTCAAAAGCTTTGATGTAACTATAATGAAATGAGGGGGATTTGGGAAAGATGCCATTGGTAAGCTAAATCCTCATCTTCCAAGGTAGGAAGTCAGCAAATAATATTTAAAATGGAAAATTTGAGATATAGAAATATAAGCTTGTTTTAAAATATGGAGGTAAATAGCAGAAGAAACAACTAAAATAGTTGAAAGTGGTTGTCTCTGGAGAGGGGGACTTCAAAGATGGGGAAGAGGGTGGAACAAGAAAATAGAATTTCATTATAAGATTTGTAGTACCATTTTTCTTCTTTTTTCTCTTCTTTTTCCCATTCTTTCAATTTATTATACTATGTACAAATATCATTTGGATAAAAATTACACATAAATGCCTTGAACAGGATTTAGCACATAGTATGTGCTCAATGAATATTGGATGTGGTGTTGATGCTGCTGTGACCTTTGTTAAAGTTGTAACACTAAAAGGAGAACCAATCTACATTCTACACAACAGCCCTAACGTAAATTATTTCATACCTTTCTATTTCTCCACTCAAAGATAAAAATGCTTAGTGATTCAACCTCACTAAGCATAATACTCTCTAGGACTATCCACATTGTTGCAAATGGCAGAACTTCATTGTTTTTTATGGCTAAGGAGTATTCCATTGTGTGTGTGTGTGTGTATATATATATATAGTTTTGTTTTTAATGTTTTAATTTTATTGGAGTATAGTTGATTTACAATGTTATGTTAGTTTCAGGTGTACAGCAAAATGATTCAGTGATTCAAAGTGTATACATATACATATATTCATTCTTTTTTTGATTCTTTAATCATATAGGTTATCAGAATATTGGGTAGAGTTCCCTGTGTTACACTGTAGGTCCTTGCTGGTTATCTATCTTATATATAATAGTGTGAGTGTATTCATCCCAAGCTCCTGATTTATCTCTCCCCTTGGCTATTGTTAATAATGCTGCTATGAACTTTGGGGTGCATGTATCTTTTGGAATTAGAGTTTTCATCCTTTTCAGATATATGCCCAGGAGTGGGATTGCTGGATCATATGGTGACAGATGCTATACAGTTTTAATTTCTTTTTGTAAAATTAATGTATAGTTATTGTAAAAAAATTACAAAGAATAAATGTCACTTGAAATTCTACTCTTTAGGTAGAGATAATCACAATTAACACTTGGTGAACCACTCACTATTATGTAGTAGTATATATAATATTTCTGTGCTTGCTGTTATCTATCCATCTACATAAAATTATATATAAATTGATTATACTATTTATGTTACTTTATAATCTGCTTTTATCAGTCAATAATATGACATGGCCATGTTTCTATGGCCAATAGATGTATATTTATTCAAGAATGCATTGCATAAATATACCATAATTTATATAACCATTCCCCTTTTGATGGACATTTAAGTTGTCCCCATATTTCAATATTATATGCAACATTGCAATGAGCACCCTCATTAATACGATATTAAACTCTTGATGTCTGCAGCCTCTTTTCACCAAATACAATATTTGGGGTAGAAAGAATCCATTAAATTCAGAAATGGTCACATCATTGCAAAGCTTCATAAAGTAAAATAATTTGAAATGAGCTGCTGTTATTATAAAACCTAGCTCCTGATCTTGGTGTCTCGAAGTTGAATATACTAAAATGTTTTCTTACATAGTTAGTGTCAATTCACATGAGTCTAAAATTTGGTGTCTATGCCAGCACAGATGTCCTTTTAAACTTATTATGCTATTGTCAACCTACAGTACTATGTTTTTAGAACATCTAGAAAATCATTTTCCCATAAATTTCCTTAACATTATAATTCGATAGTTAAATCAGTCATCAATGCTCTGCAGATATAAAATTTAAATATTGAACATAGGGTATAATTCCTACTGCTTGATTTTCAATGTCCACCAATGCAGGGTTGAGTTTGGTAGGAAACAAGAGAAAAATGAAAACTCATATTGTGGTTTGCTCAGTCATTTGGGCAAGCAGCCTCTAAAAGTTTATAGAAATTCTTGCACTATGCTTATCATTCTCCAAAAACTTATTTCAATAACAAAGAATTTATTAAGGTCGGTCTATTCATATCCCTCCCTCCCTGTGTATAATATTAGCTTCACTGTGTACACAAACATGAGTTTGAGAGTGTGCCTCTGTAGATGGATAGTCTTATGGTCTCTGGATGAAATGCACTAAATACAGAAGGTGTAAGGTGCTACTGGTATGTAAAATAGAATCCTAAAATTGTGAAGCAAATTCTACCCCAGGAACACTAGGCACCAAATGGTAAACAAACATAAACAAATGAGCTTTAAATCATTCATTTTTTTTCCAAGAATATTAAATCCAAGACTTAAAGGCTTCTTATTTCCTTCCCCCTTTTGGAGGCTGTCCTTCCTTGTCTACATTTCTTGATATATGTGGGCCTTCAAACATTCTACAGTCATAAAAATCTCAGGGAAACATTTCACCACTTGACAGACTGTTCTGAACTCTGCTAGCTTCGGGAGCCATGGGGTGCCATCTGTTTACTATGACTCCTTGGGTATCTGGAGGGCGCTTTTCCATTACAGGAATGATACCAAGGGCTCTGCAATGAAAGTGCTCACTCTTGGACTTCCCCAAACAACCAATAGTCTCAAGGACCTTCCTGTTTCCAGGAATTTCAATGGGCCCCCTTTTAGACTCTGTCAGCTGTTATTGGGGAACATGAGGACCAGATAAGAAGGCATGCACAGTTGCCCCTCATTAGACCCTTAAGTCATATTCCTAAGGAAACAGACTCTGACACAGAGATTTAGGTGCAGGGGATGTATTCGGGTGTGTTTTGGTGGGGAGTCAACATCTATGGCAGATTGAAGGAAGCAGAATTGGAAAGAGGGGGAGGTCAGACTTGGATGCAATTGCAGCAGAGACCTCAGCCTACCCCTCAGCGAGCCCCAGAGCTAGGCTAGTTCTTCCAGGGCTGCCCCTGAATTGAAGCAAGGGGACCTGGCCTTTGTACCCTTGCATCAACCAGTCACTGGATATAGGCTGCCCCTGGGAGCGGGTGTAACCTGATGGGAGGGTGCTCTCTTTGGTGATGGCAATTCCTCAATAACGTCTTAACTGTGAGCTACCAACAGCCACATCCCTCAGCAGCTGGGGGATGAGTCCCTGCATCCTGAGGGGCATTCTGGCAGGGCCCTAAGGCCTCCTCTACACTCTCCCACTCTCAGAAATTCCCTGATGTCCCAGGAAGCCAACTCCATATTCAAAGTTTCAGCCTGAAGAAATGACCACCATCTTTAGACATGGGAGGGGAGTAGGAAGGCAGGTATCACAGAGGGACCCACAAGGTAAAGGGACCCTCAAATGCAGAAGCTCTGCAACTATGGACACAGTTACTATGAAAGCTGCTGCACAAGGTTTTAAAAACCACCCCAGATTAAGGAGCATCACAGGGTCTGTGGTGAGGCTGCCCTAAATGAGTAGGATTTTCCTTGGGGTCATGAAATGGGAACCTACAACAGGATATCACCAGCATCATTTATACCTGAGATTTCCTTAAATTTCCATATAGGTGTCCTGTCCATATGCTGGACCCCTCCCCCGATGTCACCAGCAGTACCTATAAATGTCAACAGCTTCCTACTTCTTTCTTCTTGAAAGTGCTCTCTAGACCCTGTATTGTTGAGCAGACTGGAGAAAACAGGGAGTGAATATCCCAGGATAGACCCTCAAATGATGAGGAATGGAAGTTGTTGGATAAATGTCCCAGCCACCTTCCTCTTGGTGACACAGTTCCAAAGCAGATCCTGCACAGAGGGTCCCTAGTAGTCTACAATGGCAACCCCTCATTAATACACCATTTACAGTACTGGCTCTCCTTGCTCCCCTGACTCCCTCGTCCCTCTCTGGTTCCTGGGATTACCTCTCAATAAACAACCTATACTCAAATCTTTGTCTCTACATCCACTTTGGAGGAAACCCAACCTAACTGGATAAATGAAGGATATCTTCATTATTACTGATGAAGTCTCTAAAAGTTGGGTGTAAATATATCCTTGCTGGGCAAAAGCTATCGCCTTCTCCTCACATTCTCCAAAAATTCTAGAGAGTAAATTCCCTCTGGGGTCATCCCTTTTCTGACCTTTACATGTGGAAAGGATGGATAGATGGTAAATAGATAGATAGGTAGATAGATAGATAGATAGGCAGATACATACATACATACTTAGATACATAGATACAGATGTTCTGATTTTTTATGACTATTTTTGCCCTTTGTACAAAAACCTGCAAAATTTGTCTTCAGAAAAGATACTGGCAGTGTAACATCTTTGATTTTTGGCTGCCTCCCATCCATTCCCCGTCCTTCTGTTCATAAGATTTTGGATTTCCTTTAAGGAAGTACCCCTGCCCACACTCAGTCCCTGTGGATTCAAAAGAGTGGACCCTCCTGAGCCACAGCCTTCCAGTTCCTCCAGAAGCAGGGGATCTGCAGCATCTTTCCCCTGTCTACACCCCACTGCCCCCCACCCATGGCTTCCTGTTGCATTTAAAATATAACTCAAGCTATTTCCCTGAGTGCTCTAGAATGAATGTCTGTGTGCCCCCCAAATTCATATGTTGAAACCTAACACCCAATATAATGGCATTAGGAAGCGGGGTCTTTGAGAGGTGATTAGGTCATGTGGGTGGAGCCCCCATGAGTGAGATTAAAGCCCTTATACAGGGGACCCCAGAGCTCCCTCACCCCTTCTGCCCCACTGAGAAGACGGCCGTCCATGAACCAGGAAGTGTGTTCTCACCAGACACCAAATCTGCCGGTGCCTTGACCTCAGACTTCCCAAACTCCAGAACTGTGAGGAATAAATTTCTGTTTCTTGTAAGCCACCCAGTCTGTGGTGTTCTCTGCCTTCTCACACCCTTCTCACCCCGGCTCAGTCTGGCTCTTCTCAGACTTGCCAAGTTCATCCCTGCCTTAGGCTGTTACAGTAGTACTGTACATGGAAAATTCCTTTCCCAAATCTTTATTCACCTGCCGTTCCTTCTTTTTATTTATTTATTTACTTACTTATTTTTTCTTGAAGTGTAGTTGATTTACAATGTCTTGCTAGTTTCAGGTGTACAGCACAATGATTCACTTATACACATATACATTTATTCTTTGTCAGAGTCTTTTCCCTTATAGGTTATTACAAGATATTGAGTATAATTCCCTGTGCTATACAGTAGGTCCCTGTTGGTTATCTATTTTATATAGTAGTGTCTATCTGCCAATCTTAAACTCCTAATTTAACCCTCCCCCACTTTTCCCTTTGGTAACCATAAGTTTGTTTACTGCATCTGTGAGTCTCTTTCTGTTTTGTCCATAAGTTCATTTGTACTATTTTTTTAGATTCCATACATAAGCGATATCATATGATATTTGTCTTTCTCAGTCTGACTTCACTTAGTATGAAGGTCCATCCATGCTGCTGTAAATGGCATTATTTCATTCTTTTTTATGGCTAATATCCCATTGTATATAGGTACCACAACTTCTTTATCCATTCATCTATCGATGGACACTTATGTTGCTTCCACATCTTTACTATTGTGAACAGTGTTACTGTGAACACTGGGGTGCACGTACCCTTTCAGACCATGTTTTTCTACAGATGTATGCCCAGGAGTGGGATTGCAGGATTGTACGGTAACTCAATTTTTAGTTTTTTAAGGAGCCTCCATATTGTTCTCAAACCTAATGTCACCTCCTCAGAGAAGTCTTCCATGACTGCTCAACCTAAGGTAGCAACCACTCAGCCCCTAGCATCTAACGCTGTCTGATTTTTTCAGAGTCCAGGAAGCATGAAATTATTTCATTTATTGATTTACTCTTTTACTGTCTGACAGCCCTGCAATAATATAAGCTCCATGACAGTATGGTATCATTCTTGTTTGCTCTATTATCCTCAGCACCTAGAATAGTACCGAGAACATACAAGGTATTCAATAAAAATACTTAATAAGTGAAAGAATGAAATATTTCCTGCTTATATAGCAAAACATAAGCTTTGAGAAAAAAATATGAAACATCCAAAATACCTCAGTCATTGTTTTCAAACATCTTAAAATCAAAAGACAAAAGTATTAAGTAAACAGGGCACATCACAACCATTAAGATGACTCTAGGCTATCAGGTTTCAATCGTCACTCTGCATTGTCTAGAGATGTAAGGTCTAAGGGTTCTGCTGATTCCAAACTTCCTTTATACTATGGATTTCATTATCCTGGATTGAGTTATTTGCTGCTTCACAATGTTAAAATAATAACAGGCTAGTTAATAAAAATAATATAATGACAACAAAAGCAAGAAGTCAATGTTGCCATTCATTCTCTTTGATTTACAGGGGTCCCCTAGGTGGGGGATTGGAAGGCAGCTGATTTCTGAGTCAGGCAAAGAATTCCATCATAGTTATGGATACTTCAAGTCAAATCAGCAGAATGTGCCATCCAAGGTAACCCATGAAATATGTTTTGCTAGATACTACCAGGCAAGGAGAAGGGAGAAACAGGGGTACCAGAAAGGATATGTGTTGTTTTTGCAGGACAAAAAAGAGCAAAGGCTGAAAGATTTAGCCCCTTGGAGTGATAACTTTGTGAGCTTGCAACGATTTATTTGACAGGGAAGAGGAGGACTGGCCCCTTCCTCTACAGAATCAGCTCCTTGATTATAAACACTCAATAACATTCAGGTTGAAAATGCATTTTCGCCCCTTGCCTATACATTTCTGACGCTTGCTTTATTATTTCCTATTAGGAAATGCTATTTAATTCTGTCCACAGCTTGGCGACCTTTGTGTGGCTTCCCCACTTAGGAAATTTACAAGTAAATCACCAAGAAGTATGTACACATACACATAAAATATACATGTGCTTGTAAATGAAAATGCAAAAAAAAAAAAGTGCTACAGGCATTGCAAAAACCGGGCATATGTGCATAAGAGGTGAGAGGCAGGTGTTTGGGAAATCTTCACACCATCCCAATATTTTTCTAATGGTTTCCATTTCCAATGCAAGGGAGAATTTGGAAAACATTAGCCACTTCAGTGTGCTCTGAGCAGTGACATGTAGCTGGCAACGTGGTGGGTGGGATTCCCCCCCACCCTTTTTCCCTCTAACAAAGAAATAGGGTGAGTTTATTAAAGCATAAATGCCATTTTCATCCTGCAATGATAACTGCATGGCTGGGATCCCCGAGGTACAGAGGCAGTCGAAGCAAACAGCTGTGCCACCTCCTTGTAACAGTTGTACGCCCACCACACAGCTCCGAGGGGAGGAGCAGGTCAAAGAGAGCCTTAAAGAGGACGGGGAGGGGTGGGGGACCTCTCTGAGCTTGCTCCCCGCAGCCCAAGGGAAAATCCCGCCCTGCGGAGGGTAGGTATTGTGTGTGCGCGGCTCGGAGCGCTGAGCATTCTCCAGCAGCTCGTCTCCTATAAACCACCTACTGCATTTTTACATTCTCCAGTCACACAGACCAAAACAGCGTTTAGCAAATTAACACAACGCTAAATAAAAGGCCTATCAACCAGCCTAGCAGGCAGCGTGTCGGTGATTCTGGGTGGGGGGGCAGTGGCGATAACTGCCGTTTGGGTGGCAAGTGGTTGCTTCACCATCCAAGGCTCTTTGCGGAGCTGGGGAAGGATGCAGCGCTCTGGCCAAGCTGCTATTAGGTTATCTTTGTAGAGCCTATCGGTTGCTCCATGCCTGCCTGAGTCAACAGAGTACGTGGGGGTCGGGGGAGGGGAAGCTCCCACAGAAGGAATCTGATCCCTGCTTTGCGACATCTAGGGGCAAAGAGCTCCCCTCTCTTGTCACTCAGCTGCCTAGTCAGCCTGCAAGAGCAGGCAGTGGAGAGAACACCCTCCCTTGGCAAGCCTTCCTCTCTACCTCTTCTGTGCTTAAGGGCAGTTCCTAGGAGGACACCTGTTACGTGAAAACTGAGAGAAGAGAAAACCTGAGAATATGCCTTTCTTCTGAAATACTGGCCACCACTTTCCTGGAAAGCCTCCCAAATGCACAAGGCTCCAGCCTGATCTGTTCATCACTTGTGACTAACTCCATGGCTTGTGAGATGACACTGCAGCCCAGGATCTGGATGAGACAATGTTAAGTGGCCCCAAGTGGGAAGTGAACCTACAATCTGGAACTCAGTGGTAACATGTGCTAATGAACTAAGACCATGCTGACCTAAGACATTAGCCTTGAAGATCTGTCCTCCACACCACAGATATCACTGACTTTCTTCCACTCCAGTGTTCTATCCCCATGGCCACTCCCTTTCATCCAGGGGCTCCTTTACAGCTTATCACATATATATGATAGAGGCTCTCCATTTTTAAAAATTGCCTTCATTTCTTCAACACCATTCATTGCAGACCTTCTCTGTGCCAGGCATTGTTCCAGAGAGATGTGAGTGGTTATATTATATGGGATATATCAAAGGAATAAAATGGTCAAGGATCCCTGCTTCAGAAGAGGTTATATTCTAGCAAGAGAAGACAGACAATGAGCAATAAACACAATGTATTAAATGGTAAATGTGATGCCAGGCAGAGTAAGAAGGAAGCAGGATTACCATATGATCCAGCATTCCCACTCCTGGGCATATATCCAGAAAAGATGAAAATTCTAATTCAAAAAGATGCATGCACCCCCAATGTTCATAGTGGCACTATTCACAATAACCAAGACATGGAAGCAACCTAAATGTCCATCGACAGAGGAATGGGTAAAGAAGATGTGGTACATTCTTAAAATGGAATACTACTCAGCCATAAAAAAGAACAAAATAATGCCATTGGCAGCAACATGGATGGACCTAGAGATTATCATACTAAGTGAAGTAAGTCAGACAGAGAAAGACAAATATCATATGATATCACATATATGTAGAATCTAAAAAAAATTATACAAATGAACTTATTTACAAAACAGAAGCAGACTCACAGACATAGAAACAAACTTATGGTTACCAAAGGGGAAAGTGAGAGAGGAGGGAGGGATAAATTAGGAGCTCAGGATTAACAGATACACAATACTATATATAAAATAGATAAACAACAAGGTCCTACGGTATAGCACAGGGAATTATATTCAATATCTTATAATAAGGGAAAAGAAATATATCTGAATCACTTTGTATACACCCGAAACTAACACAACATTGTAAATCAACTACATTTAAAAAAAAAAAAAAAGAAGACGAAGAAGAAGGAAACAGGAGTGCAGAGGTTGAGCAAGTGGCCATTTTCAAAGATAAGTCAGGATTCTATTCACTGGGAAAACATTCAATGCAAGACTTGAAGGAGATGAGTGACTGGGAGGATGTCTGGGGGAAGAATGTTCCAGGCAAAGGAAAAGGGCTGAGGCAAGAGCAGGCCTGGCATATCAACAGGAAAAGCGGTGTGGCTGGAGTGAGTTAGGAAGGGGAAAAGTCACAGTGCCTGAAGCCAATGGGAAACAGACTACGTCAGACCCCTTCACCTCCTCTGAGGACTTTGGCTTTGATGCTGAGAGGAGTGAGGACACCAACAGGGTTCCAGGAGAGAAGTGACATGATCTGACTCATGCATCAGAAGGGGCTTTGAGGCTCTTATGGGCAGAGTAGCAAACCCAAAGTCCCCTCTGGTTATTGACAGCTATCCCCTGAGAGCCAATCTTCTTGAAGACATTGTCTCCACCCATGACCTCCATTTTCTTTTTTTTTGCGGTACACAGTCCTCTCACTCTCGTGGCCTCTCCCATTGCGGAGCACAGGCTCCGGACACACAGGCTCAGCCGCCATGGCTCACGGGCCTAGGCACTCCACGGCATGTGGAATCTTCCCGGACCGGGGCGCGAACCCGGGTCCCCTGCATCGGCAGGCGGACTCTCAACCACTGCGCCACCAAGGAAGCCCGACCTCCATTTTCTTACCTCCCATTCATTCCTCCATCTGCCTTCCATACCCACCAATCCTGACAATGATCCTTTAGTGGGAAAATCCAAAGTCAGCCTTTTTGTCCTTACTTTCCCCATAATTTTGATGATCTTTCTCTCCTCCATGAAACCTTTCCTTCCTCGATTTTCTTAGACACCATTCTCATCTCTTTTCCTTTAATCACCTTCTTTCTCAGCCTGGTTCTCAGAAATCTAGGCTGCTCTGTTTACTGTATTAGGTCCTCTTCTCATTAGATACACTTTGTGGGGGGGGCAATTCCCTTCTCTTCCAAGAGTTACATTTCCATTGTTATGCTAATGACTGCAAAGTTTTTAATTTCCAGCCCCAGTCCTGCTTCTGACCTCCAGACCCATATACACAACTGCTTACTGGACATCTCAACTTGACAGTGGAGGTCCCCAAACTTCTCCCTAGGAGAGGTTTAGAAACAGCACTCTAGTGGGAAGGGAAGGACTGGGTAATATAAAAACTGCCTTTGCACAGCATTGTTTTGACTACAGCTGTGTATGTATTAAGAGTTGGGGTAGGGCTTCCCTGGTGGCACAGTGGTTAAGAATCCACCTGCCAATGCAGGGGACATGAGTTTGAGCCCCGGTCCGGGAAGATCCTGCATGCCACAGAGCAACTAAGCCCGTGCACCACAACTACTGAGCCTGCGCTCTAGAGCCCATGAACCACAGCTACTGAGCCCACGTGCCACAACTACTGAAGGCTGTGCACCTAGAGCCTGTGCTCCGCAACAAGAGAAGCCACCGCAATGAGAAACCCGCACACCACAACAAAGAGTAGCCCCTGCTCGCAGCAATTAGAGAAAGCCCGCACGCAGCAACGAAGACCCAACGCAGCCTAAATAAATAAATAAATAAATTTATTAAAAAAGAAAAAATAGTTGGGGTAGCCAAGTAGAAAGCTAATGGAAGTTAGGAGAAGGCTATGAGCCACTCCAAGCTACTTGTGGGCACCACTGCTGACATTTGGATATCCATATATATTCAAAACTCAGTGCTCACAAATCTTAACCACTCATCCCATGTCCCCCTATCTCAGGGCATGGTACTTCCATCTAACTGGTCATCCAAATCTCAAACTGGGAATCTTCTCTAGTTACTGAGTATAACCTCCTCCACCCCAGCTGTTTCTTCTGGGTCATGATCTCTGCGATTAGCCTCAATCCTTCTTGGGACCCTGGTCACTCAACCCAGCCTTCAGGCTCCAAGGACTTGGCTTCATGTCCTGCCCTCTCAGCAACTAGCTGGGGTCCTCCTCCAAATCACAAAATTATCCTGAATCTCCATGCTGCCTCTCATACAATCTCAAGTGTTATCACTGCCCAGAAAATCCTGCTTCTGTGTCTTGCTCATGAGATCAAATCTTCTTGGACACTGACTCCTGTCTAGAGCAAGCCTCCTTCTCCAGACACTGTCAGATGGGCTGCTGAACCCTCCCTTCGAGGGCCAGCTCTGCACATGTGTAAACTCCAAGCCGCTGCCTCTTCCCTATGGCTTCCTCTGAAGTCTTAGCACGTGCCTCACCCCAGCCAGCTTCTCAGTTAGGCCAGTTTGTGTTAGTCAGGGGAGGACAGACTATTTGTAGCAAAACAATCCAGAGCAAAGAGTAACACAACAAAGGCTTAATTCTCGTTCATGCCAGACTCAGAAGTGTGTCAGGGAGTTCTGCACAGTGGTCTTTCAGATGGCAAATCAAGAACCCAAGCTGCTTCCACTTTGCTGTTCCATCATCTCCAGCATGGGTTCTCTAAAACTGCCAAAGCAGGAAAGGTGAAAGCACAGAGAACATGTACCTTCTTGTAACTGCCTCAGACCAGAATTGAAATGACACTCCTATTTACATTCTGTTGGTAAGAATTAGCCATATAATCTCACCTATCTGCCTCGGGACTGAGAAATAAAGAAGACATGGGTGTTTGGTGAGCACTGATTAATATTATTTCATAAATGTTTATTTCAGGAAGCTAAACATTATCTTTAGGGTCTGAAAGAACTAAAAGAAATTTTTTTTAGATAAAAATAAAAGAACCTTAGGTTGATCTAAGAGTCATACCCATCTGCATCTAACAGGGGAGTAAACAGGGGGCTGACTTGAGGGCACCTCTGCGTGGGTTCAGGCTTGGCAATTACGTAGGATGCTGACCCATGTAGAGAGAGTCGGCTTTGGTAGATATTTGCTCATGGTGGCTTGTTTATATTTAGGGTGAGACAGTAATTGATGGCTGTCTGACAAACTGGCAGAAACCATACAGACATTCTGAAAAGTTCATTACAAAACACACACTTAAATACACCAAGATTCCTTGTGACTTCTTCCCGCGTGCAATATAATTAAATAAAGCTTTATCTGACCATTTTACTTGTATGCATTAGGGACCCCGACCAGGGCTCTCTGCTTCCCAGGACTTTAATAGGCTCTTATCTCTTTGCACTAATTGAGTTTCCTCATAGGGCCACATGGGCAGCAGCTAGAAAAAGATGGGAGGTCAGATCTGAGATACTAGGGGATGGTTCTGGGTTCCTAAAGGTCTCTGCATGACCTCAGATCTTTGGGGCCTCAGATTCATAAATGGAGGTTTGAAAATTTCATGTGTTCCTACTAAGTGATCTTATCCATGCACAGAGTAAAAACCATCAAAGGCTCCTTAGGGCCAGATGAATGAGAGGAACAGCCCAGGTGTTAAGCACACACACCACCCAACTCTGCTTGATTATAGTCAAGAGCAGTGATTCTCAAAGGTAAGCAGGCATCAGCATCACGCAAGGGCTTGTTAGAGTGCAGATTGCTGGGCTCAGCCCCAGACTGTCTAACAAGTTCCCAGAAAGTACTGATGCTGCTGGCTCAAGACCATACTTTGAAAACCACTGGTTAAGAGGAAGATGGGCTCACTGTGTTACTAGATCTTCTACTTTCCCAAGAGAAACCAGAAATCTGGATTTATATGTGAAATCTTACCAATTTTTAAAATCCTGGCAGCAAATTCAAAATTATTTTTGAAACACTCTCTGAGCCAGTCTTTGAGCTAGATTTTTCCTTAATCTGCCAGTTCACAACTCTACCATAAGCCTTGACCAAGGAATCATACACACACACACACACGAACACACACATGCATGCACACACCTACACACCTTTGTATGCAAAGATGGCACTTTTACCAGGTATCCTACTTTGACCCCTGTCCCCCTAAGAGCTACATTTGCCTCGACACAGATCACAACCATTATAATTATTTTACTTTTGACATTCCCAAAATAAGTATCACAAACCCTTGTAAATGTTGCCAAGGAACACACACTTGAAAGACATAGCTTTTATTTGGACCAATTTTTAGAAACATGAACTGTAAACATTTCCACCTAAAACATCCTATATTCATGTTTCTATAAGCACTAGTTTCTGTGTAATTTCACAAGCATTTATTGGGCACCCTTATGTGCGAGATACTGTGTCAGGTACTGATGATGCAGAGGTAGCCAGCCTATGTCAGCTCTGTCCAGTTCTGGGTTCCATGGCATCTAGATTTGGAAAGAGGGGAGGGCAAGCAGCAGACATGACTCCAGCCTTCATTTGTTTTATACACATTGGGTTCCATTAAAGAGTTTATTTGAAGAAATGTCCTCAGCATAAAAATTTTGACCATTCATTTAAACAGTGAGTAAGCAAATTAAATACTTTTAATTCCTTCTCTTAGGTGGATCCAAACTCTCCAGGCCATTTAGTCTCCTTAATATGACTTAGATTTTGAAGGACAAACCATGCAAAATAATTATTTCTAATATGGGAAAACCTGGGTTATAATTCTGACTATTCTAACCAGACTATATCAAAATATGATAGAATTATTTTTATTCCATTTGGAAGACAGAGAACACAAAATTATAGTAGGCGCTTCCAGCTTGATGTCATCATACTACATACAGTTATGCTTGTTCTGGACAGGAAGTTCAAATAGGTAGTGACTGTAATATACATTTCAGAGTGCTTGCTTCAAGTATGGTCCAGGATTACCCCAGTACATGATTCCTGCCTCCTCAATTCTATTCCTGTGCCAAACTTAAGGGAAACTTTTGCCATGATAAACATCCAAGGACACATTGTGGCAACATGTGAAAGTGTCTAAATGAGTAGAAATGCTGTCTTGTCTTTTAAAAAGGGCATTTGATCAACTCGGTCTGAATCATAGAGTCCTAAATTACATTACTCTTTTTTCATCAATTAAAATATGTTATTTCTGGGTAATGGTCCCTCTTATCTATGCTTTCCTCTAGACAGATAAAACTACAGAGGCACAACAAAGGGATGGATCTGATGGTATGAAGTTCACATTCACAAAAATGTGTTTTTATTGCCTCTACCTGGACATTTCTATGCCCTCCTTTAGGCAGAGAAATCTTCCCTCCTTTGTAGAAACGCTTCTGTTGAAGTGACAGAAGACCAGAGGTGGGACCTTTGAAGCCCAGAGTCAAGTGCAAAGGAGTGAGAATGAGGTCAGCAAGGGTAGAGATTAGAGCCCCTCTGAGAACAGATGAACCTTTATTATTCAATAGCCTGTCCCTGGAGACCAGCCTTTTATGGTGCTGGGACCATCTCCCCCTGCAGCCCTCCTGCCCCGGCTGCGGTGAGAGACCCTCAAGCCTGTGTGTTAGTCGGTGTGCCCCTAACTGCAAGAAGAACCAAAAGTATGGAAAAGGGCCATGGTGATGCCCCACTTGGAGGAAGGAAGTCCCCTAAGGTTTGGAAGACATAACATATGTGCCACTGTGACTGTTCTGATTGTTTCCCATTTGGAGGGGAAGGAAAAAGCATCTCTTGCCATCAGAGGATGTCCAGGAAGAAAAATCATAATTTGTAATGAATCTTTAACCTATTTAAAGTAATTAAAGATCGACTCCATATGTGAGAGGGAGTCTTTGTCTCTTTACTCTCCTAATTAGTCCCTCTTCTCCTCTGCCGTTTTGATCACTGCAGTGCTCAGGATGCCTCCTAGAATTTGCTTCCCCGCAATGATGAAAGGGTGCTGCTTTTGGCACACATCCAATTGTCTCCTTGCTTCAATCAGTTCCTCCTTTTCCCCTCCAAACCCCTTCCCCATCTCTTCTGTCTGGCGAGTCAGCTCATACCTCCCCCCACATGCCGGTTAAACCTCCACCTTCTTAGACACAGTAGAGTCCACTTAGCACAAGATCCTGATGGCCATTTGGAGCCAAGAACTTAAACAAACATTAAGAAAATGTCAATTTCAAAATTTCAAAATGTAAAAAGCACACAAACCCCTTTGCCTCAGTAATCCCACTCCTAAGAACTTAGCAGTTGTTCAGAGATGTATGTGTGACACATTGTAGCATGTTTGCAATATCAAAAGTGGAAACAGTTGAAACACCCATCACTCTAGATAAACTCTGCTCTCACCACACACTGTACAGACCTTAAAAAGACGGAGCAGCTCTTATGAAGTGATTTGGAATGATCTCCAGGACACGTGGTAAAGGGAAAAAAGCAAGGTGCAGAACACTATGTAAATAATCATAAATATGAAAAAATAAAAGATGTATCTACACATATATATGCATAGACCACCTCAGTAAGGATACAAAAGAAAATTGATAAAAGGGTTCTCTTCTGGGACATGAAATTGAGGGGCAAGGAAAAGTGGGAGGGAGACTTCTGTTTTGCCTTCTTAACTATTTGTATTTTGGAACCATGTGTGAATCACATACACAAAAGCAAATAAATTAATCGACAATTAATTCATATGCATGGCCCGAGATGGCCAACAGGGAGCAGCCTCATAATGAAGGCTTTCCCACTGTGGTAGAGCCCTGATATGACTCTGTGAGTCTAATTATCTGGACTACACTTCACCATATTTCTGATAAAAATCCTTCAAGAGACTCCAACAGTGAATACTGAGCTTGGATATCCTAAACACAATGCTAAGAGTACAAAATGAAGATCTCCACCTGTGTTTGCTAAAAGACAGCCTGAGATAGAATGTTGATGCTTTATTTGGAAGGTGATGTCCCAGGATGGGAAGAGTGATGAAAAGGGGTGTGAGGCAGGGATAGCTGGATGCAATCCCAGACAGTACATTACAACGTGAGCCACAGCTCAAGACAAGCCTTGAAAGAGACGCTGCTGGGTGCCCGGAAGATAAGGGACCTATTCGGACAGGCTTTGCAGAGAAACCATTCTCAGTAAGCCCATCAGAAGGAGGGAAGAAGGGGAATTAATCTGCTCACCTCCCTCCTGCCTCCCTCTCTGTTTCATGAGTTTGCTCCACGGGAAGACAACCCCCCTGCACTTCTGGGAGCATCATCTGGCTCCTTCAGCAACTGCTCTGGAAGCCAGATCAAGCACGGCATTTCACTGGAGCCCAGAAGTGGTGGAAGGAGTGAGAAAGTCTGGCTGGCAGCTCTTGGTCTCAGGCATCAGCACCACAGGGACCCATATGGAGTCTGGGGGCTGTGGTAGCAGAACAAGTGACTTGGGGGCCAGAAGGCAGGTTAGCCCAAAGAATCTGATGAGGAATGTAAGGTGCATCTGCTACAGTGAGCAAAAAACTCTTTTTGCCCTCAAAGAATTTTGCAGAAGGAGAGAAGCTGACACTCCCCTAAAAGTGAAAGTATAAAGTGCTTTCAAACAGAAATGTTCTGTGCCTTAGACTGTTAGGGCTGCCGTAACAAAATACCACAGACTGGGTGGCTTATAAACATCGAAAGTGTATTTCTCACAGTTCTGGAGTCTGAAAGTCCAAAATCAAGGTACCAGCATGGTGGGGTGAGGACCCTCTTCCAGGTATCAGAGTTCTTGTGTCTTCACATGGTGGAGGGAGCTAGGAAGCTTTCTGGAGCCTCTTATAAGGGCACAAATCCCATTCATGACTTAAGACCCTCCCAAAGGCCACACCTACTAATACCTACCATCTCCTTTGGCGGTTAGGATTTCAACATATGAGTTTTGGGGACACAAACATTCAGCCCATAGCACACTGTATGTTAGCTTTCATTACGCAACAAGCCACTCTGAAACATAGGGGCTGAAAGCAAGAACCATTTAATTATTGCTCACAAGTCTGAATGTTGATGGGGGCTGGATGAACTTCCATGGATGGAGGTGGGAAGGCTGTCAGTGTGTGCTGGCTGTCAACTGAGGTCTCTCTTATCTTCCAGGAGGCTAGCCCTGGCTTCTTCACACAGTGGAGGTTACAAAGCTCCCAAGGTTAGCAAGACAGGGCAAGGCCCATTGGGCAAGCACTTTTCAAGGCTTCCCTTGTATCACATTTGCCAGTGTCCCATTGATGAAAACAAGTCATGTGGCCAAGACCAGGTTCAAGGAATGGGAAGATAAAATCCACCTCTTGATAGGAAAAGTGGGAAGTTATATTGCAAAAGCATATGCATCCAGGGATGGGAAGAATTTGGGTCCATTTTGCAATCAACTGCAATCTGCCAAGTACTCTGGCAACGAGCACTGTTCCCTTCATCATTGCCTTTCCTAAACAGGGCTGAAGAAAGTCATTTCCTGATCACCTTTATCACTGGAAGGTCAATTTCCTATTTATCCTAACTGACTATTTTGGATATTTTCACAAAGAGGTAGAAATCCTAAAGATAGCAGGCAGCTCTCTCCTTCTTCACAAGACCTTGATAATTCACAATTCAGTCATTCAACCAGATGTTCAGAACACATAACCTCATGTTGAACTCCTTAGTCATAAAGAGTTTACAGGATGATTATTTACATCAGTATGATTAGTTATGCTCATTCTTACTGATGGAATAACTAACATTCTGGCAATTTGCACAGAATTTTATGAGAAGTCTATTGTAGTCAGCCTCAAATGACTAAAATGCCATAGCTACAAAGAACATTGTTCCTCTCTTCTCTGTTAAGAGAAAATGAGAATCTTTCACTGTGCAAAATCTAGGCAAAGACCTTGAGGTTGACCATCACCTTGAGAAGATTTGGCGTGATTGACACTCTGAGAAGCTTCTCTTTCTAGGCACTAATTTCTCTTCAATCCAAGTAAACTGGCTCAAACGCTCAAGCCACAGCTTCGTGATTTGAGCATTCCCCAGTATAGTTCACTGAATCACTGAAGATACTGCCTCGTTCTTAACCATCCTATTATTCTTATTATTTTTAAATTAAGCAGTTTACTAAATAAGTATTTTAAATAATTATTTTTCATTGATTGCTACAACTAAAATGTTAAAAAATTTAAAGCACTAATTGATGACCATTTGTAGGCATAATTCGTTATCTAAATAATGATGCTCTTCAATTTTGAGCTATCTCCTAGGCACCTAGATGATCTGCATAGAGTCACCATGATGGAATGGGGTGCAAGGGAGAGGGGACTAAATACATATTCCCTTTGTTCCAATCATTCTGATTCAGAAGATGTGGGATGAGGACAGATATGCAATCTTAACAACCAACACAAGAGATTCTAACATCCACTAAAATTGGAAAAACACTACCTAGGGTTTGTTAATGGCTCTAGTGAGTGTCAAATTTTTAGGGAAAGTTTACATCAAAAGTTATTTATATATAAAATAAATAAACCACAAGGACCCAACGATACTGTATAGCACAGGGAACTATATTCAATATCTTGTAATAACCTATAATGGAAAAGAATCTGAAAAAGAATATATATATGTATATATATATGTATGTATATATACATATATATATATAAATAACTGAATTACTTTGCTGCACACCTGAATCTAATACAACATTGTAAATCAACCATAGTTCAATCAAAAGAAAAAGAAAAAAAAAAGGTCTTGCAATAGTCTTCCACATAGACTATGGTTTCTTTTGCAACATAAATTTCTTATATATATATATATTATTTTTCATATTTTTTCCATTATGGTCTATCACAGGATATTGAATATAGTTCCCTGTGCTATACAATGGGACCTTGCTGTTTATCCATTCTTGCATCTGCTAATCCCAAACTCCCAATCCATTCCTACCCTGCCCACCCTCCCCCATGGCACAAGTCTGTTCTCTATATCTGTGATTCTGTTTCATAGATAAGTTCATTTGTGTCATATTTTAGATTCCACATATAAGTGATATCATATGGTGTTTGTCTTTCTCTGTCTGGTTTACTTTGCTTAGTATGATAATCTCTAGGTGCATCCATATTGCTGTAAATGGTATTATTTCATTCTTTTTTATGACTGACTAATAGTCCATGGTGTATATACACCACACCTTCTTTATCCATTCATCTGTCAATGGACATTTATGTTGTTTCCATGTGCAAGATAAATTTCTAACTGACTGCTAAAAAATTATCAAGTTATTGGAGGAAGGAGTCCAGCTGTATTTCCAAGTCTCCTTGTTTCTCTTTTCCCTCCTAATCTAAGTGGGAAGAAGAGAAAAGAAGAGTGGAGAGGAAGGGAGAGGGGAGGGGAGAAGAGGAGAGAGAGGGGAGAATATGCTTTGTCAAGTATAAATTATCTACCCCTCTCTGGACTTTGTTTTTGATCAATTGCTTAATCTCTGTTCAGTAGGTCTCCTAACAACTACATGCAGTTTCTCTTTATACAGATAGTCACAAGCTTAAGTCAGGGGCTGTCAAATCCAGTTGTGAACCATAATTACCTGGGATCTCACCTCAAACAGACTGTTCTTAAGCTCAAGCATGTATATTTTTATAAACTTCCCAAGTTATTAAAAAATGTAATCAGATTTGGCAACGTTCTTAAATCCAACCCAGTTCCAAAAACTTAATGTTAAATATTACATGTGATGAGTTCATAACAAGGTGATTTATAATGATTTTTCCAGTAAGATGTTTGGCTCCTATAAGCACTCCATAATCCAGACATAGAAAGTTATATCAAACCAAGGTTATACAGCCTGAGATTTCAAATTAATTTCTTATACATTCTTCACAAGTTAAATCTACATTCCATCAGGAGTAAGAAGCAGAAGGGAAACATAATTTTCGAGGACTCTATCCTTAACAATAACATTTTCTTCTACCTTCTTGCGGTATCAAGTATGTTCATGGATTTTGGAATAGAACCACCTGGATTCAAATCCCTAATCTCCCATTTACTTTGTCAGTTATATTGGCAAAGTATTCAAATTCTCTCAGCTCATTTCCTTACAAAACCTGTTAGGGATCCTTTGGTTGTCAGATTGAGAAAACCCAATTCAACTTAAATGATGAACACAAGTTATTGGGTGAAAACACTAAGAGTAGAGTAGGCTTTAACTGAGGCTTAATCTAGCTGCTCAGTGAAATCGACAGAGTTCTAATTTCTTCCAGTTTTTCTTTACTGCCTTCTTTGGTGCTACTTTTACCCAAGGCTGACTCCCCCCAGTCCATGCTTCCACATTCATATTTAACACAAAAAGAATGTCGCTCCAGACATTTTCGCAGGACATCCAGGATCCCTCTGTAAATTTCTCCTGTGATCTAATTAGTCCAAACTAGGTCACATGATCATCCTTAACTAATCACTGCAGCTGGGATTTGTTGATTGGCTTCAGTCTACAAGGGCTTATCCTGGAGATGGGGATGGGATCTGTGTCCCCCAAAGCATTGGGGATATCCTTGGGGAAGAAATGAAAATCTGGGTACTATTATCAACAGAAAGGGAGAGAGAATCTGGGTGGCCTAAAATAAAAAACATTCACTACCTTTCTACTTAGGCTTTTGTGAGGATTACAGAAAGTAATCTACCTAAAACATTAGTGGCTGGCACATGGTAATCACTCAGTAAAAGTTTGCTATGATTATTACTATTCTTATTACTACTGTCAGCATCAATTAATGGGCCCAATGCATGACAACGTTATTAAGGCCTGAATATCACCCAGAGAATATGGACATCTGCTTCTCATTTGTGGAAATGATGGAGGGGGACTTCATGCTTAAATCTCATTGAAGCATGCTTTTCTTAACCACATGTGGTTAAGCGTAATTGTTGAGCATGACAAAGTACGAAAGTTCTGGGAAACACTGACCGCTTGTCCGTGTTCATAAAGCTATGTTTCATCACCAGAAAGGATGCCTTTATCCCTGCTCTGGGCATCCCCTTGTAGGATTCCATCTAAGATCCCATTCTATAACTGCCATGAAAACGGGACCTGCACACAGAGACCCATGTTGACTTTCACATTCTGTAGGCAAAGAATGTGAAAAACTGATCCAATTTAGTCACAACTCTAACCTTTGAAATGCACTGCCTTTGCTAGCCGTTCCTTTTCCTTGTGTTTTTACACTATAATAAAGGAGGTGGAGGTATGAGTTGGTGAAGGGAGAAGAGTGAAGAGGAAATTTGAACAAGTTGTAACCATCCATGCCCAAACATTCTGTGTAGGCAGGCAGGCCCATTTAAACCAAAGCAAATCTAAAACTATCCTGAATTAGAAAAGAGCTAGAGTTCCCATGGATTGCTCATGTACTCTGCTCCAGCCAACGTGGACTTGCTATTTTCTAGTAAAGCATAGAAAAGGCATAACTAAGGGGCCAAGTGTGAGTTACACTCCTCTGCAACAACCAGGGCCCTGCCTACATCCTCTAGCGGTCATTTGCTTGGGTTGAGGAAGAGAGTACCTAAAAGGAAATAATCCCTGCCTATTGCTGGGACCCCCAAGGGCTTGCCGTGTGGTTTCTACAAAAATCCTTTCATCCCTCTGTGCCTTTGTCTTGTCATCCATGAATGAGGCACCCTTCTCACAGTAGAAGTTATTTCCAAATAGAACATTCTACACCAGCACTTCTTGATTGAGTGTGTACCAGTAAAACCCAGGAGGGGGCTTTAAAATTTTAGATACTGGGGCCATACCCCACAACTACTAAATCAGAATTTGTAAGGGAGAAACACGTATATATATGTATATGACACGTATATATATATGACCTTTAAAGGCATTTCTTATAAATATATCCTCAGTTTAAATATAAATTACTATAAAAGTAATGTAACAGGCCCAAGTATTATAAACACGTGTGTTCCGTAAAAGAGAAATTCTATACATTTCTTATTTGACTCCATTAAAAAAGAACTAGTCTGCTTTTAAATTCTTTTACTTTATTGTATCCCTAAAATGGCTAATAATAAATTGATTCCATAAATGGAGAATTCCAGAATTAAATCCTATGTAAAAAGATAAAAGCACAGGAAGGATGTACCTTATTTATGTGTTGCCTAAGGTTATATACCTATCACAGAGGTGATATCCCTTTACAAATAAAAACAAAGAAAACAATAAGTAGGATATGTTGGCTCTTATTAGACTAAATAAAATTAAGAGCAGGCTTTAAAAAAATCATACTCTTTTCATTAGAGAGAGAAAGCTTCAGACTGAAGAAAGAAAAATGAAAAGGAAAGCAGGAGCATTAATTCTGATCTCCTAATTTAATTCAGATATATAGTAATCCAGAGGGGACTGTACTTTAAAAATTAGCTACAATGTGTGAAGTGCACTAATTCCATTTTATAAAAGTTTTATTTGAATTACAATGAAAAGGAAACCAAAAAAGGGTGGGAGGAAAATCTTTGCTAATATTAATTAATTAATGCTATGCTAAATTTTAGAGAGAGGGTAGGCATAAATGTGTAAATGATAATTTCTTGACTCTTATTGGTAACTGTGTCCATGAAAATTCTATCTTTTGGTGTGGTCTACATTATACACCCCAGTTTTTGCAAACAAATTAGAAACAGATAAGCCACAAAAATCAAATGACTACAGGTTAATCTAACCCTAACCCTGAGACTTAGGGTTACGATAACATCGCCCCTCGGGGTCTGTTTTATGTTTCTGAACTCTTGTCACATACACAGTGAACTTCATCAATTTCATAAACTTCATCTCAGCAGTTCTGTTCTGTTCTATATGTCTTTCTTTCTCCTTAGACCATTGAGTGAGCTATTCAAGTCATGTTCTGGTGGTGATGAGATAGGCACATGAAAGCAAATGAAAATGTACAAGGCCCTCTGAGGCCTAGGCTGAGAACTGATACACTGCCATTTCTGCCCTGGTGCCATTAGCCAAAGCAAAGTCACATAGCCAAGCCCAAAGTCAAGGGCAGGGGAAATGTACTGCACCCATGACAAAGTGATGGAGATGGTGTGAATCTTAGGGAAGGCAAAGATTTGGGACCAAAAATTCCATCTACTCCTTAGGTATCTTTCACCATGGAGACTCATGAAAGCCTCAGAAAACATCTGTGGGGAATGTCAAGATACTCCTGGACTATGAAATGAAAGATAACCAACCTTCAGAATTCTCCTCATTTGGGAAGTTCAAAGGCCACAAGTGTCTCTCTCAGCCTCCCCATCATTCTCTGCCTATTGATATCTTTTCTCCACATTGTAAACACCAGGATTAGTTCTGTTACCCACAGATCAGGAGTTTGTGTCTTTATTTACCCTGGTGACAAGAAAGGTGATGGAAATAAGACATAAGGAAAGTTGTTTTTTTCATTTGCACTACTTCATTCGTTTTGTATTTATAAGATCTATAACCCAAGGAAAGCTATAAATAAGGTTAGAAACAGCTTGAGGGGCTGGTGATGGAATCACAAATCACCAGGGTTACATCTTTGTCTCTATCCTGATGTAGAACCTTTATAATTGCCAACATATATTTATCTCTGCTCGAGCTACACCATTTGTATATCAGAAGCTAAAAGAAACTGACCTCAACTTTCCTAAAACGTCTGCAAAGTTTCATACTGACTAGTTCAAGTCTAGTTGGAGTGGCTCCACTATTTCTTATGCAGTCGAAGGCAAAACTGGTGCTGCCAAGGCTTCTGTTTCCATGTGTCCTTTTTCTGCTCTTGTTTTTATGTAAGACCCCCAAGTGAGCCAGAATGCAATGTAAGGGTTGAGGCCACCAGTCTACTTACCCTAATATAAATTCTTACCAATTGATTCCCTTAATGATTTACAGTATAAAGTGGGAAGCTATGGGCAAAGAGAGCATTGCCTCCAAAATACCTCACTTAAAATGCACCTAACTGTCTGAAACAAATGTATGTATCTTCCCCATTAGAAAAACAAAAAAATTTCACTGTCAGATCACTGTGCTGCTGCTATGGGTTTGAGAGGATGAGAAACACATTTTGTTAGAAAGACAAAGCCAGATGCCAGAAGGTTTGATTTGGTAGAAATAGAAGCAGAGGGCTCTCAGTGGACTAAAGCTGGATGGAGATGCCTGGTGGGGCACACAGGGAAGGGAGGATAGACTAGGACAAGGAGGCACAACAAATAAAAATAAAATCTGCTGAAGACAGAAGGAGATTTTGTTTCTTCGCAATGTTGCTTAGACTTTATCCTGAAAACTGGATTCACCCTAGTAGCCAGCACTTGCTGAGCAGTTGCTCTAAGCCAGAGTCTGTGCTTGGTGTGTTACATGCTCCATAGCATTTATCATTATCCTATTTTCAGATCAGGAAACTGAGGCTGGAGAGAGAGTGAGTGACTTGCCTAAGGTCTCACAGATAGAAGTTGATGGGCTGGGAGACAGAGATGGCACAGGGTTTAACCAAAACCGTCTGCCTCTTACCTCAAGAATGTAACCACTGTACTGTGTTTCTTTCATTCCCTTTAAAGAGATGAACTGACTTGGCTATTGGGGTGATAAGGAAGAAGACACAAGAGAAAAGGCAAACAACAATAAAAGAAATATCAAACAAATAATGAGAGAGAAAAAATACTGAACTTGCACTTCGTCCTGGCTCTGCCACTTAATGATTTGAAAGACGAGGCAGATTCTCTGGGCCCCAAAGTCTTGCACAAAAAGCTTGCAAACAGTATCGTGGGATGTTCAGTGAGACTTTTTCTGTTGCCCAGAATTGATGACAGGCCAGTAAGTAGAGGACAAAGAGGGGTCAAGTACCCCACATTCTAAAGACAGCCGTGAATGATGGGGCCCAGATATCCACTACAGGAATGACTAAGAGGCAGGCAAGCAGTCTTTGCTACATTCAGCTATCATCGGTAAAATGATGTCAGCATCCCACCCCATCACCTCGGCATTCACCATTTCCACACAGTCCATCAGCTTTCTATAAACAGGACCTGCACCTCTTTGCCTGTGAGCCTTCTCCTCCACAGGAGCATATGGTAGCCCAGAAGTACAGAGAGGGGTCCTTTCTTCCAGAGCAGCCTTTAGCTAAGGATGGAAAGGAATTGGTAGGAAAATAAACCAGCATCCTTGTTTTCAGGAAAGATATGAAGACATGGAAACCTCCATGAAGTTTCACCTGCTTTTCTCTCATTTGGAAATGTCACCTTACATGCTAGGGAAACTTAAATTCATCATAATAGGATTAGCTAAGCTGTTGCAACAAGTAACCCTATATCTCAATAACTTACCACAACAGAGGTTTTTCTCACCCATGCAAAGATCACTGTGGGTGGGGGGTCTTCCTGGGTGGCTCTCTTCCACACGGTCACCCAAAGATTCCATCTCGAGGCTCCACGATTTCAACACACAGCTTCCATAGACACTGCCAAAGGGAAAAATGGATGATACACACTGGCTTTTAACTATCTTTGCCTAGAGGCTTGGCACTCCATTCAAAGCCCATTGGACAGAACAAGTCACCTGGCACCAACCTAACTGGCCACTCCTACTCCCCCATCAAGCCCCAGCTCAAAGAGCACCTCCTCCATGAAGACCTGCATGATTATCCGGCCTCCTTCCAAGGAGAACAAAGAGCTTCATCCTCCTTTATGCTTCCCACAACCTTTGATACATGTCTCTAATTCATGCTTCTCAGATTGCTTTGTAATTTTGCTCTCCCATTTTTCTGTATGCCCCACAAAAGGAAAAAAAGAAAAAAGCTCGTTTCTTTTCTTGTCCCTATCATAGTGCCAGGGAAGTAGCTAGGGTTCAAGAAATGTTTAGTGAATGAATGAATGATTATGGCTTCATAAATAGCTATAACTTTGCAAGTTTCCTGCTGTATCTAATCACAGGACATGCAATCAGATCTCCACAAAACCATCCTTGATTCTGATGTGGAAATGCTCCTTGACTGCATTTCTCCTCTGGGTATGGCAAGGAACCAAAGTCAAGGAAATAGCAGATAACAGTAAAAACCTAGGATCAGGAGCCTTGAATTAGCACAGTAGGACTTGGATGCCAAACATAGGTCAGGAATAAAAACTGGACCTCCAGGCACTAACATGTTCTCCAGTATGGCTGTGCTCCCCGCCCCCAGGCCCCACCAACACACAGAGTGCACAGAGAAAAGCCCCTAGGGCACCTGGCGTTTCCAAGGCCACAGTCCAAACCTTCACAAGAAACCAGATGAGCCAAGCTGATCCCCAACTGGCAAGGAGGAAGGAAGGAACTAGAGATTTCTCAGCCGAGGAGCCTCTGAGAAAAGCAAAAATTTAAGCTTCCTAAGATTCTTCGCTCCTGCCATATGCTGTGACTTTTCCATTCATACCAGAAATTGTGGGAATTTCAGCTTCCAAATATAACATTGAGAAATTAGCTAAGAGTTTATAAATAAGTCCTGACTCAGAGCAGGTCCCTTGTTAATGTTCTTCAAGCCCTGTGGGAATTGATGCCCCAACCAAGGCCCTTACTTTTGGGGATACTCCCCGCCAAGAAGGAGGTCCTCACTGCCCTTCTACGACCTTGTTACTGTCATCCTCACCACCTCTGTGTCAGACTTCATACTCTCTGGGACTCTCAGCTTGTGCCAAAAATCAACCAAGATTGTGCCAAGACAAGAGCTGGGAGAAGGACATGGAGGATGGGGCTATGGGGAGTATAACAGAAAACTGAAGCAGAGTAGGCTTTGTGCTTTGGCCAAAGCAGGGCCACCCCTCTGGTATGTGGGGCCCTTGACTGGATAAGCAATTTGAGTCACCCAGAATTAAAGTGCACTATTCTGGCAGCCTGGCCTCACATGATCCTGCAAAAGACATACTGTCCTTTCCAACGTGAGCAATATTCTTGCCAGCCTGCCCTTCTGGAACCAGGTCCCTAGGAAACCCCACAGGCACAAATCCTAGAGCACAGGGCATCTGGTCAACCTGACATTGGGGTTAAGGATCAGAGAGAGCCCTGAGGAAAATATTCTGCTCTGGCTGCAGAGCAACTCGCTGAGATGGTTACATAATTGGAGAAAATTTGAGTCATAGAAAAATATAAAAAAAGATAATAAATGTCACCTATAATATTTCCACCCAGGATTACCCACTGTTGAAATTTAACTCTATTTAAAACTAGTATTTTTTTCTATGGCTATATAATTTGCTAGACTCAGGACTAGCTATATAATTTGCTGGGCCTAGTGCAAATGAAAAGGTGGGACCCCTTGTTTAAAATTTACTTAGACTTTTAAGGCAGTGACAGGAAAGTATTAAACAGAAGGGCCCATCTGAGCATGGCACTCTGTGTGACCTCACAAGTCACAGCCCATGAAGCCAGCCCTGACCGCTGGCCTGGGCTGGTCCCAGGCACCATAGGAGGACCTAGGAAATTTTGAGGGAGGTGCTCTGCAGTGTGTCCCCTCAAACACGGGGGCGAGGACAGGGGTCATCCTTACCTGGGTCTAAGTGCAGTACTGTGCGAAGATTACAGAGATAAGGGACACGTTTCAAATTGATTTACCACTTTGTCCCCAAATGTCAAGAAACTCATGATAGAAAAGGCTAAGTAATTTATGAGACACTTAGCCAGCAGAATATTACACAGTCACCAAAAATGATGTTTACAAGAGGCTTCTAACAATACAGGGCAAAATTATTGTAATATAATGTCAAATGAAGTAAATAGAATCACCATTATGTGAATAAGTATGAACAGAAAAAAAGAGTTTTAAATAGAGTAAAATTTCAACAGCTGGAAATATTCCAAATTTCCTAGGTGGAAATATTATAGGTGATATTTATCTTCTTTATATTTTCCTATGACTCAATTTTCTCCAATAAACAAGTATGGATATGATAAAGAAAACAAAATTCCAAAACTATAAGTGAAATATAGGTACAAATTCTACCTATACACGGTATATCAAGACTTTTCACTTCTGATGAGTTCTAGAGACATTTTATTAGGAAGTTTTGCAAGAAGTGGACTTACGCTATTCAGTGTTCTTTAGGGATTTCTTTAGGGTGCTAAGCCCATGCACCACCACTACTGAGCCTGCACTCTAGAGCCCGCGAGCCACAACTATGGAGCCCATGAGCCACAACTACTGAGCCTGTGGGCCGCAACTACTGAAGCCTGAGTGCCCTAGAGCTCGCACTCCACAACAAGAGAAGCCACTGCAATAAGAAGCCCGTGCACTACGATGAAGAGTAGTCTGCGCTCGCCACAACTAGAGAAAACCCGCACACAGCAACGAAGACCCAATGCAGCCAAAACAAGCAAACAAACAAAAAACAAAGTGTTCTTTAATTGCTAAATAGTAGGAAAAGTAAAGCATTATTTTACCTAATACTGATTTCTGCAACTCATTTTTTACATGATAATATTAAACACTAAAATATATATATAGTTATTTCCATGCCAATTTACCTAATGTCAACCCATCCTCTTCTGTCCCTTGTAAGGGGTTTTGTCACTGCTCTAGATATGGGAGCTAATGTTATTGACAATAATTGAGGGCCTGGAAGACAGATCTTTAGATACAGATGTAGCAAAGCAAAAAATTATATACTCCAAGATATACTAAAATTGTAACTTTCTGTTTCTCTATTTCTGACCTTTATTTCCTCATGATCTTCTTCATTCCATTACCACAAAATTATTAGATCAGAGCGTGCCTTAGTTAGTTTGTGCTGCTATAACAAAAATACCATAGACTGCTTGACAAACAACAACATCTATTTCTTACAGTTCTGGAGGCTGGGAATCCAAAATCAAAACCCTGGGAGATCCAGTGTCTGGTGAGGACCTACTTCCTGTCTTGTAGACAGCTGTCTTCTGGATGTATCCTCACAGGGCAGAGCAGAGGGAGGGGAAAGGGAGTGGAAGGGAGGAAGAAAGCAAGCTCTCTCTCTCTCTTCTTCTAAGGGCCCTAATCCCATCAAGAGGACTCCACCCTCATAAACTAATTACCACCAAAAGTCATCATGGTGGGCATTAGGGCTTCAACTTATGAATAGGGCATGGGGGGTGGGGTTGGTGGAACAAACATTCAGTCCACAGCACAGGTGAAAGAGAAGTTGATTTTGCCAATTAAAGACTACTCAGGTTCTGCTAGTTTAAAGCAGTCTTGTTCAGATTTGCTCTGTATAAACTCAAATTTTCTGATGCTCTTTACTCACAAAAGCTCAACTGAGAGAAATAGGAGACATGGAGGATCTCTTAAAAGTTAATCAGAATATTGATTCCTCTAGATGCTATGCACCTGATCTACATAGTAAGCAGAAGGTAAGAATTAATCAGGAGACATTGTTCTGGCATGACATCAAGTGTTTTTGCTGACCTCTGCTCTGACATTACCCTACTGGTCTATTTGAAGGAAGGTATAAGAAACACCCTACAGGAGACTTATCTGGGGACTTATGTAGGGACAGTGAAGACTAGGTGTCAATTAGGAAAACCCACAAGATACATTTCTCTCAGAAATGCTCACTAGAAATAGTTCATCTGTTTTGTCTTCAGGATACTCTGACCATGGAAAGTATCATGGTTTCCTCTCTGTTTTGACTGGTGGGAAGCTCAGAGCCAAATGTATAGCTCATCTCTAATATGTGTATACTTTATGATATGTGTTTTTTTCACTAACCTTACATTTAGTTCAATGGACTTTTCCTATCCTACCCTTATTTTTTTTCTTGGTCCCAATTTCCTCACTACTTAGTTTCTGTCTAATTATATATACTCTGTAAACCACCTTAAAATTGTTCTAAAACAATGAAGCACTCCATGAATATTCAGTACCTCACAGTTACAGAAACACTCTGTCTTGTATGATCCTCTTGTAGGTGCCTCTATTGAAGACTTTTATAACATGACTGTCTCTCCCACTGGATCATACTCCTAGAGAGAATAAACTATCTTACTATTTGACACCTGGCATGTAACAGGCAGTTGAAAATCATGTTTGCTTGAGTGAATGAGTGCAAGGATGGGGTAATGCTTTGAAAATGATTGAAAAATATGCAAAAGTGACTTACATTGTGGTATGCATTACACATGACAGTTTGCTTTAAAATATTGTGATCATGTTATTATGTCTATAAAAAAATTGGATAAATTTTTAACATCAGGTTTTTCAGTGCAATTCACAAAGTCCTGTTCTGCAAGTGACTCTCTGGCTGGAAACATGTTTGAGGCTCTTAATTCCTTGGGAATGCAAACATGGAGCTCCGGGAAGCAGGTTCTATTGAATAAAACCTGCTGTCAACTCCAAGAAGATCCTTTTCTTCAAGCCACAAAGTCTTTAAGCAAAAATGCCCTCGTGTTTGAATTAATACAAAACAAGCAAATATTTTCCACAGGGAAACTAGCATAGTCTGGAAGTATAGATTTTACTCAGAACCCCTCTCAGTGACCATGAAATCATCACCCCCCAGTAAGTTCTAAACCCAAGGCTTCTGAGCTCTCTGGGCTGTGTGAAAGTTTTTGTAGTCTTAACTGCCATAATACTAGACAATGACTTACATTTGCATAGTACTTGACAGCCTCCAAAACTCCTTACCAGGTTCCCAATGCAAAAGTGATAGTTATTTTCTAAGCATTTGCCTTGTGCCAATCTCTAGAGTAAGTGCTTTACCTATATTAAGCAGAGGAAACATTGATTTGTATTAATAATCACCCTTTCTCCTAGCTGCAAAGGAGAATCAATTCCCAGATCCTCTCTTAGTGCTGAGAGAAAATGATGAGTGGGGATGCAAATGAGGATGCTCCTGAAGAGCTGGTCACTGCAAGTAAGAAGAGAGACAGGAAGACCCTTAAGGAAGGAGGAGGAGTTGGAACAGCAGAGGGGGACAAGAGAGACTATGGAAAAAAAGTTCTGCAGTCAGAAAAGAGAAGGGATGGACTTCCCTGGTGGTGCAGTGGTTAAGAATCTGCCTGCCAATGCAGGGGATACAAGTTCAAGCCCTGGTCCGGGAAGATCCCACATGCCACGGAGCAACTAAGCCCATGTGCCACAACTACTGAGCCCGCGTGCCACAACAACTGAAGCCCACGTGCCTAGAGCCCATGCTCTGTAACAAGAGAAACCACCGCAATGAGAAGCCTGCACACCACAACGAAGAGTAGCCCCCACTTGCCACAACTGGAGAAAGCCTGCCTGCGTGCAGCAGAGAAGACCCAACGCAGTCAAAAATAAATAAATAAAATAAATAAATTTATTTAAAAAAAAAAAAAAAGAAAAGAGAAGGGAGCCCAAGGAAGAGGTGACAGCTACTGGGAGGAAAGAGAAGAAAGGTCTACATGTGACAGCCGGGGAGCTTCATGACGTGGTGTGGAGTGTAACCCTTCCATGAAATCAGGACAAAAACCCAAGTGAGTTACGTGTGAGGAGTTAGCATTCTAAAATGCACCTGGGTTCCACACATATTTTACTTTTTCTTTTTGCAAGATTCATTACTCTGTACGTGGTGTCAGCAAACCCCAGCCCTTGGACTGAATCTGGCAAGCCTGGTTTTGCAAAATCAAGTTTTATCAGAACACAGATAGACACACCCATGAAGAAGTGATTCAGCTGCTTTCATACACCAAGAAGGCGGAAGCAAGGAGTGGCAAAAGAGTTGCACCCCTACAGCCCACAGAGCCTAAAATGTTTACTTTCTGACCCTTTACAGTTTACCAACCCCTGCTCTCTACTCCTAAATGTGAAATATAGACGTATCAATGGAAAGGAAAGTATTTTATCAGGCTGAGAGTGTTGGGGAAATTTAGAGTCAGCAAACCTGAGTTAAAGATAGCTTCACTGGCTTCTTGGCCAAATTTTCCCATCAGTAAAATGGGTTTAATAACACAAACTTCACAGAGTTATAAGGAGGTTCAATTGTGAAAATTATTTTTTTAAACATGCTTTGTAATTCATAAATATAAAAGAATTGTCAGATATTGCTGACAATGGCTCACAGGTGGCTCAAAATTTGTAAATGGTAAACACTACAGAAGCCTCAGGTACTGTTGATATACATACATATCACATTGCTGATATATACAGATATACAGATGGATAGGTAGATAGATAGGTAGATACATAGATAGATAGATAGATCATCCACCATGATGTCCTTGGGCAGGAAAGGGCTGAACAAAGAGTCCTGTAAAGGTTATTGAAAAGACACTTGATCTTTCTTCTCTAGAATTACCAGTATACCACTTTTTGTCTTAAAAGTTCCTGACAAATACTTAGTTTGAAACTTTCCTATGTGATCACTTTCCATTTCCATGAAACCCAGCAACTTTGAATTTCATCCACAAATAGGAAATCAACCAGGCAGAATAAATATGAGGAGGCCGTACAACAGCTGTAAAGCAAGGTTTAGGTCCAAGCAATGAAAATGAAGCCATCACAATGACTTAACTGTGAGAAGATTAAAGCATTTCAGTCTTTCAATGAATTAAAGGGTGTTCATAAAGTCCTGTTGTTTTTTGCTTTTTTTTTTTAACTTTTAGAGCTTCAGTTGTAGTTGTGATAAACAATTCTCCAATGGCATTTGAAGGCAAATTCATAAATGCTTTTAGGACCACTAGAACATAGCTCAGCAAAACCACCATCCCTCATGACATGAGGTTCGGATGCTCTGTTTACTGTTTCAGGCCCTTGAAGACTTACTGCCTTAAATTCCATCATTAAATACAGTTTTGTTGTGTCAACAAAGACTTTAACATGTCCCTATAAAACATGATAGATCAGGTGAACAAGTGGCCAAGCAATTGATCCACCTTTTTCTAAATGACATTTAAGGGCTCATTCATTAAAGTTTTAGGATAGCTAGAATAGATAATTATACACTTCCACTTGACCATCCATCTTCCCTGTTGCCCATTTGCTCCTGAAAGATACAACTGTCTCCTCATTGATTTGTCATTGATGAAATCCATTTCTGTAAACTTCGTCCAGTAGAGGTTAAAACGTGCATTGCACTGGTAGAAAGCATAGAATTTTCATCTCACAATGGACATTGACTTCAATTTGCTAGCCATCTAGAAGTTATCATTGCCATTATAATTGCCCTATTTTGTTTATTGGGCTTGGAAAGAGAATAAATTGTGTATTATGGAGTTATCCTGAACTACTTGAATTAATTTGCTTTTAAATAGTATTTAGAGGGTTTTTAGCATACCTTTGACCTAAGGCGTTAAAGGTAAAAAATGTACAATAAATTTACGATGACCTGTATTTGTAATTACCAATGTTGGTTCAGAATTCCTTCTTATCTCAGAATTACCTCAGGGTACTCTCTCAAATGGAGGAGAAGAGGGAAGAATCATAAAAAACTCAAAATCTTCTTTTAGTGCAATGAACAGCTGTTCCCAAACATGGCTGCCCATCAGAATCATCTGAGAACTATGAAAAATTCAGATTCTTAAGTCCACTCAAACCAATCAAATCAAAATCTCTGCAGGGTTGGATCCCAGTCATTTTTAATTTTAACAAAGCACACAGATGAGTCTTTCCCAGCCAGTTCAACACCAGACTAGAAACTGCTTTGGGGAGCAACTGATTCAAATAACACCACATGGCCTGTCCTCATGTCAATGGACTGAGCTTGTGCAGTTGGAAAAAGCATTAAAGGTTCTTGAAAAGACAAAGTTCAGAAATTAAATTAAAAATTAATACATGAGACCTCTATGGATGAGAGTATATAATTATATTAAAGTACATAAAAGATCAAAGTAAAACAAAAGACAGTTCATGCTGTTGAATAGGATGTTTACTTCAAAAAGATGTCAATTCGGGCTTCCCTGGTGGCGCAGTGGTTGAGAGTCCGCCTGCCGATGCAGGGGACACGGGTTCGTGCCCCAGTCTGGGAAGATCCCACATGCCGCGGAGCAGCTGGGCCCATGAGCCATGGCCGCTGAGCCTGCGCGTCCCAAGTCTGTGCTCCGCAACGGGAGAGGCGACAACAGTGAGAGGCCCGCGTATCACAAAATTAAAAAAAAAAAAAAAAAAAAGATGTCAATTCTTCCCAAATGCACTTCCAATTATTATTCTAAAATGTATATAAAAGATACTCATGAATAGCTAAGTCAACCCTGCAATTAAAGAGAAAATATGAGGAGGGTGCTGACCCTACCCACAGTAATTGAAAGTAACATGGCAGCGGTACAAGAACAAACAATTAGGCCTATGCAAGAAAATGGACAGTTGAGAGTGAGACCCATATATAAAAGGAAATGTGTTTGTACAACCCAAATCCATGGGGAAAAATTAGCCTATATAATACATGAAGTTGGGAAACTGGTTCACTATATGCAGAAAAATAAAACTGGATCCCTACCTCACACCACATGCAAGGTAGACATCAGGTGGATTAAAGGTAGAAGGAGCAGATTTAATAATGTCAGAGGACATCTTTAGGATCTAATGGTGAGGAAGAACCTCTTAAACAAAACCCCAAAAGCACAAACTATCAGGACAAAATTAATTAAATTCCATCAAAATTCAGGGGATCAGTGCAAGGAAGGGAATGATGGACAAAGTTAACAGACAAGTGACACCGGGAGAAGATAGTGCCATGTCCAAAACTGTTGAGGACCTAGTATGTAGAACATGTTTTTTAAAAAAGAAAAGAAAAAGAAGAAAAGAGAAAGCTCTTACAAATCAACAAAAAAACTTTACAAACCTCAACAGAAAAAATGGGCAAAAGATATGAATAGGCAATTACTAAAAAAGAAAACACAGAGTCTGAGAAATACATAAAAAGAATTCAAATTAATGAATAATGAGAGAAAGGCAAATTACAACTATGAGATGTCACTTAATACCATTTGATTGGTAAATATTAAACACCAATTTTTAATAGGAGGGAATGTAAAGTGGTGCAGCCACTATGTAGAACAGTATGGAGGGTCCTCGAAAAGCTAAAAATAGAGCTACCATATGATCCAGGAATCCCATTCCTGGGCATATATTCAAAAAGGACAAAGACTCTAATTCAAATAGATACATGCAGCCCTATGTTAATAGCAGCACTAGTCACAATAGCCAAGACATGGAAGCAACCTTAATGTTCACTGAAAAATGAATGAATAAAGAAGATGTAGTATATATACACAATGGAATATTACTCAGCCATAGAAAAGAATAAAATAATGCCATCTGCATCAACATGGATGGACCTAGAGACTATCGTGCTAAGTGAAGTAACTCAGAAAGAGAAAGGCAAATACCATATGATATCACTTATATGTGGAATCTAAAAAATGATACAAACAAACATATTTACAAAACAGAAATAGAGTCACAGACATAGAAAACAAACTATGGTTACCAGAGGTGAAAGGGGGTAAGGAGGGAGGGATAAATTAGGAGTTTGGGATTAACACATACACACTACTATATATAAAATAAACAACAAGCACAGAGAACTATATTCAATATCTTGTAATAATCTATAATGGAGAAGAATCAGAAAAAATATATATGTATAACTGAATCACTGTGCTGTACACCTGAGACTAACACAACATTGTAAATCAACTATACTTCAATAAAAAGAATAAAAAATAAACAAACACCAGAATAATGACAAATGTGGGCAATGTGTGGGCTACAGGAATTCCCATGCAGACTTCACAGCCCCATTGGAGAGCCATAGAGCTGTGTAATCAAATGAAGTTCAGTCATGCCCTAAGACCTAGCATTCTAGCTCCTGGGAATGTTCCAGGGAAATTCCCACACAGGTCAGTATGGGACCTACATGAAAATATTCATGACAGCATCACTCATGGAGGTGGGAAATTGGAGGCAATCCTGGTGTCCAACACGAGGAGATGCATTTGTTCAACGTGCAATATTATGCAGCTGTTAGAATGAACAGGCAGACATATGCAAAGCCACACAGAAAGATTGAAAACAGTAAAAAAGAGAATGAGATCTATAACAAAATACTATTCGTGTTAATTAAAAACCCGTGTTCAAAAACAACAGCACACATTGTATAAGGACATATACAGATAAAAGGATATACATCAATCTTTTAAAAATGGTTTGCTATGGGTGAGTGAGGGACATGGGAGGGGGGAATAGGGGGAAGGAAGGGAGGGAGGGAGGAAGGAATGAAGCTTAGAAGGGAGGGAAGAAGGAAAGGGAAAGGCCGGAGAGAGGATGAAGGGAGAGGAGTGGAGGGGGGTAGAATGACGGGGGGAAGGAAAGAGATGACCCTTGCTCTCTGGCTGACAGTAGTGGGATGAGCATTGGGAACCTTGATTAAGAGAAATCTCTGAGTCTGAGGGCCCAAGAGAGAGGGGGAAAAAAAATCAATCCTAAGCATTTATCTCTTTGCATCTGAATGGCTGTTCAGCCTAAGCACTTTCAAATAAAGGTAAATGTTAGTTCTTAGCGAGTACAAATGGTGTGTAGGCCACTCAGGCATGTAAACCCCTTCACCCTTGACCACTGGATTCACTAGGAAGGCCGGAAGTTGTCTCCAATTCCTTGCTCAGAGGCCTTAGAGCTGGATTCGTATCTTTCATCCCTCTGTCTGTGAATAAATATATACATTATTCTTGTTCTTTTAATTCTGTAACCTCTTCAGAGCAGTTAAAAATTATGTTAAAAACTCATTAACTTTGACGAGATATTGATGATGCCAGTGGTTAATTACGAGCCAGCTGGTGTGATAGCAAGAATTAAAAAGTTAGACGTTGGAAGTTTGTTTAAAAAAGAAAAAAAAAAAAAAAAAAAGAGCCACACAGCGCTCAGAGTAATGCTGGGGGATGGTTGAAACAGCATCACTTGGTGCTGACCTTACGAGACGGGTCAAAGAGAGATCTGTGGACCAACAGATCAGATTGCACCCTTTGACTCCATTACAGCGTTGGTGTCTTCCATATTCTCCCTTGCTGAGAAAAGAAAAAGTAAGGGCTATAAATTCCCATGCTTCATGGTGTTAATTGATTGCAAGCTGGGGTCAGAAAGACATTTCTCCCCAAGGAATAGTCCTACACAATTTAGAGGCACTGCAGGGGTTCTAACATGCCTAAAAAGCATTAAGCAGTGGTCACTGTCAAGTACCAAATAGCAAAATTTAGTATGCTCTTGGTCTGTGCTCACAAGGGAAGCGTGAATATGTTCAGGGGTCCCTATCTCCTCAAAAGAGAGGGTTTTTAATAAGCCTATCACCCAATGAGTCCTTTCCTTTTGTAGTCCAAAAGAGGCACATTTTTTGAAAGAAAAAATAAATGGTAAGACAGCATCGTGGTTTAAAAAAAAGAAGAAAAATAGACAGAAGGAAAAGTTTATCTTTTTCAAAAGACTTTTCAACATACAAGTAAAAAGAGTGTTAAAATGACAACATAGAACAAGGATTCAGGGTGCTCATGCTGGGGTTCCTCAGACCTCATGTCAGCAGGAGAGGAGCCTGACTTGCTCACCTGACAGAGTTGAGTCACTGAAACTGTATAAACCTCAGTCCTGCATCTATAATGTGGGCATCATATGTGTACCTGCCTCATCAGCTCTGTGTCAGTAAATGAGATGATACACATAGACTACATAGTACCATCCGGGAGTGTAGGAAATTAGCAATAAGTGATCATTATTTACTTCCCAGGTAGGCAGTGGGTGAAGGGCCTGGAGACAGATTGCTGGGGTTCACCTCCATGGATTTGCCATCTATTTCCAATGCCAATGGGCAAGTTAGGGGACCTCTTCAAGCTCAGTGTCCTCATCAATAAAATAGTATCAATAGCACCTACCTCACAGCATTGGATTAGGGTGAAATGAAGTCATCCTTGTAAAGCACTAGAATGTCTGTGACATCCCTCCCTAACATTAGCTAGTACATACTCTATTATTACTACTATTACTATTTGTATGGTTGCTATATGAATAAATGCTTTCTTTATCCTAACACAGCCAGCCGGGATCAAAACACTTTGTGGAACTTTGTAACCCACATAGAAAAAATGTGTGCAGGTGGAGATAGAAAACCACTTTCTCCCAAGCCCTGAAAGGGACGCAAGCAGAAAATGAACACTTGTTTCTAGCCTCTTCGGTTCTTACCCCTCTGTTTAAGCTGTTTAAGCAGTGTTGTCTCTAGCCTTCTCTCTCCAAGCTTCACCTTGGGGTGATGGGCACCCTGTGAGCTGTGCAGTGTCTTTCCCACTAATTATCACTGCCCATCATTTCCCTCCCTCCCCCTTCTTGGTGGGGGAGAGAAGACACGGGGAGCAGCTACCTAGGTGAGCACCCAATGGTAGGTTGGGCCATTATCCTCTGTCACCCATTAGTAAATAATCATTATTGTTTACTCTCTTCTCTTTTTATAGAGAGGACCTTTACAAAGATGGTTTTCTTTTCTTGTTTCCCATGAGGTTCTTTATTTTATAGACCTGCCCTCAACTTCACACAACTTTATGCTGTTACAGAAAAGTATTCATCATTTACTGATATTCAACATAAAAAAAATATTTTTAAAAAGTTTCCTTTTCTCCTGCAAATCAACACATTCAGCCCAAGCCTCACTGATCTTGACCTCCCTCATTTCTGTGAAAACAAACCTTCCAAATGCATCTCGGAGCATTGGCTTTTTTCTGTACCAATTCCATAGGGCTTCTCTCTCCTCACATTTATGTCATTTTGAGAAACTGAGGGGAAGTGGGTTTGTGTGGGAAATTTCATGAAAAAGGAAGCTTAGGATATCGTAAAAGCTAATTAGTTCAGAACAATGGGGCAAATACTCCATCAAGAAATCCCTTTGTTTCCTCAGAGGTCATAGAAATTACCTGATCATGCTCCCCCATTAATGGACCTTGTAAGCCCCAAATAATTAAATCCTTTGACCACAGTCTGTATCTAAACTCATAAATGAAAACAACCAAATAGAGCTGGTTGGGATAATGTCCTAAATTCTTCTCAATTCTATTCTCACTGCTAATTTTCTATATTTTCTGATTTTTTCTTTCATATAATGAGCACGTATTAATTTTATGATCAGAAAAAGAAAACCTCTTTAACAAATTTTTATTGGTAAAATTGAAAGAAGCAGACAGATGACCTCACAAACCAATGCTTTTCTCTTCCCTCCTTTTCTGGAAATATTGGAGAGTGATTACTAATAGCAGCAACGACTGTTTGTGTCATGGGCTGGATTTCGGAAGGTGTATAATGAACATAATCTTTCTGCCAAGCATCGGGTATCACATCTTTAGCTTACTGTTTGGGGTCTCGTGTTTCCACAATCCAATTCTTGACTCATTGTATGTGTGTACGCACACTTTGTTCCAGACTGTCTGTCAGAAGAACACTTCTTCCTAAATGAAGAAAAGTGTTTCTGGTGAATGCCAAGACTATATGAGGAATCAGAGTGCAGAGTTGCTATTTCTTTGTTCCTGCTGGCTAATTGCTTTAAAGACAAACATCAAGGGCAAGTGTGCCACAAAGAAAACCTTTTGAAGGGCACACACCACTTGTACCTTTCAAATGATCACAAATTGCATTTTGCCAGCTTTTGATCAAGGTGACAAATCTTGGCTCAGAAAAGGAATTTAGCGATGTGTCAGCCCCATCAATTAGCTCTAAGGAAAAGTAATTCATTTTTAATGGAAATTCTGTTTACAAAATATACTAGGTATATAACCAAACTCTAAGAGGATATAACTCACCCTGGCAAATGGGCTGCATACCTAATAGAGTAAAATAAAAGTGAAGCAGAACACATTGTACTAACGGAAATGAAGTACATGCAACATTTTATAGATACTGCAACAGTGATTTTACATCATACTGAAGCTTTTGTGTTCAACCTTGATTTAGATTCAAGAAGTAAGGGGGAAAACGTTGGGAAAGATGAAAAAGATAGGGAGCCATTATGTTAAGTAAAATATTATCCTTATTTTTCAAAAATCTTTAGACCAATACAAGCTCCTTTTGGACCCTAGAATTTATTGGGTCTTTGCCAATTTCTTTCCTCCACGGGTCTGGCTACATTTGCTCCTTGTTAAATGTGACCTCATTCCCATTACAGATAATATTAGGACATTTTCTAAACTTGTTTCTTTTTTTTTTTTAATTTATTTTATTGAAGTATGGTTGTTTTACAATGTTATGTTAATTTCTGCTGCATAGCAAAGTGATTCAGTTATACATATATACATTCTTTTACATATTCTTTTCCATTATGGTTTATCATAGGATATTGAATAGAGTTCCCTGTGCTAATACAGGAAGACTTTGTTGTTTATCCATCCTATATGTAATAGTTTGCATCTGCTAATCCCAAGCTCTCAATCCTTCCCTCCCCCACCCTCTCTCCCCCTTGCCAACCATAACTCTATGTCTGTGAGTGTTTCTGTTTGGTAGATAAGCTCATTTGTGTAATATTTGAGATTCCACATATAGGTGTTATCATATGGTATTTGTCTTTCTCTTTCTGATTTATTTCACTTAGTATGATAATCTCTAGATCCATCCATGTAGCTGCAAATGGCATTATTTCATTCGTTTTTATTGCTAAGTAGCATTCCATTGTGTATGTATGTATATATATATATATCACATCTTTATCCATTCACATCTTTACCCATTCATCTGTCAATGGACATTTAGGTTGCTTCCATGTTTTGGCTACTGTGAATAGTGCTGCTGTGAACATAGGGGTGCATGTATCTTTTTGAAGTATAGTTTTGTCTGAATATATGACCAGGAGTGGGATTGCTGGATCATATAGAAACTTTATTTTTAGCTTTTTAAGGAATCTCCAGACTGCTTTCCATAGTTGCTGCACCACTTTACATTATTGCCAACAATGTAGGAGGGTTCCCTTTTCTCCACACCCTCTTCAGCATTTATTATTTGTAGATTTTTTGATGATGGCCATTCTGACCAGTGTGAGGTGGTACCTCATTATAGTTTTGATTTGCATTTCTCTAATAATTAGTGATGTTGATCATCTTTTCATGTGCCCATTGGCCATCTGTATGTCTTCTTTGGAGAAATATCTATCTAGGTCTTCATTTGTTTCTATTCTTTAATTTCCTTTCACTACAACCCTAGAGATAAGTAGAGTTGTTAACATTATTCCCAAGTGACAAATGAGAAAACCTGGGTACCAAGTGGCTCTGCTGCCTGCTGAAATGACAGAAATAATCCACCTAACAGCTCTGGGTACTCACTACCCCCATTTGCCAGGAGAAGGAGCAGATGAATAATGCCACCATTTGGCTAAGTGAACATAATAGGTTCCCTCTAAAGCTATTCAATTCCTACCACAAACTTAGAAACAAAGGGAATAACCAGAGTCCCTGGAAAATATAGGAAAAAAGTCAAAACCTCATTAATCTACTATAACTTATCATGTTGGAGTAATAAAAAGAGGCACATACAGGATAACAAGTGGATATATAAAAGAGATCACCAACGACGTTTTAAAATATTCCAAAGATTTAAACAACAACAAATTATAAAAAAAAAAAAAAAAAAAAGATGGAGGTAGGAGTTTAGGGAAGTAAGATACCAGAATGAAAACACATGGTGCTAAAAATAACATAGTTATAGGCTTCTGTCCTACTAGGGCTAGTTGTTCCCCAGCTCCTAGCTCCTGGCATATCATGATGCTCAATAATTTTTGATGAAAGATTAAATGCAGGGAGGTCTTTCCCTCAACAGGTCCAACATCTAACAGAGAAATAAACATGAGCATAAATAATTGTTACAAAGCAACATAATCTTAATGATAACAACTAACAATTTTTGAGCACTTCAGGCCTAAGGTCATTATGCCTAGTAATTCATTAAACGTTCATGGTGACCCTGTGAGGTAGGGCCTATTTCCAGCCTCACTCTACAGATAAGTAAACGAAAGCACAGGGGCACCCAGATGGTGAGCTGCAAGACTGGGATGAGAACCCAGCATCAGTAGTATAAGAGACACCACTCAGTGTAACAATGTTCTGTGTCATAGAGGGAGAGGACTCTATGTTAAATCATGTCCATTGGTGTTAACGGCAAAAGTAGCCACATTATTCATTCCCACCATGTCCTTGCTGTTTGTAATTGACTTTGCATTTCCTTCCAACAAAAGGTAGAATCTGTTCCCCCACCCCATGAATCAGGACTGGGCTCGTGACTTACTTTGGCCAATAGTACATGGTAGTAGTGACCGATGTTTCAGTCCTAAGCATAAGACTTAAGAGGCCCTGCTTCTGTTTATTTTCTTGGGACACTGACACTGCCATGTGAACAAGCCAGAGATAGCTTACTGAATCATTATCACACAGATCACAATTGAGTCTGCGGGTCAATCCCAGCTGAGGCCTCAGAGTTGTGAGAGAATCTATACAAGATCAGCAAAGCCAGCTAGGTGACCTGCAGTGGATGGCAGATCAAGAAGGAGTCCTGCTGAGGTCAGACTTAACCAGATGAGCCCAGCCAACTGCCAATCCACAGAATCAGGAATTGAATACATAGTTAATGTTTTAAGCCACCAAGTTTTAAGATGGTCTGTTACACAGAAATAACTAATACCCCTACCATATCAAAATCTGTTAGGATGATGCTTAAACTATTTTTAAGTCCCATAAATGATCTGAGAGGGGAACACATCTTAGAATTGCCAAGACAAAAATATTTTTGGAGGACCAATATGGCAAACTATTAGGATCTTATAGCAGAACTATCTCAAAGATATAATCAAAATAAATGGAGACAAAGACCTTCACAATCCCTGATTAATTACATGGTAGGCTGCTTCTGAAATGGTCCCCAGGTGATCCCCAACTTGCCTTCCAGATACCCTACTAGATTACCATCATGGTGTCATCGGGGTCTGCTGCCTCATCTGAAGGTTCAGCACGGGAAGAATCAGCTTCCACATTATTGTTGGCAGGATCTGGTTCTCAAGGGATGTTGGACTGAGGTCCTCAGTTCCTTGCTGGCTGTTGGCCAGAGGCTGCCCTCAGGTCTTTTCCATGTGAACCCCTCCATAAGACAGCTTACAATGCGGTAGTCTGCTTCTTCAGAGCAAGCACTCAGAAAGACACAGAGAGAGAGTGTACAAGCAAGATGGAAGTCACAGACTTTTATAACCTAATCTTGAAATTGATATGTCATCACTTGTGCCATATGCTATACACTACAAGCAAGTTACTAGGTCAAGCTCAGGCATAAGGGGAGGGAATTACACGAGGGTGTGGACACCAGGATTTGGGGATCCTTGGGAACCACTTTAGAAGCAGCCTACCATACCACATAACTAAATTCTAGGAAATTGTGAAGAGGTGGGATTTGTAATCAGAAACTTATTCAACCATTTTCAAAATGCTAGACCTCAGGAACCAACTCTTGAAACTTGAAGGAGGTCATTTTTTTTAATACAAATTATGCAGTGTTTTTATGGTCCCAAAAGAATAACAAAGGGTGAAACTATAAATAAGTTTTAAAAGGTTTAGGAAAATTCTCAGATGCTGGCTCTATAATGGAATATTAAAGGGGTGTAAGGAATGTGTGCAGTGGATTCCTAAAGTTTTCAGAGTAATTTCAAAAAAGACAACCTTAGCTCCCTACACAACGTCCCTCAGAGACAGGCAAGATGGACCATTGGCCTAATCTGTTGTGGCATTTCTTATATACTTATGCATAACACTATGTGGGAATGCAATAAAAATTTAAACAAGGTACTAAAGTTCAACAAAATGGGAGGATGGAGCTTTTGATAAATGGAGACATGACATTCCTACATCGTGTCTCAGACAGCTGATATGCCTGTGCTCTTTTATATTAGTTCATCCAGAAGTTCATCTAAATCAAGATTCAAAAACCATGTCTTAGTTCCTCACAGAATTAGAGAGAATAAAACAGTGTTTTGTAGAATATTACTGTTAGAGAGAAGAAAAATATCTGACTCCATATGACAGGGCTCACTTTTATACCTACATTACGCTCAAGTGTTTAAAATGGCAAAGTCATCTATTTTTCCCTCAGGCAATGTCTAAGGAGATATTTTAGGAATACACTTGGGGTTTGGGGGGATTTGTTGTCCTCAAGTTTTTAAAGAGAAAAATGAGGATGGGTGTATTGAAGTCTTATGCTTTACAATCCACATAGTAGGACAAATAACTGTTCAGAAGGTAAACATCCCTCAGTGAAAAGAATGAATTTAAAAGTTTCCATATAAGTAGAGTCAGACATTGTGACCTTGTAAGAGTGGTAGCTTCTGTCAGTCAACCTGAATTCACTTTAAGCCTTAAACATATAAGTCACATTGAGAGGGTTATGCATTTCACAAGTGGATTTATATATAAATACTTTTGCTGGCTCCAGTTCAACACAACAAAAGAAGTCAAACATTAGTCTGTATTTGTATTTCTTTGCTGAAGTGTTTTGACATAAACTGCACACAATCCTAGCTGGAGAGCAGCAGGCAGTTTGGAACTAACTGTTCCTCACACTTGCATTCTTTGTGATATGAAATTTTTTTTTCTACTTAGAAAATTAGAAAGCTTATGAATAAAAAGTTTGCTCGAACTTCAGAGAAGAGTTGTTTAAAACAGCATAGCATTTCTGGAAACTTCCAGCTTCACACAAAATTCACTTCCTACAATGTCTCAGAGTGCCTCTAAGTATCAATTCCCAAATTCCAAATACACAACATATACTTTTCTAAGACAGAAAATAATACCTATTATATCTAGAATTCACTCAGAACATGCTTCTATTTTTTAAACTTAATTCACTTCTTCCAATGCAGAAAAAAGTCATTTAGTTGAAAGCACTGAATATCCACGTTACATTGCAAAACTGTTGGAGACACTTATGGGAAGGAATATTTTGAGAAATTTTCATAGTCAATATGTCTATATGGAGTTAGAAAAAAACCTCTCTGGAGATCATCTGTATCAGTCAGTTATTCACACAATAATGCTGAGTAGCAAACCACCCTAAAGCTCATGTACTTGAAGCAGCAATCATTTGTTCTCACACCCATCAGCAGCAGGGTGGCTGCTCTGTGGCTGAGCTGGGTAGGACTATAGGCTCCAGGCTGCAAGTTCCGGTCAGATCAACTCCAGGTGGATCAGCAATTGTCAGGGGCAGTTTGTCCTCATTTCTCATTCTGAAACTCAGGCTGAAGCAACAGTGGCTACACGAGGCGTGTTGTCCTCCCTGAGGATCACAAGTGCAAAAAGGCAAACCCAGTCCCACAAGCACGTAAAAAGCCTCTGCTGGTCTCATGTGTCTTAACATCCCTTTGGCCAAAGAAACTTACACAATCAAGTCCAAAGTCCAGGGGTGGGGAATCATACTCTGCCACAATTAGGTCATGGCAGTAAATCATCCTTCCATACTTTCATTACTAGGTGTTACTGCCAACCTGAAATAGTCAATGAAGGGATTGTGCCTTCCTCTATATTGAGTATCAGATTATTGTTATATTAAAAATGAAGAATCCAGGGAGTTCCCTGGTGGTCCTGTGGTTAGGACTGGGCACTTTCACTGCTGTGGCTGGGTTCAATCCTTGATCAGGGAGCTAAGATCCTGAAAGCCACATGGTGCAGGAAGAAGAAGAAGAAAGAAGAAGAAGAAGAAGAAGAAGAAGAAGAAGAAGAAGAAGAAGAAGAAGAAGAAGAAGAAGAAGAAGAAGAAGAAGAAGAAGAAGAAGAAGAAGAAGAAGAATCCAGAGGAATTACTTTTCCTAAAAATTTTTGTGCTTCATTGGAAATGTAATAGGGAAGAACAAATCTGACTCCATATTGGATCTGTTTCTTTTACTTTAAATTTTGTGTTCTGTTGCTTTTGCAACAAGTTACAAATGTTGCCTATAGCCCTTCTTGAGGCTCTGACCTTTAAAAGTATAACACTTTTCCATTCATATAGAGAGAAAAAGTTGCAGAACAGAGAATAACATTGTCTTGTTGGAGGTTTATAGGAACATTGTGACCAGACAGCTGCAAGAACAAAGGATTCTGACACCAAGAAGTTTGCAACAACCAACTACACCTCCTCCCCTTTTAGTTTAAAAGAAGCCTGACTTCTAACTCCAGGAAGATGGTTCTTAGGGACACAAGTCCACCATCATCTCTGTCTGCTGGCTTTCCAAATAAACTCACTATTCCTTGCCCCAACACCTCCTCTCTCAATTTATTGGCCTGTCATGTGGCAAGCAGTATAAGCTTGGATTTGGTAACAGAAATCTGCATACAAACAGCAATTCTATGGTTTATAAATGGCCATGGTTATGAGTTTTATACCAAATATGAATACATGACTATATAATTCATGTGTAAAGATATAGATATAGATTACATCTAGAATTACATTTGGATTTAGATATCTAACTCGTTTAGTATTTGCTTTCTTTTCTGAGTAGTTTAGTTGGAAGTCAACAGGGCTGTAGGCCACACTTTATTAAGTTTTTAAAAGTAGCAAATTCTTCCAAAGAAGGTAAATTTTAAACAAAACAGGTGGAAAATAAGCTAAAATAAATGCTAAAATTCAAATTGCATTTTGTGTGTTGGTTCACAAAGTGGTCTCCCATGCACAGAGGGCAGGGAGAGACCAAAGGAAGAGGTGACCACTCCAGGTGGTAGGTGACAGTTTGAATACTCAAGGGAACTTACATATGAAGCTTGTCTTGGGTGCCAAAAGATGAGTGGAACTTCACACCCACCCACAAGAATCTTAAAGTTTATATAGAAGGTTCAGTCATACCCAGGTGGTCTCAACACCACACTGCTCTCTCAAGGCTTCATCCTTGAAAACAGCTCCAGCTGTGGGGACAGTGGGCAGAACATACATTCCAAGGACAGGGAGGGGATGAGGGGCTTCTGATTATCCAGGGCCAGCTCGTGGGTCAACTGGTGGTCATGTCCTCTTGATGACCTCCTCTAACATTGCCAAAAAAAATAACAAATGACATTTTAGTCCCCTAAACCAGAGAAACTTCCATTTTTCCTGTCAGTTTGAGGCTTTATATGACAACCTCAAGTCAAAATGGCCCAACTCTTGTACACTCTTCCTCTAGAATCTTGCATGGGCTGAACTCCAGTGACCTGATTAGTTAAAGTTCTCTTAGTCCAGGATGTGCTCGTTTCTAAAGCAAATAGATGTATGAGGTTGATACTACAGCAACCTTGCTTTCTCTGGAGAAAGTTCTAAAAAAGAAAGTTTATTTATGGCAGTATCTGTTCTCTGATGGAGCATAAAGAATGATAGATGTATATGTATAACTGGATCACTTTGCTGTACAGCAGAAACTAACACAACATTATAAGTCAACTATACTTCAATTTTTAAAAAAAAAGAATGATAGAAAAACACTCATTTCCAGTTATTCTGTATAAACCCTCTCACAGTTGGTTTTGTATGTAATCATGTGTTCCTTCAATAGAAGTTTAGTATAGGGGTTTTGTCTCTTATAGACTACGTCCATTTAAGAGCAGAAAATAACTTTATGTGTGTACATTTTTTTCTGTTTGTCCATAATTTAACTACAATTTTCTTGGGGTCAAGGATGGTTCTCTTTTCATCCCTGAAAACATCTTCCACCATGTCTTGTATTGAGGAAGCATTTGATGACTCTGCCCAAATGGATTGAATCATTGGATTCCACCTTTTATAAATCCATTGGCTTAAAGGAATATTTACTTGTCTGTTGGGGAAGACAATGATTGTTCTTGACAGCAGTAGGTAAATTATGAAAAATGAGGAAAATCACCAGAATGAAATACCAAACTATGAGTCAAATATATTTGGGCTCCAACCAAAATGGCCAGGAGAAACTGTCCTGGCTTCATGGGAAACCACTGGGCCTGGATTTCATCTCCTGTCTTGAAAGAGAATCTTCATTTCCACAAACGTGTTTTGGCTGTAGCATGAAGGAGAGTGTCCGAACATTAGGCTCAACAAAACTGCTGGTTGTAAATAATTTTATCCATGTAGTCCAAGAAAAATTGTGAAAGATAGAAAATTAAAATGTAGTATGGAAGCTATCTAGAATACAAGCCTTTTGCCTTCAGAAAAGAGCTCAACAAAATTATTTGGGGAACTGAGACTATGATGTGATTTTTATGTAGCAATAAACCACTTAAACCAGCGTTCCTGGCTCGCTTTCAGAAGTTCAAAAGTAATCGTTTCAACACAATCTTACATGGTTAAAGACACATACCACCATATACTAATTTTTTTTTAATTTTGTTAAAACAGAAAAGCACTAAAACAATTATATAACAAAAATTATTATTCCATTTCTTAACAACAATTATGATTTAAACTGATGTTAAGTAAACTTTTATACATAGAATGGATAAACAACAATGTCCTACTGTATAGCACAGAGAACTATATTCAGTATCCTATGATAAACCATAATGGAAAAGAATATTTTTTTAAAAGAATATATACATATGTATATGTATAACTGAATCACTTTGATGTACAGCAGTAATTAATACAACTTTGTAAATCAACTACACTTCAATAAAAAACAATAATAATAATTAAACTGATGTTAAGTTCTTCCTCTCAGTATAAGTTCCTTGACCATCAAGCACTTGGATCCCCACTTCTAACATAAAATTATCTGATTAATACTTTTTCTTCCTTGATGCCCATAGCCACCAGTACCCATTGACTGATTAAATAAGCATTTGCTCTCAACCACATGATTGACTCTCCAATTTCCTGGAATTCTAGGCAAAAGAATAATTTTATAAGACTTTTTATTACAGAGAATTTTAGACATACACAAAAGTACATTCAAATCATTTGTGTAGGGTAAGGAGTCTCTGATAAGGAGATTCCCCTTGATTTCACAGTCTACCTTAATAGATCTGCGAGTCCATCCTTAATCCAGCAACCCATCCTCCTTTGTCTCCAACCTTGCTCTTTGTTACAATTCCAAGGGGAAGAGAAACAGATGATGCCCTGCCTCCTCCCAACTCCAATCTTGAATATTTCTTTCTGAACCATTCCTCACCCATCTTCACACACAACTCACTCTCTTAATCCCATGAGGAATTTTAGAAAATGAAAAGCAGCTCCATTTATTCGTTCAATCATTCATCAGCTATTTATGATTATGTGCCAGGAAGTGCAATAGATAGTGAGGGTTCTACACAGAAGTTGGGCATGATTTCCATCCCCCGTGGAGCTGATAGGCTAATGAGGAAGAATAAAAGGTAGACAATTACACTAAAGTGTGATAAGTGCTATGGTGGGGACAGGAGGCTTATTCTTGAAGTAGGGAGGAGGAGTTTCGCCAGACAGGTGGAGGGGCTGGGTAGTCAGGGAGGATTGTTTGGAAGAAGTAACATCTAAGCAAAAATCTAAAGGATGATTAGCAACTAACCAGGCAAAGATACAAGGGGAAAGCATTCAAGGCAGACAGAATAGCACATACAAAGCCCCAGACATATGAGAGCTTAGTACATTTGGAAAAATCAAAGTTCAATATGACTAGAGTATAGACTCAGCATGGGGAGGAGGATTGGGAGGAGAAAATAAAAGAATACATGAGGCTGGAAGATCACCAAGGACTAGTTTTTGCAACACCTTTAATTTCAAGCGAAGGGAGTTTGGATTTTATCTTGAGGGTGATGGGTACCACTGATGAATAACAAACACTGTGAAATAACTAGATTTGATTCAGTAGTCACTCTCGCCACATGTGAAGATCAGACTGAGCAGGAAAATAGGAGGAGAGAAGAAGAGGAACGGGGAGACTTATTAGAGGCTGTAGCAGTAATATAGGTGAGAGATGGTGGTGGCTTTCTCTGGGATGGAGGGAGTGGAGATGGAGAGAGGTAGAAGGGTTCAAGGAGCACTGTGGGAGGGGAGGACAGTGAGATTTACTGAATGGTTGCTTCTGGGAAGAAAAAGAAAAACCATTATGATACTCAGAAACCTTTTTGACCAAGAAGGTTGATGGTGGGGCCATTTGCCAAGATAAAAAGTCCACGTTGAGTCTAAGGTCCTTGGGATATGTCAGTGGCTACACTGGGGCTTGGATGAACAAGACCAGATTGGACACATTCAGATCACAGAAATCATCATGGAAGTTGATGGTCATTTGCCCTGCTATTTTAATGTGTCCCCTAGTTGGACATTTGCCCCTTTAGCATAGACCACCAACCTGGTGAAAGGAAAAAGGATCTGGGTTAGGAATCTGGAGACATGGCTTCTGTCCAAGTTCTGCCACCCAGAGTTCTGTGGCCCTGAGGAGATCCCTTTCAGTCTCTGAGTTTCATGATCTGCAGAATAATAAGATTGAAATCACCCCCAAGCTCCTTTTCAGTCCCAATATTCTATGGTATGGTTACAGTTCATCTATTCCCTGTTTATTAAAGTTTACTCTTTAAAATAAACCATTATTAAGACATTGAACAAGAAACATCTTAGGCAGTGAAACTCCCCTTTTTCTTTAATATCAGAAATACTTTAAAAATCTTTTTGATAGTAAAAAAAAGCGTCCTGGGTTGTTATTAATGCTGTTTGTCTCTGTTATTCTACCAGATATCAGGAGCTTCATTATTTCATTTTTCTGGCTGTCTAGTACAGCTATTCATAACAGTCCCTGAAATTTAAATACCCCAATTTTCTTATAAACCAGAAAACATCAATAAGCACTCGACTTTGAAATTATCCTACTATCTATTTTCTAGCATTATTGTGAGTTACAAAAAAAAAGAAAAGAAATACAGTTTCCAACTTGCTTCATTTCTCCTTCTGGAAGAACTATACACCAGGTCTCATTTCTTGACAGTAATTTCCTTTGTTATTGTGAGCCCCTTGTAGAAAATATATCCGAAATAGCTTTGGAGACTGCTTCCTTTCACTGTGACAAGGCCAGCAGTAGCAACCCAAGTCAACAAGGGAGTGAGATCAAGCAAATTCGCTCTCGAGTCTCATTTAGACACCAGGTCGGTATATCTGACACCTTCTTTATATATTCACTGCCCAGTCTCCCTGCCACCTGAACGTGGTAGCACAATGCCTGGCACATGGCAGTAACAAGAACTGCTGTTCCTTAGTCCTTTGTAATGCCCAGCACTGTGCTAGGAGCCTATCATACCCATCTCAGTCAGTTTTCACATCAATCCTGTGAGGTGGGTTTTATTATTATCCCTATTGTACAGATGAGGAGATTAGGGCTCGGAGAGTAACTTGCCCAATGTCCCTTCACAGGTGAAATGTTGCTGAGACTGGGGCTCAACCCCAAGCCATCCAGTGTCGGCGTCTGAGCCATAACTGTTAGAGCAGGCAGGTAGCTAGATATGAGCAGAGAAATGGGGGCAGGGGGCAGGGGGCAGGAAATCATGCATCTTGTAAACAATGGGGTTCCTTGGGCAGACAAAGAAAAGCAGGAACCACCAGACTGACAGGAAACCACACATTTGGGGGGGATAGCTGTCCTGGAGGCAAAGGAAGGTGGGAAAAGGCAGGAATCTCTGGCATCCGAATGTAACCTGTTGCTCATTATGCTCTCATTACAATAAAATTAGCCTTGCAGATAAGAAGTACCCATCACGCACCAACGCCATGACACTTCCAATCAAGGTTAAATAAGGACAAAAATCCCTCCTCCCTTGGGGAGATGGAGCTGGATGAAAATCAGGGAATATGACCCCCAAACTGCTCCTTCCCCAGTGAATATTCCACCCCTTCATTTGTATGCTCCTCATAACCAGCTTGCCAAAGAAACCCAGGGCAGCAGCTCCTCACCTGTCTGCCCACTCTCCCTTTGAGAGAGTGTTCTTGCTTAAATAAATTCTCACTTTACTTTCTTAACCTCTCTGCTTCATCTCCAAATTCCTTCAAGATGAGGCAAGAACCTTAAATTCACCGGGAACATGACTGATCTGCATGACTTCCCATAAGCCCTCAACAAGTATTATAGCTGAAATGTGGGTAGAGGCATGGATGCTGCCATCAGCTGGTCCCCACTTCCTTGCTTCTGTTAGTTCCCACTGCAGTCCTGTGACAACCTACAGCTTAAAGGTGCTTCCTGCCCTTTATCCCTTTGATACAACTTATACATCAGGCCATATTCTGGAAGCAGCAAGGTCTCTGTTCTCAGGAGCTGACCTCCTAGAGAAGGAGATGGACAAGAAAGTAAAACACATAAATCAACAAAGGACTGGCAGATTGTGGAAAGTGTCTGAAGGCAATAAAACAGGACGAGGGATAAAAAGTGGCTGGAGAGAGAGCTGTTTGCATTTATCCTACAATATCCTAAAATAGCTGGATATTCTTCCCTCCAGCTATTTCTGTTGCCAGATCCCACTAGAGGTCCAGCTCTTGGAATCTTTGTTATCACTATAGCCTCATAACTGGTGTCTCTGCTTCCAGGTTCTTTTTTCTTCAGTTTATCATGTTGACCTCTTTGGAATGATATTGCTAGATTGTAAGTTTCTCTTCTTGCCTTTTTGCTGTATGTTGGGCTCAAGTACCTCATCTTACACCCAAGTCCCTCCATCATCTGGCCTCCTACTACACATCTGAAAATGTCTTCCTTCCTTCATCCACAAGCCTATCTGAACCATCTACCATGTGTTAGTCACCATACATGCCCCAACATAAGCTCTGTGGTTTGGTCATGTTTCCTGGCTCTTCTACATATTTTATGCTTATTCCCTCATGCCTGATGCTAGATCAGTCTTTTCTGCTCTGTCCACCTCTCCAAACTTCCTTGTCATTTAGTGCCAGCTCACGTCCTGGCAATGAACTTCTCTTTATTCATACCATTTCACACTAACATCCTTTAAAAAAAAATCTCATTAGTTTCAAAAAAATCTCATTAGTTTCAATAGCCTTCTCTCCCATAGCTTTGCAATTCTCTCTCATCATGAATGTGTGTGTTACACACACTTGTGTGTGACTGAAGTCTGCACATTTATTCAGGACAACAACTAGTCCTTCTGTTCCTTTCTTATTGCCTAGTCAATGATCACAATAGCAGCAAAAATGTATTGAGCACTTACCATGTGCAAAGCACTGTGCTAAGTGTTTACACGCTTTAATCTATTACTCCTCCCCATAGCTTTGTGAGCTGTCACTCTTATTACCTGCATTGGGCAGATGATGAAACTAAGGCTTAGAGAGTTGAAGCAACTTGAGTAAGGTCACACTGTTAGCAAGTGGCAACCCTGGAATTTATTTTTTTAAATTGAAGTATAATTTATTTACTGTATTATGTTTGTTTCAAGTATACAGTATAGTGATTCAGTTTTATATATATATATATATATATAGATAGATAGATAGATAGATAGATAGATAGATATAGATCTCACAGCTTCTTCTGTTGATGGGCACTTGGGTTGCTTCCATGTCTTGGCTATTGTAAACAGTGCTGCTATGAACACTGGAGTGCATGTCAGCCCTGGAATATATACCTAAGGGTCTAGTTTCAAAGTTTGCAACCCAACCTCTAAGCCACACCCCATGAGCATAACCCTCTTCATTACTTTATAATCCCTATCCCTGGTTCCTTCCTAAAAAGGCTCAGGACTCTGCAGGAAAAAAACACCACGTGGGGATGGTGCAGTGGGAAAGAAGCCATGTAGCTCTGGAGCAGGATTCTGTCTTTTGGGTGTTGCTACAGCAAGGACCCTGTGGGAAGGAGGGGAGGCGAACCATACACTAAGGAATTGGTGGGTAAGAAGGGAAAATGCCTTAAAGTTATTGATGAGACAATACAGCCACAAGAGTTGCTTCAGGCTGAAGACAAACCCATCAGGAAACTCAAAGAATCATGCTATCAATATTGGGGGGTTCCAATGAACTTGCTCAGGTTTCTCCTTGAAGGTCAGTGGATTTCTGATAATCCAGCTGCAAAAGAACTGGTAGTGGAGGGAGGAGATGTGATCACCATTTATCAGGAACAAACAGCAAGACTTTCAACAGTTTAGACACCCTTTTAATTTTCTTTCTTTTCCATTAAAAAAATAGTTTCTTTATAATGTGAAGTTCAATGCTGAATTGAAGCAGGTCCCCATTTTCTGAAAGTTCCCCCCTAAAAAACCTTGTATTGATATTTTGAGTCCCGGTGCTTATTATTCTTTTTCATTGGTTTGTGTCTTGCTGAGTTCTCATGCCCCAGCTCCATTCTCCTTTGTGTTGCCCTCCCCTTTTTATAAAGTGTATGTGGATGCTGTGGGAGAAGAGGACTGTTCTAGAACTGGGCATTCTCAGACTTGTCTGCGATGGGGTTGGTGGATGCAGGCACTAGTGACTTCCTGTTGGACCCTGAAGTTTTGACCAGGGACTGCTTCACTGCTGGACCTTCTAGTCCATTCAGGCTGCAGTAACAAAATATTGCAGACTGAGTAGCTTATAAACAAACATTTATTTCTCACAACACTGGAGGCTAGAAGTCAGAGATCAAAGTGCCAGGATGGTGGGGTGAGAGCCTGTAGTCTTCCTGTGTCCTCACATGATGGAAGGGGAGAGGAATCTTTCTGAAGCCTCTTTTATAAGGGCACTAATCCTATTCATGAGAGCTCCACTCTCATGACCTAATCACCTCCCTAAGGCCCACCCCCAAATACCATCGCCTTGGAGGTTAGGATTTCAACAGGTGAGTTTGTGGGGGATACAAACATTCTAATGACAGCAGTGGGAGATGGAACTTTTCAGAGGACTAAAATGGGAAGGAAAAGGTATTTCCTTAACTTGAACACACATTTACAATCTGACGGTCTGGACCAAAACAACAAAAATTGGGTTGGAAGTGAGGAGGCTTGGTCAGGGTAATAATAATAATCAACTCCAAAGTTGCCTTTACTGAAGAGACGGTGCATTTTAAGAGTTTTAAAAATCGTGTCGGAAGATCCCAGATAATAAAAGAAAGGAGGTCATACAGAAGCATTTGAAACAAAGCACTGATATCTTTTGATTTGGGATTTTAAATGGTAATTGTCTGTACCGACTATATTAAAACAAGCAAAATGTTTGGAAAGTCCATTAAATTAAAAAAAGAAAGTACCATACAAGTGTGAAATATAAATAAAAACCCAAAAGTCATATACAAGAAAAATGGCAATCAACATACCCAAAATTTAAATGAACATCAGGTTTGGTGTAAATCTCCCAGCAGCTAAAGCAAAAAGAAAATTTTAATCAGTTGGAAAGTTCTAAATTTGATGACATCATCTACCAGAGGAAGAACGTTATTTCTGCTTTGTTTTTCATGAAATTTTCCTCATTGCCCTGGATTTCCCCAAGCAAACACATAATACAAATACGTTTTCAGACTTGAGGTGGTTTCCCTCTTATTTCTTCATACGAAAGCTCAAATATCACCCCAGGCGTATGGCTCGGTATCCAGTAGTTTATTGAATTCAACATGTTGTGACTTTCTGATTTTGATTAAACACACACATGAGAAATTCATGAATGTACTGTGTTCCCTTCAAGTAATTTCTAAATGCCTCGCAGGGCCATTACCAATAGGCGCGAAGTTATTTCATTCTGTCCTGAGGAGCTGAGGCCAGCATGGTGTAAGGTGATAGCCTTGAAGAATAAGTGTTCAAAGACGGCATCTTTGTCCTCACACAGACTCTGAAGCCTAAACTACACCCAGTCAGCAATCTGAGCATCAGCTTCTCCAAACACACACACACATCAATCAATAGGATGCCTTGAGAGGGAAGAAACCACTGTTTTCTCTCTTTCATGCGCTATCAAGCTTCTGTGAATGACAGGCTTTTGGTCTCTCCTTAGCTGTTTCTAATAGGTTGAAACCCCAAGGCTGCTGATCTGTGATTATATAAACATATATACTTTTTCAAGATATACATTTTCTCAAGTCTAAATAAATAGCGTATATGCACTTTGTAATTGGCTTTTATCAGGAGTCACTCTTCTCGCTTTTTTAAAAAACAGTCTGGGCTTTGTTGTTCTCGTTCGAAGTCCTTTTTAAAGAAGAAAAAAAATCTGTATTAAAGGTACAGTACGCTTTAGTGTCCTCGATTGTTCTCTGCCAAGAAACCAATTTTAAATGTTTGATTCCCCACCCCACAAATTGGGGAAAGGAACAAAGTGGATATTATTCTTTAAATCTAAGTTTAAACAGCTTAATGAGTGGAGCCAATTGAAGTAAATCATAATTGCTAAACAGGATTAAGTTTACAACAGTCTCGTGAAAGTCTGCGAAAAAGCACAACACAAAAATAGACCCAAACAACGGATACGCATTTGTATGTGGCTGCAGTTCCAGGAGTCCTTTCTCTCAAATGCCGGTGTTATGAATCAGTGTGCGTAAACCAGTAACCTTCCTGGTCCCGCGTTCTCACTTGATCCGTATTATTTACGTTCCACACTCTAGTATGTAACTGGCAAACATTTTCAAATAGTAAGGTTCATATGCCACCAGTAGTGATGTAAAATCAGGTTTTCTCCTGCATTTAGGAAATTAGGGCGATCCCACCCCGCTGTACTCATTGGACCGTACAAAGGTACTACACAATTTATCTTCAGCCTAATGGATTTTATGCAAGTGATCAAAAGTTGTGGGCTGACTTCTCGACTCAATTAGCTAAATTATTTCTTGCCATTTCAAATCATAGCCTAAGGCTCCACAAGGCAGCAGTTGAAAAAAAAAAGAAAGGAAAAAAATTGAAAAGTGGGGCCATTCATGCTCAGACATCAGACCTGAAGTAAAGAGAAGCCCAAGCCCTAAGATTCAGAAACCAACCTGGTCTTCAGTTGTGTAAGCCCACCACCCACCCCGCCAAGCCCCGCTATTTCCTTGAACTGACTCCTGGGTTTTTCATCAAGCCCTGAGTTAGAGCAAACACTTTGGTGCAAAGGTTTCTCAACAAGCCTTTATCAGAACACTATTCTGCCAGTTGCTCAGGAAAAGGGGGTTCTGTGGTCTAATAAGTTTGGGTAATGTGCATTTCACAAAGCTCAATAGCATATTAAAAGCTCCCAGAAGTCCTACAGAAACTTTTTTTTTTTTTTTTTTTTTTTTTTTTGCAGTACGTGGGCCTCTCACTGTTGTGGCCTCTCCCGTTGCGGAGCACAGGCTCCGGACGCACAGGCTCAGCGGCCATGGCTCACGGGCCCAGCCGCTCCGCGGCATGTGGGATCTTCCCGGACCGGGGCACGAACCCGTGTCCCCTGCATCGGCAGGCGGACTCTCAACCACTGCGCCACCAGGGAAGCCCCCTACAGAAACTTTTAACTTAGCTGAGTTACCCTTGCTGAGCCCCCGTTTCCCAAAATTAAGAGACCACAGAATCTCATTTTCAACATAATATTCCATGGAACCAATATTCTGCCAGGATTCACTTTGGGAAACCCAAATTTAGAACTCCAATTTGGCTCTCTGCTTACATTTTTTCTAATTTAAGTTGGACAATACATTATAAATAATCCACTGTGCGTTTTTGGAAAGTGCCATAATCTCCAGAGTTTTGTGGATGTGTGAGTTTTTAAGTAAATCGGAATGTCTTTCGGTGCCTAAGCAACTTGATAATTAAGGGTCTGAAGCATGCATTCTCTGTCACCTTCCTCCACAGTGAAAGGTTTTCAGAATGTATCCTGGTGACCTGTTCCCTGTAACTTTTACAAATGCTTCGTTTTCCCCAATACTGCACCAAACCTCACTTGACAGTCTCTGCTTGACGAGTATTAAGGCAGCCAAGTGAACTGTTTCATACTCACTCTCAATCTGTTGAATCCAGTTCCAGGGCCTCTGCAGCAAAGACACACACTTGATTCATTACTAAGCCTCATAGGTCTGATTCCCTCGCTACAGTCAAGTAACATCCTCGGATCACGACGTCCCCTGTGATCGAGCAGCCTCAGTGCCATAGACCCTCACCTCCCCCAATTCAGAAAGCTACAAACATGCCTCCATCATGCCATCAATGGTATTCAGCTAGGACCTAGGGTAACAAAGTCTTAGCTCCAAAATGCTAAGTTTTGCCAGAGCATATGGGATTATAAAAGCAAATGTGTATTCCGCATAATATTGTGTCACAATTATCAGGCAAATTTTTTAAAAGGCAACACCCACAGGTCTGAACAACTTCAGTTTTATGCAAATTCTGCAAGCACTAAGACGTGCTTATTTGTCACTTTTTTGTTGTATCAGCACAGCACCCCAGGGAGGAATCGTGTTTCACTGTGCTTCGCCATTATTAGTGTCTACCTTTGCAAATACTCTCCCCACTTGCTAAAGGAAATTCTGGCTCGGCACGAGAGTTCTCTGTTCACATCCTTATTTTGTGACTGGCAGAGAGGAGTTTCTGTGAGTACAGTGATGCAACTCAATGCTCCTTGGGAATTCAATATGCTGTACCATGGATGCCCAACCCCACACGCTTTTTATAATCATAGTCATCATCTTTTTATTATGTCTTGGACTTGAGGAGGCCTGAAAGCAGATGTAACTCATGATGACCTGACTTCAATGGGAGAATGAACCAGGTGGCTAATTGTCTCTAAAACAAATACACTGATAATTAGCAGGAGAGCACAATGCAACAGAAGCCTAACCACCAACCTTTATTTAAGTTAAGCAAATGGGTCAGCAATGATGCAGCTGCACCGCACTTTGACAAGTTAATAAGAGAGCCATACTTCATCTCGGCAGCCGCACTAGCCAAAGCATGCCCTAAGGACTTCGTATCAACAATGCTGAAACTGTAAACTTGGGAAATTGTCAATGCTCACAATGAAAACCCCCTGTCTGAGTACTCTGTGGAGCCAGGGTTTAAGGTGCTAGATTTTCTCACCTATGGAATGCTGGGGTCAAAGCTAAGACAATAGGAAGATATTGAGATCTCACCCCTACACACTGGAAGTGCTAATAATTGTGGCTCTCTACTAGTGCTGATTTAGCGACAGCATCATTGCAGATTTCATTTTTCTAGGTTGTAGATTACTCTGCTTGGATTGACTGACACCTAGATCAGGGTTCAGCATGTTATTTCTGTAAAGGGCTAAAGAGTAAATATTATAAGTTTTGCAGGCCTTATGGTCTCGGTTGAAATTACTTCGTTCTGCCATTTTAGCACTAAAGCAGCCATAGATAAGTCATAAATAAATTAGTCTAGCTGTATTCCAATAAAACTTTATTTATGGACACAAATTAAATTCTATATACTTCTCATTCAAGAACTATTCTTCTTGTTTTGATTTTTTTCAAGCATTTACAAATATAGGAAAAATTCTTGGTTTATGGGCCATACAAAAACAGGCTGGGGACTTCCCTGGTTGTCCAGTGGTTACGACTTTGCCCTCCATTGCAGGGGGACTGTGGGTTCGATTCCTGGTTGGGGAGCTAAGATCCCACATGTCTCGCAGCCAAAAACCAAAACATAAAACAGAAGAAATATTGTAACAAATTCAATAAAGACTTTAAAAATGGTCCACATCAATCTCCAAAATATACAAGCAGCTCATGCAGCTCAATATCAAAAAAACAAACAACCCAACCCAAAAATGGGCAAAAGACCTAAATAGATATTTCTCCAAGGAAGATCTACAGATTGCCAACAAACACATGAAAGGATGCTCAACATCACTAATCATTAGATAAATGCAAATCAAAACTACAATGAGGTATCACCTCACACCTGTCAGAATGGCCATCAGCAAAAAATCTACAAAGAATAAATGCTGGAGAGGGTATGGAGAAAAGGGAACACTCTTGCACTATTGGTGGGAATGTAATTTGATACAGCCACTATGGAGAACAGTATGGAGGTTCCTTAAAAAACTAAAAATAGAACTACAATATGACCCAGCAATCCCACTACTGGGCATATACCCTGAGAAAACCGTAATTCAAAAAGTGTCCTGTACCACAATGTTCATTGTAGCTCTATTTACAATAGCCAGGACATGGAATCAACCTAACTGTCCATCGACAGATGAATGGATAAAGATGTGACACATATATACAATGGAATATTACTCAGCCATAAAAGAAACAAAATTGAGTTACTTGTAGTGAGGTGGATGGACTTAGAGTCTGTCATACAGAGTGAAGTAAGTCAGAAAGAGAAAAACAAAAACCGTATGCTAACACATATATATGGAATCTAAAAAAAAAATGGTTCTGAAGAACCTAGGGGCAGGACAGGAATAAAGACACAGACATAGAGAATGGACTTGAGAACACAGGGAGGGGAAAAGGTAAGCTGGGACGAAGTGAGAGAGTGACATTGACATATATACATTACCAAACATAAAATAGATGGCTAGTGGGAAGCAGCTGCCTAGCACAGGAAGATCAGCTCTGTGCTTTGTGACCAACTAGAGGGGTGGGATAGGGAGGGTGGGAGGGAGATGCAAGAGGGAGGGGTTATGGGGATATATGTGTATGTATAGCTGATTTACTTTGTTATACAGCAGAAACTAACACAACAATGTAAAGCAATTGTACTCCAATAAAGATGCTAAAAAAAAAAATGGTCCACATTTTTAAAATCTTAAAAAAAATTAGAAAACCAGGCTGGATTTGACCCATGGGTTGTAGTTGGTTGACCCCTGGCTTAGATTAATTAATTGAACTGCAGTTAAGATTTCAGGGATAACATGGGGGTTTTCTCTGTGGCTTCCTGTGTATCTATTTTTTCACTGTACAGGGGAATTCAGTTCTTGAGGGGGCTAGAATCAAGGCCAAGGGAGTGGGATATTCAAGTTACTTGATCCAATAAATACACATTGATTACCTGCTGTACAAGTCACGGGTCCTGAAGGGCATAGACCCTGAAGGAGGTTATAATTCAGAGTTCTAGTTGGACAGGGATCAGCCTCAAGTCTCAGGCAAAGAGATGCTTCCCTGGATGACTTGTCAATAGGTAATAAAATACACAGATTCTTTAACCCACATACCTCATTTCTGGAAATTTACCCTAAAGAAATAATTTAAATTACATGCATATAAAAAAAGAATGTCTATATGTGTATAACTGAGTCACTTTGCTGTACAGCAGAAATAAGCACAACATTGTAAATCAACTATATTTCAATTAAAAAAAAAGAAAAAGTTGAAATGTATAGAAAAATCAGTATGTTGTGTAACAGGAATAAACATAGTGTTGTAGGTCAAAAATAAACATTTAAAAAGAAAACATAAAAAATTTAAAAAATAGAATTACACACAAAAATTGGAGAACAGCATCAAGGATACTTGTTGCAGTATTGTTTACAAAAAAAAAGGGAGGCAAGCTAAATGTCAAACAGCAGGAACTTAAACGATTCATTGTTAATATTCTATACAATGAATTATTATGTAGCCATTAAAAATGTGGTATGTCAAATGTAAAATAGATAGCTGGTGGGAAGCAGCCACATAGCACAGGGAGATCAGCTCGGTGCTTTGTGACCACATAGAGGGGTGGGATAGGGAGGCTGGGAGAGAGACGCAAGAGGGAGGAGAAATGGGGATATATGTATACGTATAGCTTATTCACTTTGTTATACAGCAGAAGCTAACACACCATTGTAAAGCAATTATACTCCAATAAAGATGTTTAAAAAAAAAGAAGCGTGGTATGTAAGAACGTGTATTAGCATGTGAGATTTCCAACGGGAGGTGGGAGGCTAGCATATAACAAAAAAACAATAAGACAAAATGGTCTAATTTTTGTTTTCAGACTTGCAGAAAATATCTCAGAGCATATAAACAAGAAGTGGTGTTATTGTCCATCTCTGGAGGGTGGGTTTATGACTGGTTCTTAATTTTTTCTTCCTCTGTATTTTATTTTCAAAATATATTTAATTCATTCATTCAATGCATATTTAGTCAGCACTAAGTTTTAGGCCCTGGTTTTCTATAGTGGCAATTTTATATTTTGTAATTAAAAAAATAATAAATTTTTTTCAAAAAGAGGCAGTCCTCAAAATTGAGTGTAAGAATGCCTACAAGCAGTTGGGATGAACCACATGGGAACCCACACCACAGAAGAGCCACTGGGGAAGGTGAGGACAAGAGAGAATGAAGCAGAGGGGGCTGAGAGGGTCTCTGATGTACCTAAAGCTACATGGGTAGCACTTGTTAGCAATACTGCATGTAACTCTGTCACTCCTACCGTTTTTCAAAACCAACCCTTGTAAATATCTCCCAAACTTATCAAGGGGCCAGTGGGTGAGATGCTAAGACATGGCAGAGATCTAGCCTAATAACACACAGGCCTGGAATGTCCCTTTCTTCTGAGAGAAAGATTAGGGGAGTCTATTGATTCAACTTGGGACTCTTCCTGGGAAAAAAAACTAGTGACTTAACAGAGAATCCTCATCATAGTAGAGTCTAGACTGCCCTGGATTGTTTGGGCTGATTTTGACATTTTGTATCAAGCAGAGTGTGTTTTAAAGCATACACAGCAAAGTACCAGAATGGTGTTGACGGAGAAGTAGAAAAGTAAATATGTCCATGTTTTTCTACAGACTTCTCTGATTTGTTGGGCTTACTGAGGTATGTGATCTTCTCACGTGCTGAGCCCGAATATTTGTTCTTCTGACACTGGAGTATGTTTGCCATTTTCTCCTGCATTTGAGCTTACACTTGCTGCGTGGTTCTGAAAACCCCTGAAATAAGAAGCATTTACAGGATTATTGGAAGATGTGGGCCTACAATCTTATCCTGTGTATCCTGTGTATCCCATATTTATTTCAACTATGAGATTTTTATTATGATAACATAGGAACAATAACAATTGAACCTGAATACCAGAATGTATTGCTCTCAGTGAGTTCTTGTGTGAATTCCTACAGCTGGATGTAGCTTCAGCTACACTGATGCCTTACTGAAAGCATTTTTACAGAAGACAGAAAGATGGTCTTTCCATGGAGAGGAATTAGTGGTCCCAGGAACCTGGGCAACTTCTTAGTAGAACTGACACTGCATCTCCCACTTTACCTCCACTGATCCCTCCCCCTACATACTTACAGAGGGTCCATTTCATTCCCTGCATCTCTCTCTTCCCTTTGACATTGGTTAATTCTCTTCCAGCTTCCTAAAATAATAGTTCTGGTGTGTGGCTGGCTGACGACCCGACACACAATCAAAACCATGCTGGCCAGATATGTGTAGCTGCTTCTCAGCCATTGACGATCCATCTGTCACTTTCCGTACATTGGTTTGGAAAAAGCTTTCATGAGCAGAGACAGTCTACCAAGCACGCTTGCATATACACATCACACACACACACACGCACATGCACATGCACACACACACTCATTTGTATGGAGGTTATATGTGTGTGTATGGATCTAGAATATAAGCCAATATTTTTTAACCATAGTTTTACCTCCATTTATACAACAGTTTTTTTTTTAATTTCAAAATAAGGTATCCTTTCCCCCCAAAGGAAAGAACCTGCAATGTTGGTTTCATTGCTGCCATTTTTCAGAAGATCTTTATCTCTACTTTCAGACTGAACCAGGTCGGGGCACAAATATTTGCATCAGCTCTTTTGCTTCTAACACACCAAAAGGAGCAACAATGGTATAAACAAAAGAGAAACCTAGAAACAGTTGTTTTAGTCTTTAATATTACCCTTAATTTTCCTATTAATGTATGAAAATTCTCCAGAAACTGGTCATAAGCTTGCATTGCTATTTTTATTTTTATCAATAATAATAGTGGTTTTTATTGGGTACATCTTTTCTGGAGAACGATAAGAACTTTATGCAAATCATCTTTTCATCCTCACACCATCTTTGAGGGATAGCCAAAGGGTAGATTATTTTATCCCAACTGAAAAGATAAAAAGAAATTGGTAGAGATGTCAGCACAGGGAGGATTACTGGCCTTGAACTTCATTTGAGGTTTTACTCTTTCCCTCATCCAACCAATTCTATCTCCAGCCATTGCCCACAGAGTGATGCTCTTATGTATGTGTATTAGGTGATGTCATTCCCTGCTTGTACAGGGGGGCTACATTGTGCCTGAGCTGTCTCTGGAGCCCTATCTCATGCCTCCTTCATTCACTTTGCTCCAGTGTTACTGGCTACCTATGGTGGGATACCTCAGAATCATCTCCAGGGACAAGAATTCCTGGGAGACCCATTTATTAGAAAGTGTTCCAGGAAAAGCCAGTAGGAGAGTGACGGAGTGGAACAGAAAAAGAAGAGAACCAAGCGAGGGTGAGAAATCAAGCAAAGTCCCAATTAGCACAACTTTGGCTCACTTTTGCAGGGAAGGTCTGGGAGGCGCCCCCATTGGGGCAAGGGAACTGGGGAATTGATACCCTTTTTTTCATCAGTATTGGTAAAGGGCTGCCCCAGAGAATTCCATTCCCAGAACTTGTAGCTCTTGGGACTTGCAGACAAAGTGAATTCTGGCAGCCTGAAGGCAGCTTTCCAATAGAGAGGCACCTACTGCTACTGGGAGGGAGAGCAAACCAGAGGCTGATGAATCTAAATAGATACAGTCAGAGTGGTGACAGCACCTGTGACACTGGGTTTCTGTTCCTAAAACACTCCCTGAAAGCATCTTGAGACCTCATCAAGGTCTGCCCCACTCTGGACCTCTCTGCCCCTAGCCCTTTGCACAGGTGTCTTCTTTTCCTCAAGAGAGTCCTGGCTTCATTTTTACCTCCTCCAGTCTCCTGTAAGTGGAGGTGGAGCTGTCTCTGTTTAAAAGAAGCTCTCCAATGCCCGGTTTTATCTTTCTCAGCACTTATCATTGTCAGTCATGGTTTGCTGGTTTCCTATCTGTCACCCCAGTAAAGTGTAAGCTCCATGAGGGCAGGGATTTTGTATGTCTTGCTCTCCACTGAGTCCTGAGCACCTAGCCCAGCTTCTAATATACCCAGGAGGCACTCACTCAACCACTGTTTCTTGAAGAAGTGAATACTTGAATCATATTTTACCTTTCACACAGTAATTTCAAGTATTCCACTATGGGCTGCAATTCATTTTAAGATACCTAAAAACAAACTCAGAAGAATAGATAATATTCCCATGGTATTAAAAGTATAAACTCCACAATAATATATTAACAAACAAAGCCAAAAATACTTCAAGTATAATCAAAACAAAACAAAACAAAAAGTTAAATATGAAAGTTTCTCTCTACATTGAGTGGAAAAATCAACAAATGGTAGAAATGAGAAAACTAAAACAGGATTTGGGGGGAAGCTTCTATTTTAATAAACCAGATTGTTTCTAAATTGGGTATGGGAACTTCTTTTATACATAATGTTTATTTTTATACTACTCTCCTCCCTAAAAATAAGGTGTTTACCATGTAAGCTGAGCATACTCAAGTTTTCTGTGGTACATGGATGCAAATGTGGCTTCAATTCTTTCCCTCCTACATCCAAGGGGAGTTTGTTGCTCCTCCCACCAAGAAGCATTGTCTATTTCCCTTTCTCTGGAATCTGGGCTTGCTTTTGCCAGTAGAATGAGGCCAAAGTGATAATGATCCAGTTCAGACTCTAGGGCTCAAGAGACCTTCCATGCTTCCACTCTGTTGGAACCTTGCCACTGCCACGTGGACAAGTCCAGACTGACTTACAAGAAGGATCAGAGACCACATGGAGCCAAGCTGATTCATCGCAGCCATGGCCATCTCAGAGTAGCCAGCCCCAGCCAAGCCTCCAGCTGACCACAGAGACATGAGGGAGCCTGGCCAAGATGGGCCAAGTCCAGCCCAGATCGGTGGATCAACCCAACAGATGCACTGGCTTGTTAGGAATAATCAACCATTTTTCTTTTTAGCCACTAAGTTTTGAGGGGGGGTGTTCCACTACAGCAGCTAACTGAAACACTTCCCCAATCATTATGCTAGAGAACCAGGTGAACCCAAATCTTACAACAGCTTTGGCAGACCTCTCTCTGGTTGTTATTGCTGTGGAGGTGCTTTTCAAGGCAGTTTAAGAAAAGAAGCGACCCAAGGTCTTACTGTAGAGCACAGGGAACCATATTCAACCTCTTGTAATAACATATAATGGAAAAGAATCTGAAAAAGAATATATATAGGTATAACTGAATCACTTTGCTGTACACCTGAAACTGACAAAACATTCTAAATCAACTATATTTCAATTTTTAAAAATTTTAAAAAGAAACCATCTCATCCATACCATTTTCTAGATTCCACATATAAGCGATATTATATGATACTTTTTTTCTCTCTCTGACTTACTTCACTCTGTATGACAGTCTCTAGGTCTATCCACGCCTCTGCAGATGGCACTATTTCATTCCTTTTTATAGCTGAGTAATATTCCATTGTATATATGTACCACATCTTTATCCATTCCTCTGTTGATGGACTTATTTTCAAAGCAGAAATAGACACACAAATGTAGAGAACAAACTTATGGATACCAAGGGGGAAGGAGGGGGAGGGATGAATTTGGAGATTGGGATTGACATATATACTATATACATATATATATATACATATATGCTATGTATAAAATTGATAACTGATAAGAACCTGCTGTATAGCCCAGGGAACTCTACTCAATGCTCTGTGGTGACCTAAATTGGAAGGAAATCTTAAAAAGAGGGGATATATGTATACATATAACTGATTCACTTTGCTGTACAGCAGAAACTAACACAATATTATGGAACAACTGTAACGTCAATATAAATTTTTTTAGAAAGAAGCCATGGAGAAAATGGCAGCCTCCAGGAGAGCTCACGCCGAAGAATATTCTCAGGAGCTTCTGCCGCTAGTGTCTTTGTCCCCACAGTGAGCCACAGCCACACCTGCATCTCCAGAAGGCCCTCCAAGACCCGCAGCCATGTGACTGACAGGGTCTTGTTGCTCCAGCAGGTAGCCAGGCCAGAAACTCTGAGGTGGGAGAGCCAAGTACAGGACATTAGATTACCAGAGATCTCCCAGCCCCACATAATATCAATCAGTGAGAGCTCTCTCAGAGATCTCCATCTCAACACTAAGACCCAGTTCCACTCAACGACCAGCAAGCTCCAATGCTGGACACACCATGCCAAACAACTAGCAAGACAGGAACACAACCCCACCCATTAGCAGAGAGGCTGCCTAAAATCATACTAAGTTCATAGACACCACAAAACACACCACTAGATGCAGTCCTTACCAACGGAAAGACAAGATCCAGCCTCATCCACCAGAACACAGGCACCAGTCCCCTCCACCAGGAAGCCTACACAAGCCACTGAACCAAATTTACACACTGGGAGCAAACACCAAAAAAAACGAGAACTACAAACATGCAGCCTGCAAAAAGGAGAGCTCAAACACAGTATGTTAAGCAAAATGAGAAGACATAGAAATACACAGCAGATTAAGGAGCAAGTAAAAACCACCAGACCAAACAAATGAAGAGGAAATAGGCAATCTACCTGAAAAAGAATTCAGAGTAATGATAGTAAAGATGATCAAAATCTTGGAATAGAATGGAAAAAATACAAGAAATGTTCAACAAGGACCTAGAAGAACTAAAGAGCAAACAAACAATGAGGAACAACAAAATAAATGAAATTAAAAATGCTCTAGAAGGAATCAATAACAGAATAACTGAGGCAGAAGAACTGATAAGTGACCTGGAAGATAAAATAGTGGAAATAACTACTGCAGACCAGAATAAAGAAAAAAGACTGAAAAGAATTGAGGACAGTCTCAGAGAACTCTGGGACAACATTAAATACACCAACATTTGAATTATAGGGGTCCCAGAAGAAGAAGAGAAAAAGAAAGGGACTGATAAAATATTGGAAGAGATTATAGTTGAGAACTTCCCTAATATGGGAAAGGAAGTAGTCAATCAAGTCCAGGAAGCGCAGAGAGTCCCATGCAGGATATATCCAAGGAGAAACATACCAAGATACATATTAATCAAACTATCAAAAATAAAGTACAAAGAAAAACTGTTACAAGCAGCAAGGGAAAAGCAACAAATAACATACAAGGGAATCTCCATGTGGTTAACAGCTAATCTTTCAGCAGAAACTCTGGAAGCCAGAAGGGACTGGCAGGACATAATTAAAGTGATGGAAGGAAAAAACCTACAACCAAGATTACTCTACCTAGCAAGGATCTCATTCAGATTTGACAGAGAAATTAAAACCTTTACAGACAAGCAAAAGCCAGGAGAATTCAGCAACATCAAACCAGCTTTACAACAAATGGTAAAGGAACTTCTCTAGGCAGGAAACACAAGAGAAGGAAAAGACTTACAATAACAAACTGAAAACAATTCAGAAAATGGTAATAGGAACATACATATTGATAATTACCTTAAAAGTAAATGGATTAAATGCTCCAACCAAAAGACATAGACTGGCTGAATGGATACAAAAACAAGACCCATATATATGCTGTCTACAAGAGACCCACTTCACGCCTAGGGACACATACAGACTGAAAGTGAGGGGTTGGAAAAAGATATTCCATGCAAATGGAAATCAAAAGAAAGCTGGAGTAGAAATTCCCATATCAGACAAGATAGACTTTAAAATAGACTATTACAAGAGACAAAGAAGGACACTACATAATGATCAAGGGATCAATCCAAGAAGAGGATATAAGAATTGTAAATATTTATGCACCCAACATAGGAGCACCTCAATACATAAGGCAAATGCTAACAGCCATAAAAGGGGAAATCAACAGTAACACAATAATAGTAGGGGATTTTAACACCCCACTTTCACCAATGGACAGATCAACTGAAATGAAAATAAATAAGGAAACACAAGCTTTAAATGACACATTAAACAAAATGGACTTAATTGATATTTATAGGCTATTACATCCAAAAACAACAGAATACACTTTCTTCTCAAGGTCTCATGGAACATTCTCCAGGATAGAACATATCTTGAGTCACAATTCAAGCATTGGTAAACTTAAGAAAATTGAAATCGTATCAAGTATCATTTCCGACCACAAGGCTATGAGACTAGATATCAATTACATTAAGAAAAGTGTAAAAAATACAAACACATGGAGGCTAAACAATATGCTACTAAGTAACCAAGAGATCACTGAAGAAATCAAAGAGGAAATCAAAAAATACCTAAAAAAAAAAGACAACAAAAACAAAATGACCCAAAACCTATGGGATGCAGCAATAGCAGTTCTAAGAAGGAAGTTTATAGCACTACAACCCTACCTCAACAAACAAGAAAAATCTCCAATAAACAACCTAACCTTACACCTAAAGAAATTAGAGAAAGAAGAACAAAAAAAAACCCCAAAGTGAACAGAAGGAAAGAAATCATAAAGATCAGATGAGAAATAAAAAAGAAATGAAGGAAACAATAGCAAAGATCAATAAAACTAAAAGCTGGTTCCTTGAGAAGATAAACAAAGTTGATAAACCATTAGCCAGACTCATTAGAAAAAAAGGGAGAAGACTCAGATAAATATAATTAAAAATGAAAAAGAAGTAACAACTGAAACTGCAGAAATACAAAGGATCATGAGAGATTATTACAAGCAACTCTATGCCTATAAAATGGAGCACCTGGAAGAAATGGACAAATTCTTAGAAAAGCACAACCTTCCGAGATGGAACTAGGAAGAAATAGAAAATATAAAGAGACCAATCACATGCACTGAAATTGAACTCTGATTAAAAACCTTCCAACAAACAAAAGTCCAGGACCAGATGACTTCACAGGCGAACTCTATCAAACATGTAGAGAAGAGCTAACATCTATCCTTCTCAAACTCTTCCAAAATATAGCAGAGGGAGGAACACTTACAAACTCATTCTACGAGGCCACTATCACCCTGATACCAAAACCAGACAAAGATGTCACAAAAGGAAAACTACAGGCCAATATCACAGATGAACCTAGATGCAAAATTCCTTAACAAAATACTAGCAAGCAGAATCCAACAGCATATTAAAGGGATCATACACCATGATGAAGTGGGGTTTATCCCAGGAATGAAAGGATTCTTCAATATATGCAAATCAATCAATGCGATACACCATATTAACAAACTGAAGGATAAAAAGCATATGATCATCTCAACAGATGCAGAAAAAGGTTTCGACAAAATTCAACTCCCATTTATGATAAAAATCCTCCAGAAAGTAGGCATAAAGGGAACTTACCTCAACATAATAAAGGCCATATATGATAAACCCACAGCCAACATCATTCTCAGTGGTGAAAAACTGAAACCATTTCCTCTAAGATCAGGAACAAGACAAGGTTGTCCACTCTCACCACTATTATTCAACATAGTTTTGGAAGTTTTAGCCACAGCAATCAGAGACAAAAAAGAAATAAAAGAATCCAAATTAGAAAAGAAGAAGTAAAGCTGTCACTGTTTGTAGATGACATGATACTAAACATAGAGAATCCTAAAGATGCTACCAGAGAACTACCAGAGCTAATCAATGAATTTGGTAAAGTAGCAGGATACAAAATTAATGCACAGAAATCTCTTGCATTCCTACATGCTAATGATGGAAAATCTGAAAATGAAATTAAGGAAACACTCCCATTTACCATTGCAACAAAAAGAATAAAATGCCTAGGAATAAACCTACCTAAGGAGACAAAAGACCTGTTTGAAGAAAATTATAAGACACTAATGAAAGAAATTAAAGATGATACAAACAGATGGACAGATACACCACGTTCTTGGATTGGAAGAATCAACATTGTGAAAATGACTATACTACCCAAAGCAATCTACAGATTCAATGCAATCCCTATCAAACTACCACTGGCATTTTTCACAGAACTAGAACAAAAAATTTCACAATTTGTATGGAAACACAAAAGACTCCGAATAGCCAAAGCAATCTTGAGAAAGAAAAACAGAGCTGGAGGAATCAGGCTCCCTGACTTCAGACTACCTTACAAAGTTACAGTAATCAAAAGAGTATGGTACTGACACAAAATCAGAAATATAGATCAATGTAACAGGATAGAAAGCCCAGAGATAAACCCATGCAAATATGGTCACTGTATGTTTGATAAAGGAGGCAAGAATATACAATGGAGAAAAGACAGCCTCTTCAGTGAGTGGTGCTGGGAAAACTGGACAGCTACATGGAAAAGAATGAAATTAGAACACTTCCTAACAACATACACAAAAATAAACTCAAAGTGGATTAAAGTCCTAAATGTAAGGCCAGATACTATAAAACTCTTAGAGAAAAACATAGGCAGAACACTGTATGACATATATCACAGCAAGATCCTCTTTGACCCACCTCCTAGAGAAATGGAAATAAAAACAAAAATAAACAAATGAGACCTAATGAAACTTAAATGCTTTTGCACAGCAAAGGAAACCATAAACAGACCAAAAGGCAACCCTCAGAATGGGAGAAAATATTTGCAAATGAAGCAAGTGACAGGATTAATCTCCCAAATATACAAGCAGCTCATGCAGCTCAATATCAAAAAAACAAACAACGTAATCCAAAAATGGGCAGAAGACCTAAATAGACATTTCTCCAAGAAAGATCTACAAGTTGCCAACAAAAACATGAAAGGATGCTCAACATCTCTAATCATTAGAGAAATACAAATCAAAACTTCAATGAGGTATCACCTCACACCAGTCAGAATGGCCATCACCAAAAAAATCTACAAACAATAAATGCTGGAGATGGTGTGGAGAAAAGGGAACCTTCTTGCACTGTTGGTGGGAATGTAAATTGATACCGCCACTATGGAGAACAGTATGGAGGTTCCTTATAAAACTAAAAATAGAACTACCATATGACCCAGCAATCCCATTACTGGGCATATACCCTGAGGAAACCATAATTCAAAAAGAGTCATGTAGGGCTTCCCTGGTGGCACAGTGGTTGAGAGTCCGCCTGCCGATGCAGGGGACACGGGTTCGTGACCCGGTCCGGGAAGATCCCACATGCCGCGGAGCGGCTAGGCCCGTGAGCCATGGCCGCTGAGCCTGTGCGTCCGGAGCCTGTGCTCCGCAACGGGAGAGGCCACAACAGTGAGAGGCCCGCGTAGCGCAAAAGAAAAAAAAATGTAAGTTTGTTCCTGTCATACCTCTGCTCAAACCCCCAATGGCTCCCATCTCCTCCTCTTGTCATAAGTTCAAGGAGACCCTTCAGGAACAAGGCCGCTCCAAGTTGAGCAAATTCAGCTTAGATTATGACCCCACTGTCATTAAAAACGTGAGATAAGGCTACAGTTTTGTGGCTTTTTAAAAATACAACAGTTCTAACTAATTGTCCCTGCCATGGCTACTATTCCAAGTTCAAAGCACTTGTCCTGACACAGAGTAAATTGTTGTTGCAAGGTGTAAATGTTGAGTGGATGGATGGCTGAATATATTTTAAAAATATAAGAGATGACTCTAAAGCTGACAAAGAGGTCTGATCTGAACAATAGAACACAAGTTCTTTGGTCAGATTATTTAGATGGACTTTGAAAGCAATTCATCCAAACTATGATCTAAGCTATTTATAAAGTAAACTATGTTATATAACATATTTTTGCAAATCTGCAACCTTTAGAGCTTAGATAAAAATGGTTGAAAAGGATAATAATTAACCCATACAATATAGATCTTTCCAAACCAGAAGTGTGAAAACTTCTGCCCAGCACCAAACTCTTTGACTTAACCAAAGCTACTTGAGCAAAGGTGATTGTTGAATGAATGAGCCAGTCAAACATCTTTCCATGAATGAGTAAACTGAGGCCCAAATGGTTCACTGAATCAATGTTTTGAGACATAATTATTGCATGTCCATTATAGGTCAGGCACCAGATACAACATGAATAATTCCAACATGAACAAAGCAGAAATAGATGCTGGACTCATAGGATGCTGGGAGAGACCACCTTTGAACAAGCAACTATAAGGATAAGATTGTTACAAGTACAGAGACAGAGGGTGCTGTGGGAAATGTAACAGAGGGAACAAATGAAGTCTAAGAGTTTAAGTTGGGACTTAAAGTAGCAGATAACAGAGCAAACTAGCTCAGTGGTTCCCAAACTTTAGCATGCCTCAGAATCACCTGGAGGGCTTGTTAAAATACAGATCGCTGGGCCCAGTCACAGCATTTCTTATTCAGTAGATCTGGGCCATGGCCTGAGAACTTGCATTTCTAACACATTCCCAGGTTGAGGCTGATGCTGAAGTTCTGGGGGCCACATTTTGAAAACTACTGAGCTAGATAAAGATGGGGACAAGGGACTGGGGTAACTGTCCTCTAGTGCAGGGATCCCCAACCCCTGGGCTGCGGACCACTACTGGTCCACAGCCCGTTAGGAACTGTGCCACACAGCAGGAGGTGAGCAGCGGGCGAGCAAGCAAAGCTTCATCTGCCGCTCCCCATCGCTCCCCATCACTCACATTACCACCTGAACCATCCCCACCCCCCAACCCCATCCATGGACAAACTGTCTTCCACGAAACCAGTCCCTGGTGCCAAAAAGGTTGGGGACCGCTGCCCTAGTGTGTGAGAAGCCCTTTGTATAAAAGAGCAGGGAATTGAAATAATGCTTTGTATCAATCAGAGTCCCAAAAAGAAACAGTGATACACTTAAACGGGGTAATTTAGGAGAGTTTAATGACGTGACTGCTAACAAAGATTTAGGCAGGGCTAAGGGAAGTGAACAAGGGAAAGGATGGTGAATATGGAGGGCTAACATCAATGCAGAGTGTACCCTGTAACACTCAGGGGCACAGGAAGGGAGCAGTAAAGGAACCAGACAGAGCTGGAGCCAGAAGAGAAAGCCCCATGACAAGAGCTGTGGCCTGCCGTAGAGAAATGTGGCTATTTCCAACCTACAACCTCACAGGGAGGGAGCCTCGATTCATCTTCTCCCCTGTCTCCCACTTCCCAGCCTCGTTTCAGTGTCAATCAAAAGCCAGAGGTCAAAGAAGCTCAGTAGATGCAGTCCCTGCCAGTCAGCCTCCTGGAGCACAGGGAAAGAAGAAAGAGCATAAAGAATAGATCTGGAAGAGGCAGGTGGAGAACACTAGAACACACTAGAGAAGGTGTGCTATCAGAATATCATGGAAGACGTTGTAACCAGTTTTGCATTGCTGTGCAACAAAGCACCACAAACTTAGCAGCTTAAAATAACATACATTTATTATCTCACATTTCTGTGGCTCAGGAGTCCAAGCCTGCTTAGCTGGTTCTCTGCTTCAGGGTTTCACCAGGCTGTAAACAGGGTGTTGGCCAGGCTGCATTCTCATCTGGAGGTTTGACTGGGGACTGGGGAAGGTTCTTTTCCCAAGCTCATTCAGGTTGTTGGCAGAATTCAGTTCCTTGCGGTTATAGGACTGAGGCCCTCAATTCCTACAGGCTTCCTGCATTTACCTGACATGTAGGCCTTTCCAGAGACATTAACAACATGGCTGTTTATTCCTTCAAGGCCAACAGGAGAACAAGAATGATTCCAGAGAGATGGAGTCTTAAATAATATGACATAAACACTGGAGTAACATTCCATCATCTTTGCCATATTCCATTGGGTAAAAGCAAGTCATAAGCTCACTCACACTCAAGGTGAGGGGATGGCACGAGAGGTCACCTTAGAGTTTGCCTGCTGTACCATGTAACACAGTACATCTTATTAAGAATTTGATACTTTATCCTGATGCCAATAAAGGGCACTCATTCAAAGAATGTATGGAATGGAGGGGTGGCAGAATTAGGTCTGCACTTTGAGGTTCATGCTCATTCTCATAGAGAGGATAAACAGAACATGCAGAGGGTCTACTTACGGTCACAGAGTTAGTTAGTGGCTGGGCCAGGGCTCTGGCTCTTTGAGAATTACCATGTTCCAGCAATATTACAAAGTCCCTTTTTTATTCCACGATGCCATATTTCTCTGCATATACAAGATGACGAAATGTCATATTTAATAGCCTTGCATCAATATGAAGGATAGAGAAGTAACAGAGAGTCTATTTTGGTTAGCAAATATTTGGACTTGGTCTTACATAAAAATCTAAAACAAATTCTGAGTTTAGTTTTTCCCCTTTTACAACATTTATACATGTGGAATTGTCCTTTAGGGAAAAAGTCATTTTTCCTACATATCATCAGAGGTGGCACTGGATCCTTCAGAGTAAAGGAAATCTGAGTTTACTTACCTCCCACCTCAGCTGCTGGCCCACCTGGATCTAAGCAGGCCATCCTTCATGTTGCTGGTAGGAATGTTATTAGGTATAAACTTTCTGGAGATAAACAGCAAAATACTTATGTAAAGCCTTGCAGTGGTGTGTTGGTTCACAAGCACCCATTGTTAATTTTTCAAAAAAATTTTAAGGGAGGGGTTAAACCATTGGTAGCTTGAAATCAACTACGGTGGGAGAATTTATACCCCAGAAATGGGCAAATACTATAAATCAAGGCTTTCGTCCCCCTTTGCAAGACAGTTGTTAAGCATTTACTGGCACGGCACTGCTTTAAGATGTTCAAACTCTCCCAAAAACTCTACTGTAAGAAGTATTGAGAGAAACACATAAATATTTACATATAAAAAAGGTCTTCGTAGAAAAGAAAGTTGAAAATAACCTAAATGTCCAGAGGAAGCAGCAGGTTAAACAAAATGCTCTTCAGCTACTGAAATCCTACTTTTACGTCTACTTCATGACATGAAAAATCATTCAGGATATAATAAGGGGAAATCAGAATATCAAACTCCATATAGAGTATAAGAGGAATTTTGTTGGAAAATAGTCCCACAAAATGTGGATATATAAAGAATTTTATTTTTTCCAGTTTTATTGGGATATATTTAATTGACATATAGCACTGTATACATTTAAGGTATGCAACATAATGACTTGATATATGTATATATTGCAAAGTGATTACCGCAATATGTTTAGTTAACATCCATAGCTTTATACATGGAATTAAAAAAACAAAACCTCAATGGTAGCAATGATATCCTTGAATGGTGGGATAAAGTTGACTTTTATTTTCTTCTTTATACTTTTGTGTATTTTCTAAATATTCTATGATAAATATGTGTTGCATTTGTATCCATGCAAAAAAAAAAAAGATGCTATCGAGAAAAAAATAAATTCAGAAGAACCTGGAAGATATAGGCTTACATTCAGCCATCATTTCCTGCTCACCAGACGTTTGCTGTGCCAAACTGACACCTACCAATCAGGGATAGATGACACGTTTTCTGCATCGCAGGCATAATAAGATAGTAATTCTGGATTGTGGTGGTTCTGTGCATTTTTAGTCCTCTGAGTTCTTCAGGATGTGGCCAGTTTTAGTTTTCAGAACACTGCATAGAATTGCACTTTTAATCTCAAACCCACAAAACCAGTGAATTAAGCATGTAACTTACCACACACAGGTTAGTCTCCACTTAATATCTCTTTCAAGGCCTCTCTGTTACAGGAGCCTTGTTTTTCCACGTAGAAGGACGTGAGCTAGAGGGCCACTCTGGGCTCCACCTCCAGCTCACTGCTTTGATGGCAGCTGTGATGATCTGATCAGAGTCTTAGAGAGAAGCTCTTTTGGAGCCAGCCTGTCCAAAGGCCACATGCATTCTGATCTGCTCTCTGCCATGGGCATTGCCTCCCACACCCTCATCATGGGGGACGCCTGCAGTTGACCAGCTGGGCCAGCTACCAGAGGTAAGTGCTGGTAAATGGTCTTGAATGAAAAAATTACACAACCTAAAAGTTGAGAATTATGTTTTGTTCAGTGGACTTCCTGAGGACTTAGGCACGGGAGATAGCCTCTCAGATACCTCTGAGTGAGTGCTCCAAAGAGATAAGGAAGGAGCCAGGATATATAGGAGTTTTTGCAACAAAACCCAGGTAGTTGGAACATCAAACAATTACTGCTAATTAAAGAAAAAAAGTCTCAAGTTAATGAATTTAGCCCCTTTCTATGTATGTGAAGATGCAAGAGTCTGGGCGGCTTAATGAAATGATTCCTTTGATATGCACCTCAACTATCTAGGGCCAGTATCCTGTTCTGTTCCATCCTGAATCCCCTCAGGGTGCACCACTGGGGCAGCTGCAGTGCCTGATGGCTTGATGGTCACAACATCCTTTGTTTGCTCATATGGCAGGCGACATTGTTTGTCTACAATAGGCAAACCCACTTGGCCATAGATCTAACCCACATTCTCCAATCAACTTTATAAGTAATCAAGGCAATCTGACTTCCCACTCTCCAGAATGTATCTATCAATTCACCCCACATTTGAAAGGAGAAGAATGAGGTGTTGATTCTCAGCTTCCTTTAAACCCCAACGCTATCCATCAGTGTCTTTCTGGATACTGCTGAAGACTGAGGGTCATGTCTGACATTCCCATTTTTGTATACATAGCACTTAGTGTGGACATTTATGGACATAGAAGTGCTCCGCAGAAGATTAGGGGTAGAGAGGACGAAGAGGACTGGTCAGAGAAAAAGCTATAGATGGGAATCTCTTTACCTGTTTCCTCTCACTCGTATTTCCTACTGAATTCAGGAGAGTAGGACCCTTCCCTCAGGCAGATTTTGGCCAATTCCCCCCATTCTTGTTTTAATGGATGGCACAGCATTTGCAGCTTAAATAATTTATGGTGATCAATGGGAACTAACACTAGGTGAAATTAGGTCTCATCTGAGAAAAAGCCTTAGTAATGACAGACAGGGGAGAGGTATGGCTATCAGCTCTTAATTACATTCTGTCATCTTGTCTGTCTCCTCTTTTCTCTTCCTTCCTAACACATATTTTATTTTATTTTTTTTTGTCTCATTTTGAAACATTTTTATTGGAGTATAGTTGATTTACAATGTTGTGTTAGTTTCAGGTGTACAGCAAAGTGAATCAGTTATACATATACATATCCTCACTCTTTTTCAGATTATTTTCCCATATAGGTCATTACAGAGAATTGAGTAGAGTTCCCTGTGCTAGACAGTAGGTCCTTATTAGCTATCTATTTTATATGTAGTAGTGTGTATGTGTCAGCCCCAGTCTAAGTGCATTTTTTAAGTGGGAGAGACCTCTTAGTAGTCAATGCAACTTTCTGTTTCCTTGGCTGAAGCCCCCTGACTCACTCACTCCTGCAAGTCACAGCACCATTTCCTCCTCCTCAATTGGTACCAATTAAACACCTTCTAGGTAGAGAAATAATTTGTTTAACTGCATAGGAAAATGGCCACTCCAAGCCCTTTAAGAGTTTTGGTTCTCAATTACCCAGCCTTCCTTCCCCTGCGAAGTGATAATTAGAGTCTGGATGATAACTAGATTACCAAGGACATCTCTCCTGACAGTCGTTTACCACCTAATCAAGTGTTAAGGTCGTAAATTATGCATTTCTCAACAGCATTCAGACCCATTTGAAAACAATTTGAAACAGTTCATGAGTTCCTAGATGGTCTTCAGTTTTACAGGGCTGTGAAGGGTCCTGCTTAAAGAGATTACCCACTTAGAAGAATTTCCCAGTTAAAGGAATTACCCACTTAAAGGGCTCAAAGTGCAAGGCTTGCTCAGTTCTTTAATCAACTGCAGATCATTATTTTTTTTATTTTGTTTTATAACAAATTTAATCAGTTATACATATACATATGTTCCCATATCCCCTCCCTTTTGCGTCTCCCTCCCACCCTCCCTATCCCACCCCTCCAGGCGGTCACAAAGCACCGAACTGATCTCCCTGTGCTATGCGGCTGCTTCCCACTAGCTATCTACCTTACGTTTGGTAGTGTATATATGTCCATGCCGCTCTTTCACTTTGTCACAGCTTACCCTTTCCCCTCCCCATATCCTCAAGTCCATTCTCTAGTAGGTCTGTGTCTTTATTCCTGTCTTACCCCTATGTTCTTCATGACATTTTTTTTTCTTAAATTCCATATTTTTTTAACTGACAATGGAATATCCTGCCCTCCCCACCTCCCCCCCACACCCCCACCTCAACGTAAGGGAAAACGTGTTTCCCAGTGTCAACGCACCTCCCCAGGGAGCTTGGATAGAAAGAAAGATACTACAGATAATTTGAAAAGAGAAAAAAAAAAAATGAAGAGAAGTCAAAGCCTTACAACTTGTTTTTCTCATGACTTGTCCAAAATCAGATCCGAAAATTAAAAGTTTGCGACTGAATACTACGAACTATGTTTCTCATTTGTGATTCAGAAGGAGGAACGTATTCTAAGTGGGTGGGGATGGAGGACAGTGTCGGGAAAGATTGGACAAGAAGGTTTCACACCTCGCTCTGATCACACCTTGCTCTGATCACGTAGAAAGGCAGCTGAGCTTCCTTTAGGCAGCGGGCTCTTGCGATGATGCTGGCCAAGTTAGAACCACTGTCACCACCATCACCCACCACATCTGCAGATCCTTCAGTGGCCTGAGCTAAAGTCTGGTCTCAAAAAGCAGCCATCACCATGGTCTTATACTTTACAGTAAAATTTCCCTCAACAATTGGTCTATCCACCGGTCCCTCTGCCTTCCCTCCACTCCTCAAAGCAGGAAGGCAATGTCTTTAAAGGTGCTGGGTATCATGCACATTATGTCAGCATCTCTTGCCCTCTTTAATAACAGCAGCCACGCTTCTTTCTGAGCCTGACTGAGAATCTGTTTACAAGCTCAGTGTTCCTCTTGGAAGGAGGAATGTTATAATTGGAAACACAGATTACACCACATCATTGTACTAAGAGAAGGATCCATCTCCAGTCCAGCCCAACTCAATTAGAATATTTTTACTGCTTAATTTGATCTGAAGAGCCTCACAAAAGGAAAAAAAACTGTCTTCTTGGAGGAATAGGCAAAGTATGGCGCATGGTTCTCTTCCCTCTTCCTCTTTCCCCTCCTTCCATCTCAGTAATGTCCCACATACTAAAAAAATACAAACCAGAAATCCAAAATGAAGACAGAGATTTCTCATCCTTTTGGCTGTGTTTCAGGACTTCATTCACTGGAACAACCTGAGTTGTTTGTGTGACAAATACATTCGGTCTCTCCAAATTAAAAATCCTTTATTTCTGTATAGTAATTAGAAGAAAAAAAGAGAGAGAACAGAGTTGGTATACGATACATGAAGGATAATTTTAACTGGGCCAATGTAAAAAGCCTCTCACGTAATCTCCATTCCTAGCTTTCTAAATCAAAATATCCCATCATCGTCACTATCTGACTTAAGCATCCATGATGGCTGCCCACTACTAGTTCAAGGAAATCCAAGCACCATTCAGAGACCTTCACAATTGTCCTCCGATTCACCTTTCCACCCCATACTGTCTCATTTTCCCTCCAACAGGCACGATGCTCCTGTCCTCACTCGCATTCCACCAAACACATTCTGCATGTTCCTGTTGCTCTGTCTTTGCTCTCACGTTTCCATCTGCCTATAGTCTCCATTCCCCACTCCTTGCAAAACCCTATGTACCCAGCGACAACTAACTCCAATGCCACCTCCTCCATAGTCCTTTCCTCTGCCAGCTGATATAAAATGAATTGTGCAGCCCCTGGGTTCACCTGTCACTTTTCAACTCCTCTAGTCTACTTTTATCATCATTTTATGTCTGTTTCCCTTGGGGGATTGTAAATGTCCTGAGAGTCATGGTTACATCTTAACATTTATGTATACCCAGTGTCTTTAGTACCTGGAATAAATAAATGCATATTTTCTAGAAAGATATTTCAGAAAATAAATCAGCTTTTCTGTCTTCTGGGGTTTTTTTTTAACATCTTTATTGGAGTATAATTGTTTTACAATAGTGTCTTAGTTTCTGCTTTATAACAAAATGAATCAGCTACACATATACATATATCCCCATATCTCCTCCTTCTTGCATCTCCCTCCCACCCTCTCTATCCCACCCCTCTAGGTGGTCACAATGCACCAAGCTGATCTCCCTGTGCTATGTGGCTGCTTCCCATTAGCTATCTATTTTACATTTGGTAGTGTATATAAATCCATGCCACTCTCTCACTTCGTTACAGCTTTCCCTTCCCCCTTCCCATGTCCTCAAGTCCATTCTCTACGTCTGCATCTTAATTCCTATTCTGACCCTAGGTTTTTCATAACATTTTTTATTTTTTCGATTCCATATATATGTGTTAGCACACAGTATTTCTTTGTCTCTTTCTGACTAACTTCACTCTGAATGACAGTCTCTAGGTCCATCCACCTCACTACAAATAACTCAACTTCATTTCTTTTTATGGCTGAGTAATATTCCATTGTATATATGTGCCACATCTTCTTTATCCATTCAGCTGTCTATGGACACTTAGCTTGCTTGCATGTCCTGGCTATTGTAAATAGAGCTGCAATGAACATTGTGGTACATGACTCTTTTTGAATTATGGTTTTCTCAGGGTATATGCCTAGTAGTGGCATTACTGGGTCATATGGTAATTCTATTTTTAGTTTTTTAAGGAACCTCCATACTGTTCTCCAGAGTGGTCATATCAATTTACATTCCCACCAACAGTGCAAGAGGGTTCCCTTTTCTCCACACCCTCTAGAGCATTTATTCTTTATAGATTTTTTGATGATGGCCATTCTGACCAATTTGCATTTCTCTAATGATTAGTGATGTTGAGGATCCTTTCATGTGTTCGTTGGCAATCTGTATATCTTCTTTGGAAAAATGTCTATTTAGGTCTTCTGCCCATTTTTGGATTGGGTGGTTTGTTTATTTAATGTTGAGCTGCATGTGCTGCTTGTAACTTTTAGAGATCAATCCTTTGTCAGTTGCTTCATTTGCAAATATTTTCTCCCATTCTGAGGGTTGTCTTTTTGTCTTGCTTATGGTTTCCATTGCTGTGCAAAAGCATTTAAGTTTCATTAGGTCCCATTTGTTTATTTTTGTTTTTATTTCCATTTCTCTAGGAGGTGGGTCCAAAAGGATCTTGCTGTGATTTATGTCACAGAGTGTTCTGCCTATGTTTTCCTCTAAGAGTTTTATAGTGTCCAGCCTTACATTTAGGTCTTTAATCTATTTTGAGTTTATTTTTGTGTATGGTGTTAAGGAGTATTCTAATTTCATTCTTTTCCATGTAGCTGTCCAGTTTTCCCAGCACCACTTATTGAAGAGGCTGTCTTTTCTCCATTGTATATTCTTGCCTCCTTAATCAAAAATAAGGTGACCATATTTGCATGGGTTTATCTCTGGGCTTTCTATCCTATTCCATTGATCTATATTTCTGTTTGTGTGCCATTACCATACTGTCTTGATTACTGTAGCTTTGTAGTATAGTCTGAAGTCAGGGAGTCTGATTCCTCCAGGTCCGTTTTTCTTTCTCAAGATTGCTTTGGCTCTTCAGGGTCTTTTGTGTTTCCATACAAATTGTGAAATTTTTTGTTCTAGTTCTGTGAAAAATGCCATTGGTAATTTGATAGGGATTGCATTGATTCTGTAGATTGCTTTGGGTAGTATAGTCATTTGCACAATGTTGATTCTACCAATGCAAGAACATTGTATATCTCTCCATCTGTTTGTATCATCCTTAATTTCTTTCATCATTGTCTTATAGTTTTCTACATACAGGTCTTTTGTCTCTCTAGGTAGGTTTATTCCTAGGTATTTTATTCTTTATGCTGCAATGGCAAATGGGAGTGTTTCCTTAAATTCTCTTTCAGATTTTTCATCATTAGTGTATAGGAATGCAAGATATTTCTGTGCATTAATTTTGTATCCTGCTACTTTACCAAATTCATTGATTAGCTCTAGTAGTTTTCTGGTAGAGTCTTTAGGATTCTCTATGTATAGTATCATGTCATCTGCAAACAGTGACAGCTTTACTTCTTCTTTTGCGATTTGAATTCCTTTTATTTCTTTTTTGTCTCTGATTGCTGTGGTTAAAACTTCCAAAACTATGTTGAATAACAATGGTGAGAGTGGGCATCCTTGTCATCTTCCTGATCTTAGAGGAAATGGTTTCAGTTTTTCACCATTGAGAACGATGTTGGTTGTGGATTTGTCATATATGGCCTCTATTATGTTGAGGTAAGTTCCCTCTATTCCTACTTTCTGGAGGGTTTTTATCATAAATGAGTGTTGAATTTTTCAAAAGTTTTTTCTGCATCTATCTGTCCTTCAGTTTGTTAATATGGTGTAACACATTGATTGATTTGCATATATTGAAAAATACTTGCATTCCTGGGATAAATCCCACTTGATCATGGTGTATGATATGTTTAATGTGTTGTTAGATTCTGTTTGCTGGTATTTTGTTGAGGATTTTTGCACCTATGTTCGTCAGTGATATTGGTCTGTAGTTTTCTTTCTTTGTGACATCTTTTTCTGGTTTTGGTGTCAGGGTGATGGTGGCCTTGTAGAATGAGTTTGGGAGTGTTCCTCCCTCTGCTATATTTTGAAAGAGCTTGAGAAGGATAGGTGTTACCTCTTCTCTAAATGTTTGATAGAATTCACCTCTGAAGCCATCTGGTCCTGGGCTTTTGTTTGTTGGAAGATTTTTATTCATAGTTTCAATTTCAGTGCTTGTGATTGGTCTGTTTATATTTTCTATTTCTTCCTAGCTCAGTCTCAGAAGGTTCTGCTTTTCTAAGAATTTCTGTCTTCTATTTTTAAATGGGATTTTTAAAGCTGCTTTGGGGTTTTTTTTGGGGGGGGAATTTGTGTGTGTGTGTGTGTTTTTCGGCCGTACCACACAGCCTGCAGGATGTTAGTTCTTAGATCGAACCTGCACCCCCTGCATTGGAACTTGGAATCTTAACCACTGGACTGCCAGAGAAGTCCCTAAAGCTGTTTTTATTTTGTTCAAACCCAACCTCTGAAGGGTAGACTATACTACATGGAAAGCCACTGTACTAAAATCCAGAGAAATTCAAGACTTTGTCTTAACAATCATTTTCTTCTTCTTCTTTTAACCTTTCATGTGGAGTGGCGTGTGTTTAGGTATGTTTTATGGGGGGTCTTTTGCTCTTTGTAAATCCCGAGTGTGTGTCCCATTAACAAAATGTTCCCCTCTCCCTGAATATTGACAGAAATAAATCATTTGCCTAGCAGACTCAGGTGATAATCTCCTGAATTTTGAAAGGTTTTCTTTTACCAGAATGCTAAAAAGTATATGATAAATCATGGTAATCATGATCATTAAAGTAGAATAGTTAATATATAAGTCGTTTGACTCAAGCAATGTCCCTGCTGATGTACAAATTAGGTATATACAGAGCTGGGTTAACAGATACATCACTTGGGAGGTATTTTTCCTAAGACAAGTCCCCTCTCTTGTACCTTCTCAAGTCAGGGAGAATGGTCAAGCTGGAGGCTCATTCTCAAAGGGCTAGGAATCCCCACAGGCTTGTGGGCTCTAAGTGCAGTGTGGACACCTCCCCAGGCCCTCATTTGGAGTGGGATTTACACTCGGGCTTTTCACACGGCTCTAAATCCTGCCTCAGGGCCTCTTTCCAGCCTCAGTCTTTCGTCCTCCCACATTTATGGCCAGTGCTCCGGTATCCAGATGCCCCCATGGACAGGCAAACCAAGCCAATAACCTCCACCTCTCACCCAGCTTCCACTCCGTGGTCTCAGTCCCTCAGGCTCCCAGATTTTGAGTCAACTTCAAAGTCTCTTTCTTTCTCTCTACATCCTGAAAGTTATCACGTTGTGTAATAATATAAAAATATCATTAAACATCGTTAACAAAGCAAGGCAGGGTTCATGAATACTGAGAGACAGAAATGTAAGACCAAAGCTAAAGTGGTCCCACAAAGGAGAAAAAAAGAAAAGAAAAACAGGTGCTAAGGGCAAAGCAAGATCTAATCTTTGCCAGTTACCACATGAGGATCATCACTGTTTATCACAATCATAGTCCCCAAGACTGAAACCCCAGCAGCTGCCTTTACATCTTATGACACTGTCCCAAAGTTTCACTCTTCTCTGCCCTCCTAGAAGGAGTGCCCCTGGTGACCCTGTGGCGTGGGGACTTGTGACAGAGGACAGTCATCTTTACAAAAAGGGAAAAAGGGAGAATGGGACACTTCACAGTGTCTGCCCCATGGATGATATGCAATGATTTGGGGTAGTAGATGGATACAATTAAATAAGATTAAATCTCATAGAGAGAAAGTTATTCCCAAGAGGCTCAATTATCTTTAGAGCCTTGTGATGAATCAAAGCTAAGTGTCAGGTTGGTGCTACCACATCTTTAACACCTCTTAACATTTGCACATTTCCTTTTTTCACAAAGGGAGAGCAGACCTCAGGCTCAGAGCCTGGGCCAGGCTACCATATGCAACTTGATTTTTAATACCATTGGTTTGTGTCTGACATACTTAACGTTACACTTATTTCCTATTTGTAGCAAGTGATGCCGACTTTCTATTCACTATATTCATATGACCTTCTTTCTAGAATAAATTATTTAACATGAAAAAACAAGTCAGTTTAATGTAAAATACAAAGTAAATAATCATGCAGACTTGCACCATTGTGGTAAAAATCAGAAAGGATGACTGAAGTTTGGGAAATGTCATTATAATCATCAGAATACAGGATGATGAGGCCAGAGCACCTGGAATAAAACATCTTATCCCTACTCCTTTGCTGGTCTTGTGATCCAGAGCAAATGACATAACCTCTCTGCATCTCAGTTTTCTTTCTTTCTTGCTTGCTTTTTTATGTTGTCTCTTTTCAAAATATTAATGCTGCACTCTTTTTTTTTAATTGAAGTATAAGTATAGTTGATTTACAATGGTGTGTTAGTTTCAGGTGTACAGCAAAGTGATTCAGATATAGATAAAGATATAGATACACTTGCACCTCAGTTTTCTTATCTATGAAATGGGAATGAAGATACTACTGCCACACAAGACTGTTATTGGCCCAGATGAGCCAAGCACGAGAGATGAGGCTGGGTAAATCAGGGGCATGGTGCGTGTTACAATAATAGGGCATGGCCAGTGCGGGCCAGTTGATTTACTTGTCAACAACAGTATCTGTACTCTGTACCATACATGGTGTTTGGCCATATCTGCCGCTCCCAGGAGACTATAAGCTCCTTGATGGCAACAACCATGCTTTACTGATCACTGCATGTCCTTGTCCCTTGGGACATTGCCTCTCTGTAGTGCAGGGTTTATGAATATTTTTTTCATATCCTTTCTCATTATAGATCATTATAAGGTATTGAATATAGTTCCCTGTGCTATACAGTTACTGAATATAGTTCCCTGTGCTATACAGTACAGTCCCTGTTGTTTATCTATTTTATATATAGAAGTGTGTATCTGTTAATCCCCAAATCCTAATTTAACCCTCTCCCTTTCCCCTTTGGTAACCATAAGTTTATTTGTTACTGTGTCTGTGAGTCTCTTTCTGTTTTGTCGATTAGTTCATCTGTATCATTTTTTTAGATTCCATACATAAGTGATATCATATGATATTTGTCTTCTCTGTCTGACTTACTTCACTTAGTATGATCATCTCTAGGTCCATCCATGCTGCTGTAAATGGCATTATTTCATTCTTTTTTATGGCTGAGTAATAGTCCATTGTATATATGTACCACAACTTCTTTATCCACTCATCTGTTGATGGACACTTAGGTTTCTTCCATGTCTTAGCTATTGTAAATAGTGTTGCTATGAACATTGCCTCTCTGTAGTGCAGGGTTTATGGATATTTTAAGCTATGTTGACTCAACTGATTGAATAGGATGATCTATTTGTCTTGACAATCCAACAAAGGCCCTTGAGGGCAAAAACTGTCTACTGTGTCCCATACAATTATTAGTATAGTAGTTTCTCAGGAAAAACTGGCTGATTGATAATATGTGCATCTCCTGTCTGAACTGCTGTGACCATCTTCCAATTGGCCCCCTGACCCCACCAGTGTCCCCTCCCTCCCCAAAACCTTTCTCCACATGGCAACCAAAGTGATCTATCTAATACTCTCCCACCAAAAACCCACTTGGGGATAGAGAAGAAGTTCCTTAGCACAACACACAAGGTCCTTCATTATCCATCTCCTGCTTATAGCTTAGTTTCACCCTTCAGCACCATCACCTCCAGCCAAACCGAACCATTTTCAGGAGCTCAGATAAGCTGCACGCTCTCTTACCTCAGGGCCATTGAACGCACTGTTCCTTTTTCTGGAATGTTCTTTTCTTTCCTGTCTCTTTACCTGGCTGGGTCCCACTCTCCCTCTAGATGTCACCTCCTACAGAAGACCTTTCTTGTCCTCCTCTGCACCAGGCTGGATGTCTCCCACAAGAGTATCCCTGTCCAGTCTCTCATCTCCACATAGATGAATGCACACAAGCTTGTCTCTCCTGTCTGTCTCCACCATAGATGGTGGTTCTCAAACTTAGGCATGTCTCAGAATCACCCCTCCAAGGCTTGTGAGAACACAGATTCTGCTTCATTAGGTTTGAGGTAGGGCCCAGGAATTTTCATTTCTAACAAGCAGCAGTTCTCAAACCTGGCTGCATATGAGAAACATGGGAGGAAGGATTCAAATTTTTCTGTTGCCCAGACCACCGCCCAAGAATTAGTAAATCAGAGCCTCTTGGTGGTGGGAGAGGGAGGGTGGGGCTGTGGTGGCCTAAGCATGTTGGTATTTTTTTCCAGTTTCCACAGATGAATCCAAGGTTAAGAACTCCTGCTTTAGAGCAATGCTTCTCCAATTCTTTTTTTTTATTGAAGTATAATTGATTAACAATGTTGTGTTAGTTTCTACTGTACAGCACAGTGATTCAGTTATACATATACATATACCCACTGTGCTTCTCCAATGGTAATGTGCACATGTGACCATATGGTTAAAAGACAGTAGATCCATGGTAGAGTCAAGAGTCTGCATTTCTAAGATGCTCCCAGGTGATGCTGGTGATGCAGGTCCATGGTCCACACTTGGAGATTGAGAAGATCAGCTGACCCATTCACCACTCACAGCCTCCACAATGTTGCTAGAAGTCAGCAGCATCATTAAATGAACACCTGTTGTTGCTATTTACCCAGCAGCACCTCTATAGAGTTGACCTTGTCAGAAACAGATCTTTCCCTAGTGACTTTCAATTCAAGGCTCAGATTTGAATCTACTGTTTGTAGCCTCTGCCCACAACATCTCAGGCATCTGCTGGATCTCATGTCACTCACAACCATCAGGCCTCTCGCTATACTTCAATGTCTGCTGCTCTGGAGGTTGGCTGTGTCTCACTGAAGTGATACCCTCAAAGAACAGTTTACACAGCCAGCTTGTACAATATCCAACCTTGTCAGACCAAACTCCAAATTTGATAAAAATCTATATAGCTGTTTTCATATGGTATGGTTAAAAAAAGTTAGAAACATAATTTTTAGGCGTAGACTATTCCCATAGCCTAGGAAAGCTCTTGACACAACTTAAGTGGGCAGTGAATTTGTGGAAGGAAGGAAGGAAGGAAGGAAGGAAGGAAGGAAGGAAGGAAGGAAGGAAGGAAGGAAAGAAGGAAGGAAGGAAGGGCTAGGAGAAAGAATGGATGGTAGGGTTGTTGTAAAGAGAAAGAAAGGGAGGGGGAAGCTAAAAATGACAATGTTTTGTCCTAGTTGCCCTTTATCTCCAGCTGCCCTGAGGCATCTCACCCTCAGCAGCCCTCCTTTTACCACCTTCCTTTTTCTTGTTCTCACCTGACCATAGCTGGGTAGCCCCATTCAACCCCGCTCCAACTGATCCCTGAATCCTCCTTCGCACTGGCTTCCTTTATAACCTTGGGGATGCAGATTGGGGTGGGAGGTGCACAGCGGGCCAGCTCTGTCTCATCCAACTCCATGTGTATAATGAGGCTCAACTTCTTAAAAATTTGAAATAACTGAAGGATTATCTCCCAAGAGAGACCCTAACCAGGCAGGCCATAGGCCAACAGCATTTGAAAATGTTCAAATCAGTTACCAATATTTCAAATTTAAAGGTACCTTTCGCAAAAATTTAGATTTCCACAACCTAATGTCCATTGACAGATGAATGGATAAAGAAGATGTGGTACATATATACCATGGAATATTACTCAGCCATAAAAAAAGAATGAAATAATGCCATTTGAAGCAACATGGATGGACCTAGAGATTGTCATACTGAGTGAAGTTAGTCAGACAAAGAAAGACAAATACCACATGATATCACTTATATGTGGAATATAAAATATGACATAGATGAACCTATCTACAAAACAGAAACAGACTCACAGACATAGAGAACAGACCTGTGGTTGCCAAGGGGGAGCGGGGGAGGAAGAGGGATGGATTGGGAGTTTGGGATTAGCAGATGCAAACTATTACATAGAGAATGGATAAACAACAAGGTCCTACTTATAGCACAGGGAACTATGTTCAATATCCTGTGATGAACTGTAACAGAGAAGAATATGAAAAAGAATGTACATATATGTATAACTGAATCACTTAGCTATACACCCGAAATTAACACGATTGTAAATCCACTCTACTTCAATAAAATAATTATTTTTTTAAAAAAGAAAAAAAATTAGATGTCCTGCTTCCCTTCAAAACTGGAAGATGGGGCCAGCTTTGGTTGGATCTGAGCAGAGATGCCCCATTTGGTAGGAGCAGGCTCTTTTCCCTTCACTTTGCCACAGTCCCCACCCCTCCTTATCCTTCCCCAGTACAGAAGCCAAGCATCAATGGCCATGGTCATCTTGATCTCATTCCACTTGAACTATACTTGCCTTCCACTTGACCGTTTTTGTTCACTACCTTTACCCGCCAGCCCCGAAGACCCTCCAGTGTGCCAGCTGCAGACGACACATGCAGGGCCAACAGCCCCCACACACAGTGTCCCCCTCTTTACCTTAAAACCTGAGCTTGTGTTCTGTCATTTGTTGCTGATAATTCGCCTCCAAAGAGGAATAGGAAAGACAAGTTCTCCCTGAACCAGCCCTGATTCTCCACACGTGGCTTTCTGCCTGTCTTTTTTCCTGGCGACAGGCATTAGCATTGTCATTATTACCTGCTCTCCTGGTGTCTCCGGCTCCTTACTTCCCCACACAGAATTTGCCTGCAGGGGAAACCTGCTGCCCTCCCAAGAGATAAGAATACTTATCAGGACCTTTCATAGAGTTCCTGGACCTTTGGGGACTGAACCACACTTTGTGCACAGAAAGCCCTGCATTATCACCACTATTGTTGTCATTTTGATTACTGTGGATTAGGCAGTGCTCTCAGAAGTCTTGCCAACCCCCGGCAGGTGCCACCCCAGAGCTTCACCTGGCCCGGCGTGGTGACTCAGGCCGGACGCACCTGGCTAGAGGGCTCTGGCTCAGCCTGCTGGTTGCTGGGTTCTTGCCAGAGCAGAGCCTGCACTGAAACACTCGTTCCCCACCCTTGCACTGAGGGCAAAGGCTGGGCTCCAGGGAGACCTAGGAGCAAGTGGGAGGCCCTCCCAGGGGCACAGTCTCTGGACCACACTGAAGAGGGCTTACTATATATCTGACACTTAGAGATATTCCTAGATAAATATGTTTTTATATATATTACTTGCATACTTTCAAAGCTATTTACATATAAGTCCCATAACATTATCATGAAGTTGGGAATGTTATCTACATTTTACAGATGAGAACCAGAGATTGCAGAGGTCAATAAGCTGGCTGAGGTTCACACAGCTACAGAGTGGCAGTTGGGATGGGAACCCAGCTCCTGACCCCAAGCTGTACTGTGCACCTATTTCTTCCTAGAGAGGGAATTCGGCCCCTTAAGGCTCTGCCTGGCTTGAGTTCTCCTGCAGCCCTGGACCTCTGTGGTGAGAACCCCCATACTTTTTTCCATAGTGGCTGTACCAATTTACATTCCCACCAACAGTGCACCAGGGTTCACTTTTCTCCACATCCGTGTCAATACTTACTATTTCTTATTTTTTTATTTTTTATTTTTATTTTTTATTTATTTATTTATTTATTTTTTTGCTGTATGCAGACCTCTCATTGCTGTGGCCTCTCCCGTTGCGGAGCACAGGCTCCGGATGCGCAGGCTCAGCAGCCATGGCCCACGGGCCCAGCCGCTCCACGGCATGTGGGATCCTCCCGGACCGGGGCACGAACCCGCATCCCCTGCATCGGCAGGCGGACCCTCAACCACTGCGCCACCAGGGAAGCCCTATTTTTTTTAATTTTTTTAAATTAATTAATTTTTTTTTTGCAGTACACGAGCCTCTCACTGTTGTGGCCTCTCACTGTTGTGGCATCTCCCGTTGTGGAGCACAGGCTCCGGACACTCAGGCTCAGCAGCCATGGCTCACGGGCCCAGCCGGTCTGCGGCATGTGGGATCCTCCCGGACTGGGGCACGAACCTGTGTCCCCTGCATCGGCAGGCGGACTCTCAACCACTGCGCCACCAGGGAAGCCCTATTTCTTATTTTTTTGATAATTGCCATCCTAACAGGTGTGAGGTGATATCTCCTTGTGGTTTTGATTTCTATTGCCCTGATTAGTGATATTGAGTACCTGTTGGCCTCTTGTATGATGCTTTTGAGAAAAATGTCTATTCAGGCCATTTGTCCCTTTTTAAATTGGGTTATTTGGGGGTTTTTGCTACCGAGTAGTATGAATTTGGGCTTTATTTCTAATGGGGTTTTCATCTGAGATCTCCCTGATAAATTGGCATCTTTGGTGTTTACAAACATTTTCCACTATCTTGTTTTCCTCAAAACAAAGTTCTACCTGCTTGAAAGATTTTTTTGAAAGAGGATTTCCTTAATCACCAGCCACTGTAGCAGGAAATGTGATGAATGGAACCAGCATCACTCCCATGATGAGCGCCCACCTGGGAAATCCTGGGCAAGTAAATCCTGGTGGTATTTTACCAGAAGCTGCCTGGGGCCATCAGTTTTCAGAGAAGAATTGTGGTAGCATGTTGGAGCCAGATCACAGTGGCTTATGAGAACCAGTTGTTAAATTTTCAGGAATTTGTGAGACCATTGTTAAACCATTGGTCTTTTTTTAAAATTTTTATTGCAGTATAGTTGATTTACAATGTTGTGTTAGTTTCTGCTGTACAGCAAGGCGAATCAGTTATACATATACATATATCCATTCTTTTTTAGATTCCTTTTTTTGACAAATGCCACAAATCTGACTTCCCAGAGCCCCACCCCTACTTTACCAGCACTCCACTGGTTAGCTGCAACTAATCAACTCTAGTCACTGACTCTTTGCCAAATGATGGGACTGATTGTGGCACCAATGCTTAGCTAAACTTTTTGACTCTTCTCATGGTTCCACCAAGAAGCCAAGAGTCTTCTTCCTTCAGCAATATTCATTTTAACATCCATATCAGATTTCTTCTGCATTTCTATTGATGCATTATAGCAGATACAAATAAGTAATGTTGTGCCCAGTTGTCTTGAACACATTCTCCAATATTCTTCTTGGGACTTTTATACCATCTCCCTTAGTGGTGCTGATGAGAAACAGGACATGAGAAAAGAGCCACCTATTTTAAGGCTGTAATGATTTTTCTTTTAGACCCTTGTGCACTGTTGGTGAGAATGTAAATTGGTGCAGCCAATTGGAGTTTCCTCAAAAAACGGAAACTAGAACTACCATACAACCCAGCAATTCCATTTCTGGGTATTTATCCAAAGAAAACAAAAACACTAATTTGAAAAAATATACACACTCCAATGTTCCTAGCAGTAGTAGGTATAATGGCCAAGATATGGAAGCAACCTAAGTGTCCATCAATAGATGAATGGATAAAGAAGATGTGATATATAATATATATGGAATATTATTCAGCTATAAGAATGACATTCTGCCTTTTGTGACAACATGGGTGGACCTTGCGGGCATTATGCTAAATGAAGTAAATCAGACAGGGACAAATACTGTAAAATAGCACTTATATGTGGAATCCAAAAAAGCCAAACTCACAGAAACAGGGAGTAGAATGGTGCTTACCAGGGCCTGAGGGATGAGGGAAATGGGGAAATATTGGTAAAGAGGACAAATTTCAAGTTAGAAGATGAATAAGTTCTGGGGATGTAAGGCACAGTATTGCAATTATAGTTAACAGTACTGTATTATATACTTGAAAGTTGCTAAAAGAGTAGGTCTTGAATGCTCTCACCACAAAAAAGAAATGATAGTTTTGAGACGTGATGGACATGAATGGTTACCGTGATAATCATACTGCAATATACATGTTACCAAATCAACACATTGTACACCTTAAACTTACACAGTGTTATATGTCAGTTTTGTCTCAATAAAGCTGGAGAAGTTTTTAAATAAAATTACTTTTCTTTTCATATATTTTCACAATGTCTAAGATTTCTGAGATTTGTTGAAAACAACTTTAAAAGGAGCAAAGTGTTATTGGAAGGAGCACAAGAGGCTGATGTATGGAGTTGGCCATGTTGTTTAACTCATCTGAGCCTCAGTTACTCTATTGAAGCAGAATTATTAATGTTGGTCTTTCAGGGTTGTATAAGAAAGCAAAGAAATGTATGAAAAGTGGCATATAACATTCAACTAATCTTTGGAATCTATTAAGACTTTTAAAAGTACAGCTTTGGGGGTGCTTCTTCCATGTCACACAGATGAATCCTTAGGGTATCTCCCCATATTTTAGTAGGAATAACAAGAACAAAAGGAAGAGTTTCAAAAGTAGCAATATGATCTATTTTGGCACAAATGTATAGAGCTTTTCCCTCCCCAATAAAAAAATAATTCTGAGCACACTTCACAAATTCTATTCCTGAAACAATCTGTGGTTTGGGATAAGCCAGGTTCAGTGAACACACTAGTAGTCTTGACTTAACGGTATTTGGAGAGTTATCAGTCTGAACTTGTGCTGACACTTCAGAGATGGGGGGCAGTCAGGTAGTTCTTAGCAGCTGTACAGATAGAAATCCAGAATTCAAAATCCAAGTCAAGTCTTGAGAGAATTCTGTCTCCTTCTCACCCACACAAAGCCCACAATCTAAGAGACCTTAAAGACAGTGGAATCCTGAGGCCCTTTGGTAAATAAGCTGCAGACATAGAAGAAACATGTTGAGACTATTATTAGAGAACTTTTCTACTCTTTACAATTCATCAGGGTGATAGGAGCCCTTTGGGGACTGAGGGAAGGGGACACCCTAATATTCTAGGATGTTACTTCAGGTTCCTTTCGTTCCCAGCCTTACCAAATTTCCAAAACATGTAGACGCCTTGGATGACAGCTCTCTGGGTGGCTTTGGGAACATGCAGTTGCAAATCTGGGGCAGCAGTTTAGTGCCTTGAGTGGCCATCCAGCTCAACCCAAGCCTATACAAGAGGTTGCCTGGCATTTGAACAGGCAGAAAAGCTAAAGCAGGCTCAAAGCCGAATACAGTTCAGAATGAAATAACATCACATCTATTAAGAATATATCACAATGCCAAGCATGTTCCAGGTACTCAGTGTAAGAGATCTACTGTTGTTTATGGAAGGGTTAGGTTTGAGGCTGAGGTTGGGTTAGGATGAAATTGGAGCTGGCTTTAACCTTGGTATAGGTGAAATATTTGGAGTCCTTTCCTGGTCTCACAAATCACCATCGCACGTTGGATGCAAACTCACAGGTATTTAAGTTAGACCTGACACTAATTCTCCAACTAGATTATGAATTTCTTTAGCAATAAGACCTATATAAAGTAGCTTTATCCTCACAACATCTAGCTCTGTGCTCTACACATAGAAAGTGCTTCGTAGAAACTTAACTTCCCTAATGTGTTAAAAATATGACCATATCCTCCAAGTCGCTCCCAGGTCATTTTGTGAATCAGAGACAGGGCAGAAGAGTCTGGGGAGCCAGAAGCCCAAGGTGCCTCTGTCTCCCTCCACTGTCAGGCCATTTATTTGATTTTAGTCTACACAAGAAGTGCCATTTGTGCAAATCTGTGTGCCAGGGGTTTCAAGTGAAATTTGAAATAACTGCCATCTTGAAAACCCCCATCACAGTTCTTATACTTCAACCTCAAACCCTCACATTGTTGCATCTAAAGAGAATGCACAGTAGAGATATTTCCCAGAAGCTGGTGGAGAAACTGTATGGAGCTGTTCCTGCTTATCAAAATAAAATAATAAAAACATAGCTCTGATAACAGTCACTATCCACGATCCAGTCTCATTTGTTCCAGCGTGTGTCTAAGCGTGAGCCCTGCCATGACATGTTGGCTTAACCTCTCCAGGGTGAAAACATTCAAGCAATGTTGATTCCACTTTCTCCTTAATGCTGACAACCACCCCAGAGCAAGGAAAAACTTCAGCAAATATCATACAAAAGCAAAACAAAAGAAAGCAAGACAAAACACCTCTTTGTGGTGCCAATGAACATGGGAAAATGAGAGAGGATTGTGAAATTCTGGGAGATGAGATGCTTAATGAGTGTTTCCTGGTTATAAGGTGTTGTTTATGCCATCCAATTAAGCCATCTCCCCCACCCGGGGGTGTCTACAAGGTGTGCCCTGAGACTTGGTGGTAATTGTCAGGTGGCTGGAGGCCAGAACTTCAATGTTAAGCAAGAACCAAAATTATACAGCCAAGCACCTATTAATCAGGATTAACTTCCAAGGATGTCATATCTGGAATCTTCTTCACAAATAAGCATCTCCTTGTACACTTTTAAAAGAAAACAAAACACTCATTTGCTCACATGGAGTCATCTGGCTGGGTAGGTCCAGAAAAGATGATTTAGCCCAGTCATGAAAATAAACTGGGTGAATGCCCTAAAAGAGGTTAAGGTGTGTCTAATGACACTCCAACAGCCCACCAAATGGACCTGTTCCTGAGCCTGCCTTCCCTTCCATGACTTTAATTTTTCTGGGAAATCTTGCTTGTGGTCAAGATCAGAAGCTGTCTCCACAGACAAATAGAGAATTCATGTCATCTGACATATATTTAAGCCAGGGAGGCACTTTTATTTAAATTACCTACTTATTTCACCAAAAAAAAAAAAAAAAAGGATTTTTTTAAAACTCTACTAGACTTGGGAATAAATTTGGTTTACATACCACAAAATGTACTTTGGTCCAAATCGTTTCCTGCTTTTCCTACATGCAGAGGGTCTGAGGGTTAGCCTGAGACCAGGAAATGAGGCAGAAACCTCCCTGAGGCAAAGCTTAAGAGAATATAGGAACCCTGAGGTCCCAGATGTTAATAACTAAGTGTAGAGGGTCTCACAAATCCGAGGGATGCGTCCACATCACTAGCAAATACCTGCAATGTTTCATTAGTTTGTAACTTATATGTATGGACTCATTAGGGTATGCGGGGTGGGTGGGAGTGAAGGCAGCAGAGGGTGTTCAGAGCTTTGACATTCCTGAGCATCTTTGCGATTTTAACTTCAGTTTTCTTGTGTCTTAGCAAATAAGCCATTAAGGAAATGGCCACTTAGATAGGTTAGATCTTTTGGAGGTAAAAATTCAACATTCCACCCCCTCCCCTAAGGAAAATTATAGACCTTTGGATGAGCAGCTGAGAGTTTGTGGGTCAATACTGTGGGGAAACTCTCTGTGCTTCAGGCTTCCCATGTCTTAAAGAAGTTGCTTAGAGTTTCTATCCTATAAAAGAAGCACAGTGAATCAATTTGCAAATATTGAAGTTGGATAGTTCAGGAAATCTGCACTTTGTTTTATTTAGATCATTGAGTTTTTTTTTTAAATCTCATAGGTGATCATAAAGATCAATATCTTATTTGTAGAATATACCCATAGGATGCAATGTAAAATATGCCCTCTAATCACAGGGTAATGTGTGTAAATACAAAAATATAAAGAATCTGCTCAATCAAAGTTACTCTACCAAGATATTTTCTGATCTAACTTATATTAAACACATTTTATGGATATCGGACTTTTATTTTAATCTTTCATCCAAAGTATAGATGGATTTTTACTGAGCTCCATGTCTTGAAATTATAACTCTTCATTTTGATCAGACTTTGTAGTATACATAGATTAGCAAACATACACAGCATCTCACTATTAAAAACAAGTTGTTTTAATGGAAACATAACCTGAAAATCAAGCAGTATTTTGGGGAGGGAAAAAACATTGGTTGAACGGCAGTGTCTTATTGACATTAAAAACAGTTGACATAACTCTGCAAGGATGCTGAAATTTAACTTTTGTATGTTTTTATTATACCCCAAGTATCAAAGATAACAGAATTTATTCATAGAATGACAGTCATTGAATTCAGTTTTCTGGTACAATTTTCTTCCCATATAAACTCACAAAAAATGTGATGGGTGAACCATTAGGAATGCTTAAAGCAGCCCCTGATGTATGCCCACACAGAAAGAACAGATAGATTGCAAAATGTTTATGCCTTTTACATTTTTTACAGTATTAATAAGGAAACACCGTGATTACTAATCAGAAAAGACTCAGGAGTGGTGCTTGTAAAGTGTACCGTTACAAAGATTTATATCTGTATCTGGGGAGTAATATGGAGCATTGATATTTTAAGGAGCTCAGTCCAAAAAATCTCTTTATTCAATGAAAGCCTGGAAGAGTGAAATATCTTTTTTCCTGTGGCAGAAGTGTGGGTATTGCGGTTAGCTGATGATGTACACGGTAGGAAGAAATAGACTTGGATCCCCAAATATTCACCAAATGCTTGAAAGTGCATTACAGTGGAGCTCTGCAACTTTTCAGCACAATTGTCCATCACAGCTGTAGGTGAAGGAGGTATGGGATTACCTGCATTTCCTGACTGAGACCCCGTTCCATATCAAGAATGTATCAAGAATGCAAAGTGGTAAAAATGAACTTATTTACAAAACAGAAATAGACTCACAGACATAGAAGACAAACTATGGTTACCAAAGGGGATAGTGGGGATATATATATATATATAATATCTAAAGCTGTGTGGTTCAGTACAGTAGCCACTAGGGATATGTAGTTATTTCAGTTAAGTTAAGTTGTTAAGTTAATTTAGTTAAGTTAAATTAAATTAAATTAAAAATTCAGTTCTTCAGTCACATTTAAGTGTTCAAGAGCTACATGTGGCTAGTGGCTACCATATCAGATATACTAGTCTAGAACCATCTTTCCATATGTTTCTGTTCAAGGCCATTTTCTTCACCTTTGTCTTTGAAAACACAATAACAAGTCACCTTTTATGCCAAAGTATTTTAAGATCATTGCATCACCACTAGATCATCCCTTGTCTTTGTGTGTGTGTGTGTGTGTGTGTGTGTGGTTACAAAGAGTTTATTATCTTGTACACCCATACAAGTAATACGTACTCATTTATACCAAATTAACAACATGAAAGAAGTATTGGTGGGTGACATGTGATCACGCACAGACACTGGGCAAAATGCTTTACATATATTTTCTCGTGTATACTCACTGCACGTATTGATGGATGAGGAAACCAAGGCACAAAGAGATTGAATAACTTACCCAAGTTTGTACAACTTGGAGCCGAGATTTGAAATCAACTCTGACACCAAAGCCTATGCTCTGAACTTCTACCCCATTTCAGCTGTCTGCATGCCAGCCAATCTGAACTCCTGATGTTCCCTGATTGGTCCAGAGCCTGGCAGTTAGTGGGAACTCAGTAAACATTGGCTGTATGAATTTTGTTTTAATGAAGAATGATTCACACTACTATGCTTTTATAAATACTGCTTTCTCTTCCGGAAACATTCTTCACTCACAACTGTTTTGTCTGCCTGGAAAATATCTACTGATTCTTCAAGATTTATCTTGGTCATTACATAGCATCATGAAAAGACTTTACAGAACAGTCCCCTTCCCACATCCAGTGGACAGTCTTAATCATTTCCTCCACATTTTAAAATATCTTTTTTATGGCACACTTCTTTATGTATCAACAACTTTTTTAATGTAAAGAAATTTATTCTGAAATAGAATAAAGTTTCAGGGATACAACATAGTGTCAGTTTTAAAGGTTATACTCCAATTATACTTATTGTAAAATATTGGCTATATTCCCTGCGCTGTACAATATAGCCTTGTAACTTACTTATTTTATACATGGTAGTTTGTACCTCCTAATCCCCTACTCCTTCCTACCTTGTCCCTCCCGTGCTTTCCTCTCCTCACTGGTAACCGCTAGTTTGTTCTCTATATCTGTGAGTCTGTTTCTGTTTTCTTATATTCACTAGTTTGTTTTATTTTTTAGATTCCACATATAAGTGATATTATACAGTATTTGTCTTTCTCTGTGTGACTCATTTTACTGAGCATAATACCCTCCAAGTCCATCTATGTTGTTACAAATGGCAAAATTTCAATCTTTTTCTAGATGAGTAGTATTCCTGTACATATATATACCACATCTTCTTTACCCATTCATCCGTTGATGGACATTTACATTGTTTCCATGTCTTGGCTACTGTAAATAGTGCTGCTCTGAATATTGGGGTGCATATATCTCTAGGAATAAATGTTTTGTTTTCTTTGGATTTATACCCAAGAGTGGAAATTGCTGGATCATATGGTAGTTCTATTTTTAGTGTTTTGAGGAACCTCCATACTATTTTCCACAGCGGCTTCACCAATTTACATTCCCATCAAGAGTATACAATTGTTCCCTTTTCTACACATCCTCACCAACACTCGTTATTTGTGTTCTTTTTCATGATAGCTATTCTGACCAGTGAGAGGTGACAGCTTATTGTGGTTTTGACTTGCATTTCTCTGATGATTAATGATGTTGAGCATCTTTTCATGTGCCTTTTGGCTATCCGTATGTCTTCTTTGGGAAAATGTCTATTAAGGTTTTCTGCCTTTTTTTTTTTTTTTTTTTTTTTTTTGCCGTACCCGAGCCTCTCACTGTTGTGGCCTCTCCCGTTACGGAACACAGGCTCCAGACGCACAGGCACAACAGCCATTGCTCACGGGCCCAGTTGCTACGTGGCATGTGGGATCTTCCTATATATATCGTTGCTCCCAATGTCTACCACCTCAATTTTGGGATGATTCATTGTCTATTCAGTTGTTCCACAAATGCAGGGTACATCAAGTTGATTGTGGAGATTTAATCCACTGTTCCTGAGGCTGCTGGGAGAAATTTCCCTTTCTCTTCTTTGTTCGCACAGCTCCCTGGTCTCAGCTTTGGATTTGGCCCCGCCTCTGTGTGTAGGTCGCCTGAGGGCGTCTGTTTTTCTCTCAGACAGGACGGGGTTAAAGGAGCCGCTGATTAGGGGACTCTGGCTCACTCAGGCCGGGGGGAGGGAGGAGCACAGAGGCGGGGTGAGCCTGTGCTGGCAGAGGCCAGCGTGACATTGCATAGCCTGAGGCACACCTTGTGTTCTCCCGGAGAAGTTGTCCCTGGATCATGGGACCCTGGCAGTGGCGGGCTGCACAGGCTCCCGGGAGGGGAGGTGTGGATAGTGACCTGTGCTTGCACACAGGCTTCTTGGTGGCAGCAGCAGCAGCCTTAGCATCTCGTGCCCATCTCTGGTGTCCACGCTCATACCTGTGGCTTGCGTCTGTCTCTGGAGCTCGTTTGGGCGGCACTCTGAATCCTTTCTCCTCATGCACCCCAAAGCAATGGTCTCTTGCCTCTTTGACAGGTGCAGACTTTCTCCCGGACTCCCTCCCGGGTACCTGTAGTGCACTAGCCGCCTTCAGGCTGTGTTCACGCAGCCAACCCCAGTCCTCTTCCTGGGATCTGACCTCCAAAGATGGTGGAGCCTCAACTCCCAGCCCCCACCAGCCCTGGCGGGTGAGCAGACAAGTCTCTCAGGCTGGTGATAGCTGGTAGACACCCATCCTCTGTGCGGGAATCTCTCCACTTTGCCCTCTGCACCGCTGTTGCAGCGCTCTCCTCTGTGGCTCTGAAGCTTCCCCTCCAACCACCTCCCATCTCTTCCAGTGAAGGGGCTTCCTGGGTGTGGAAACTTTTCCTCCTTCACAGCTCCCTCCCAGAGAAGCAGGTCCCGTCTCTATTCTTTTGCCCCTGTTTTTTCTTTTTGCTTTTGCCCTACCCAGATACGTAGGGAATTTCTTGTCTTTTGTGAAGTCTGAGGTCTTCTGCCAGCGTTCAGTAGGTGTTCTGTAAGAGCTGTTCCACATGTAGATGTATTTCTGATGTATTTGTGGGGAGGAAGGTGATCTCCAAGTCTTACTCATCCACCATTTTGAAGGTCTCTCTCCCAATCAAACATTTACATAAGAGCTAACACCCATCCTTGTCAAACTCTTCCAAGATATAGCAGAGGGAGGAACACTCCCAAACTCATTCTATGAAGCCACCATCACCCTGATACCAAAACCACACAAAGATGTCACAAAGAAAGAAAACTACAGACCAATATCACTGATGAACGTAGATGCAAAACTCAACAAAATACAAGAAAACAGAATCCAACAGCATATTAAAAGTATCATACACCATGATCAAGTGGGGTTTACCCCAAGAATTCAAGGATTCTTCAATATATGCAAATCAACCAATGTGATTCACCATATCAACAAAATGAAAGATAAAAACCATATGATGATCTCAATAGATGCAAAAAAGCTTTTGGCAAAATTCAACACCATTTATGATAAAAACCCTCCAGAAAATAAGCACAGAGGGAGCTTAGGTCAACATAATAAAGGCCATATATGAGAAACCCACAGCCAACATCATTCTAAGTGGTGAAAAACTAAAACCATTTCCTCTAAGAGCAGGGACAAGGCAAGGCTGCCCACTCTCACCACTATAATTCAAGTGTGTTTTGGAAGTTTTAGCCACAGCAATCAGAGACGAAAAAGAAATAAAAGGAGGGCTTCCCTGGTGGTGCAGTGGTTGAGAGTCCGCCTGCCGATGCAGGGGACACGGGTTCGTGCCCCGGTCCGGGAAGATCCCACATGCCGCAGAGCAGCTGGGTCCATGAGCCATGGCCACTGAGCCTGTGCATCCGGAGCCTGTGCTCCGCAACGGGAGAGGCCACAACAGTGAGAGATCCGTGTACAGCAAAAAAAAAAAAAAAAAAAAAAAAAAAAACACAAAAGAAATAAAAGGAATCCAAATCAGAAAAGAAGAAGTAAAGCTGTTACTGTTTGCAGATGACATGAAACTGTACATAGAGAATCCTAAAGACTCTACCAGAAAACTACTAGAGCTAATCAATGAAATTGGTAAAGTAGCAGGATACAAAATTAATGCATGGAAATCTCTTGTATTCCTATACACTGATGATGAAAAATCTGAAAGGGAAATTAAGAAAACACTCTCACTTACCACTGCAACAAAAAAAATAAAATACCTAGGAATAAACCTACCTAGGGAGACAAAAGACCTGTGGCAGAAAATTATAAGACGCTGATGAAAGAAATTAAAGATGATACAAACAGATGGACAGATATACCATGTTATTGGATTGGAAGAATCAACAGTGTGAAAATGACTATACTACCCAAAGCAATCTACAGATTCAATGCAATCCCTATCAAAGTACCACTGGCATTTTTCACAGATCAGGAACAAAAAATTTCACAATTTGTATGGAAACACAAAAGACCCTGAAGAGTGAAAGCAATCTCGAGAAAGAAAAATGGAGCTGAAGGAATCAAAAGACCCCCTGACTTCAAACTATACTACAAAGCTACAGTAATCAAGACAGTATGGTACTGGCACAAAAACAGAAATATAGATCAATGGAACAGGATAGAAAGCCCAGAGATAAACCCACCTCATTTTTGATAAAGGATGCAAAAATATACAATGGAGAAGAGACAGCCTCTTCAATAAGTGTTGCTGGGATAACTGGAGAGCCACATATAAAAGAATGAAATTAGAACACTCCCTAACACCATGCAAAAAAATAAACCCAAAATAGATTAAAGACCTAAATGTAAGGCCAGACACTATAAAACTCTTAGAAGAAAACATAGGCAGAGCACTCTATGACATAAATCACAGCAAGATCCTTTTTTACCCACCTCCTAGAGAAATGGAAATAGAAATAAAAATAAACAAATGGGACCTAATGAAACTTAAAAGCTTTTGCAAAGCAAAGGAAACCATAAACAAGATGAAAAGACAACCCTCAGAATGGGAGAAAATATTTGCAAATGAAGCATCTGACAAAGGATTAATTGCCCAATGTTACAAGCAGCTCAATATCTAAAGAACAAACAACCTAATCCAAAAATGGGCAGAAGACCTAAATAGACATTTCTCCAAAGAACATATACAGATTTCCAACAAACCCATGAAAGGATGCTCAACATCACTAATCATTAGAGAAATGCAAATCAAAACTACAATGAGGTATCACCTCACACCACTCAAAATGACCATCATCAAATAATCTACAAAGAATAAATGCTGGAGAGGGTGTGGAGAAAAGGGAACCCTCTTGCACTGTTGGTGGGAATGTAAATTGATACAACCACTCTGGAGAACAGTATGGAGGTTCCTTAAAAATCTAAAAATAGAACTACCATACCACCCAGCAATCCCACTACTGGGCATATACCCTGAGAAAACCATAATTCAAAAAGAGTCATGTACCACAATGTTCATTGCAGCTCTATTTACAATAGCCAGGACATGGAAGCAACCTAAGTGTCCATCAACAGATGAATGGATAAAGAAGATATGGCATATACATACAATGGAATATTACTCAGCCATAAAAAGAAACAAAATTGAACTATTTGTAGTGAGGTAGATGGACCTAGAGTCTGTCACACAGAGTGAAGTAAGTCAGAAAGAGAAAAACAAATACCGTATGCTAACACATACATATGGAATCTAAAAAAAAAAAAAAGAAAAAAGGTTCTGAAGAACTTAGTGGCAGGACAGGAAAAAAGATGCAGATGTAGAGAATGGACTTGAGAACACGGAGAGGGGGAAGGGTAAACTGGGACAAAATGAGAGAGTGTCATGGACTTATATATACTACCAATTGTAAAATAGATAGCTAGTGGGAAGCAGCCACATAGCATAGTGAGATCAGCTCAGTGCTTTATGACCACCTAGAGGGGTGGGATAGAGAGGGTAGGACAGAGATGCAAGAGGGAGGAGATATGGGGATATATATATGTGTGTATATATATATATATATATATATATATATATATATATATATGGCTGATTCACTTTGTTATAAAGCAGAAAATAACACACCATTGTAAAGTGATTATACTCTAATAAAGATGTTTAAAAAATAATGTTTGATAGAATTCGCCTGTAAAGCCATCTTGTCCTGGGGTTTTGTTTGTTTGAAGATTTTTAATCACGGTCTCCATTTTAGTGCTTGTGATTTGTCTGTTTATATTTCCTATTTCTTCCTGGTTCTGTCTCATAATGTTGTGCTTTTCTAAGAATTTGTCCATTTCTTCCAGGTTGTCCAGTTTATTTGTATATAGTTGCTTGTAGTAATCACTCATGATGCTTTGTATTTCTGCAGTGTCAGTTGTTCCTTCTCCTTTTTCATTTCTAATTATATTGATTTGAGTCTTCTCCCTTTTTTTCTTCATGAGTCTGGCCAGTGGTTTATCAATTTTGTTTATCTTCTCAAAGAACCAGCTTTTAGTTTTATTGCTCTTTGCTATCATTTCCTTCATTTCTTTTTCATTTATTTCTTATCTGATCTTTATGATTTCTTTCCTTCTGCTAACTTTGGGGCTTTTTTGTTCTTCTTTCTCTAATTGCTTTAGGTGTAAGGTTTGGTGGTTTATTTGAGATGCTTCTTGTTTCTTGAGGTAGGATTGTATTGCTATAAACTTCCCTCTTAAAACAGTTTTTGCTGCATCCCATAGGTTTTGGGTCATCGTGTTTTCATTGTCACTTGTTTCTAGGTATTTTTTTTATTTTGTCTTTAATTTCTTCAGTGATCTCTTGATTATTAAGTAGCGTATTGTTTAACCTCCCTGTATTTGTATTTTTTACAGATTTTTCCTGTGATTGATATCTTGTCTCATAGCACTGTGGTCAGTAAAGGTACTTGAGGGCTTCCCTGGTGACGCAGTGGTTAAGAGTCCACCTGCCGATGCAGGGGACACGGGTTCGTGCCCCAGTCTGGGAAGATCCCACATGCCACGGAGCGGCTGGGCCCATGAGCCATGGCCACTGGGCCTGCGCGTCTGGAGCCTGTGTTCCGCAATGGGAGAGGCCACAACAGTGAGAGGCCCTGTGTACCACAAAAAAAAAAATGAAAAGGTACCTGATACGATTTCAGTTTTCTTAAATTAACCAAGGCTTGATTTGTGACCCAAGATATGATTTATCCAGGAGAATGTTCCATGAGCACTTGAGAAGAAAGTGTATTATCTTGTTTTTGGATGGAATGGTCTATAAATATCAATTAAGTACATCTTGTTTAATGTATCATTTAAACCTTGTGTTTCCTTGTTTATTTTCATTTTGGGTGATCTGACCATTATTGAAAGTCGGGTGTTAAAGTCCCCCACTATAATTGTGTTACTGTCGATTTCCCCTTTTATGGCTGTTAGCATTTGCCTTATGTATTGAGGTGTGCCTTTGTTGGGTACATAAATATTTACAATTGTTATATCTTCTTCTTGGATTGTTCCCTTGATCACTATGTAGTGTCCTTCTTTGTCTCTTGTAATAGTCTTTATTTTAAAGTCTATTTTGTCTGATATGAGAATTGCTACGCAGCTTTCCTTTGATTTCCATTTGCATGGAATTCCTTTTCTGATCACCTCACTTTCAGTCTGTATGTGTCTCTAGGTCTGAAGTAGGTCTCTTGTAGACAGCATATATATGGGTATTGTTTTTATATCCATTTATCCAGTCTGTATCTTTTGGTGGGAGCATTTAATCCATTTACATTTAAGGTAATTCTCGATATGTATGTTCCTATTACCATTTTCTTAATTGTTTTGGGTTTGTTATTGTAGGTCTTTTCCTTCTCTTGTGTTTCCCGCCTAAAGAAGTTCCTTTAGCATTTGTTGTACAGCTGGTTTGGTGGTGCTGAATTCTCTTAGCATTTGCTTGTCTGTAAGGGTTTTAATTTCTCTGTTGAAACTGAATGAGATCCTTGCTGGGTAGAGTAATCTTGGTTGTAGGTTTTTTTCCTTCCATCACTTTAAATATGTCTTGCCACTCCCTTCTGGCTTGCAGAGTTTCTGCTGAACGATCAGCTGTTAACCTTATGGGGATTCCCTTGTATTTTATTTGTTGTTTTTCCCTTGCTGCTTTTAATATTTTTTCTTTGTATTTAATTTTTGACATTTTGTTTAATATGTGTCTTGGTGTGTTTCTTCTTGGATTTATCCTGTATGGGACTCTCTGTGCTTCCTGGACTTGACTGACTATTTCCTTTCCCATATTTGGGAAGTTTTCAACTATAATCTCTTCAAATATTTTCTCAGTCCCTTTCTTTTTCTCTTCTTCTTCTGGGACCCCTATAATTCGAATGTTGGTGCATTTAATGTTGTCCCAGAGGTCTCTGAGACTGTCCTCAATTCTTTTCATTCTTTTTTCTTTATTCTTCCCTGCAGCACTTATTTCCACTATTTTATCTTCCAGGTCACTTATCAGTTCTTCTGCCTCAGTTATTCTGCTATTGATTCCTTCTAGAGAATTTTTAATTTCATTTATTGTGTTGTTCATTGTTTGTTTGCTCTTTAGTTCTTCCTGGTCCTTGTTAAACGGTTCTTGCATTTTCTCAATTCTATTTCCAAGATTTTGGATCATTTTTACTATCATTACTCTGAATTCTTTTTCAGGTAGACTGCCTATTTCCTCTCCATTTGTTTGGTCTGGTTGGTTTTTACCTTGCTCCGTCATGTGCTGTGTGTTTCTCTGTCTTCTCATTTTGCTTAACTTACTGTTTGGGGTCTGCTTTTTGCAGGCTGCATGTTCTTAGTTTCCATTGTTTTTGGTGTCTTCCCCCAGTGGCTAAGGTTGGTTCAGTGGGTTGTGTAGGCTTTCTGGTGGAGGGGACTAGTGCCTGTGTTCTGGTGGATGAGGCTGGAACTTGTTTTTCTTGTGGGCTGGACCACATCCAGTGGTGTGTTTAGGGGCGTCTGTGACCTTATTATGATGTTAGGCAGGCTCCCTGCTAATGGGTGGCATTGTGTTCCTGTCTTGCTAGTTTTTTGTCATATGGTGTCCAGCACTGTAGCTTGATGGTCTTTGATGGAGCTGGGTCTTAGCATTGAGATGGAGATCTCTGGGAGAGCTTTCGCCATTTGTTATTATGTGGAGCCAGGAGGTCTCTGTTAGATGAATGTCGTGAACTCGGCTCTCCCACGTCAGAGTCAGAGGTCTGAAACCTGGCTGGAGCACCAAGACCCTGTCAGCCACACGGCTCAGAAGAAAAGGGAGGAAGGAAGGAAGGAAGGAAGGAAGGAAGAAAGGAAGAAAGAAAGAAAGAAAGAAAGAAAGAAAGAAAATAAAAGAAATAATATTATTAAAATAAAAATAATTATGAAAAATAAAAAGTTAAAAAGTAATTTAAAAAGGAAAAAGAAAGAAAGAATGAAGAGAACAGCCAAACTAGAAAACAAATCTACCAATGATAACCAGCAATAAAAACTATACTTAAAAAAAAAAAAGAGCAGACAGAACCCTAGGACAAATGTTAAAAGCAAAGCTCTACAGACAAAATCACACAAAGAAACATACACATACACACTCAGAAAAAGAGTAAAAGCAAATATATATATATATATAAAAAAAGGAAGAGAGCAACCAAATCAATAAACAAATCTACCAATGATAATAAACTCTAAATTCTAAACTAAGATAAACATAAAACCAGAAACCAGTCAGTCACAAACAGCAAATCGCAAGTCTACAATTTCTCCCAAAGTCCACTGCCTCCATTTTAGGATGATTCTTTGTCTACTCAGGTATTCCACAGATGCGGGGTACATCAAGTTGTTTGTGGAGCTTTAATCCGCAGCTCCTGAGGCTGCTGGGAGAGATTTCCCTTTCTCTTCTTTGTTCACACAGCTCCCGGGGCTCAGCTTTGGATTTGGCCCCGCCTCTGTGTGTAGGTCACCGGAGGGCATCTGTTCTTCGCTCAGACAGGACAGGGTTAAAGGAGCCGGTGACTCAGGGACTCTGGCTCACTCAGTCCAGAGGGAGGGAGGGGTATGGATGCGGGGTGAGCCTGCGGCAGCAGAGGCCAGCGTGACATTGCACCAGCCTGAGGTGCACTGTGCATTCTCTAGGGGAAATTGTCCCTGAATCACGGGACCTTGGAAGTGGCGGGCTGCACAGGCTCCCCGGAGGGGAGGAGTAGATAGTGACCTGTGCTCGCACACAGGCTTCTTGGTGGCGGCAGCAGCAGCCTTAGCTTCTCATGCCCGTCTCTGTTGTCCACGTTGATAGCCGCAGGTCTTGCCCATCTCTGGAGCTCACTTAGGCGGTGCTCTGAATCCACTGTCCTCACACACCCCAAAACAATGGTCTCCTGCCTCTTAGGCAGGTGCAGACTTTTTCCCGGACTCCCTCCCGGCTAGCTGTGGCGCACTCACCCCCTTCAGGCTGTGTTCATGCCGCCAACCCCAGTCCTCTCCCTGCGATCCGACCGAAGCCCGAGCCTCAGCTCCCAGCCCTGCCCGCCCCGGCGGCCCAGCAGACAAGCCTCTCGGGCTGGTGAGTGCTGGTCGGCACCGATCCTCTGTGCAGGAATCTCTCCGCCTTGCCCTCCGCACCCCTGTGGATGCGCTCTCCTCCGTGGCTCCGAAGCTTTCCCCCTCCGCCACCCGCAGTCTCCGCCCGTGAAGGGGCTTCCTACTGTGTGGAATCCTTTCCTCCTTCACGGCTTCCTCCCACTGGTGCAGGTCCCATCCCTATTCTTTTGTCTCTGTTTATTCTTTTTTTTTTTTTTTTTTGCCCTACCCAGGTACGTGGGGAGTTTCTTGCCTTTTGGGAGGTCTGAAGACTTCTGCCAGCATTCAGTAGGTGTCCTGTAGGAGTTGTTCCACATGTAGATGTATTTCTGATGTATTTTGGGGGAGGAAGGTGATCTCCACGTCTTACTCTTCCGCCATCTTGAAGGTCTCCCCCCCATCCCTTGTCTTAAGTTAATTTCCTCCAAAAGCTGCAGCTGAGAAAAGGCTTGGATGCAGGGGGTTTATATGGGAGATGCCCCACCATCATGAAAACAAAACAAATAATAAATGAGCAAAAGCATGAGTGAGGGAATGAGAGAATGAGACTGGGAAAAGGAAAGCTCTATAAAGGTGGGTTATTGAGGTCGCTGATGCAGACAATGGGGACCAGCTCCACTGGGACCTCCGAGAAACATACACAATAACTCCCAGAATTGTCTTTTCAAAGTCCAGGAGGCTGGCGCACTAGCTCCCACACCCCGTTCATTGAGTGTTGCCCTACGGTGTTGACTGCACTCCACTAGCACAGGATGCTGTCTCTATGTACTGGCTGAATAGGCTCCCACAGTTTTGAAGAAATATATAAGGTGAAAAAGTGTATGGATGCCCAGCTGGAACGTTAAGGGAAGTCCTGTTAGAGCACACAGCACTATCAAAGCTATGGCTGGTATCAGAGAGGAGCCCAGGAGACTGGACATGTCATTCCAAGATCTTCTGCTATACCGCTCCAACCCTCATTGTTGGTGATTACATTTTAAGCTCATTTTTTTTTGTAAAAGGTTTTGGCCCAAGTCAATTAGGCAGTTTGAGGAGCTCCCGAATTTACCAATAGATATGAGCCATTGTTAACCATGGTTACTCTCTGTATCTTTCTCTTCCCCCACCATAACTAGGAATAAGAGCTTAAATCATTAGAAAGTAGAAGAATAAGAAGGGGGAGGGGGAAGGGAGGGGGGAGGAGGAAAAGAAGCCACCAGTACTGAATTAGTGTCACAAAATACATTTTATATCAGTATGTTTGGGGAATTAAGTAAGGTTTTCGTGCAGCAGTAGCAAATACGTCTCTCAGACCCAAACATTTGCCCAATGCTGCTTCAGAGCAGACAGCTGACACTGGGCTGTGATTTGAAGGATTTCAGCCATGGCTCCTCTTCTAAAATTTATCCCACACATCCACCGACCTCAGCCTAGAAGTCCACCATTGAAGAGCTCCACTCTGGTGTCAAGGCTTTGCATCCCCAAAATTCTCTGTTAAAACCAACTACTCCTGAACAAGAAACCCCCTCACCAGTAAAGTAGCCCCCTCACACACACAATGGAATATTACTCAGCCATAAGAAAGAATGAAATATTGGCATTGGCAGCAACATGGATGGACCTAGAGGTGATCATAGTAAGTAGATAAGACAAAGACAAATACCATATGATATCACTTATATGTGGAATCTAAAATATGATACAAATGAACTTATTTACAAAATGGAAACAAACTCACAGACATAGAGAACAGATTTATGGTTACCAAAGAGGAAAGGTGGGGGGAGGGATAAATTGGGCGTTTGGGATTAGCAGATACACACTACTATACATAAAACAGATAAACAATAAGGTCCTACTGTATAGCAGTTATTATAAGATATTCAATATCTTGTAATAACCTATAAAGGAAAAGAATATGAAACAGAATATATATATATATACATACATACATATATAATTTCATCACTTTGTTGTACACCTGAACTAACACAACATTGTAAATCAACTAGATGTCAATTAATAAAAAGAAAGTCCATCACCATTGAGTAACATTGTTTGAGATATGGCTCTATGATAAGACAATCGGGGGAGAGCACTGAAGATCTACATTTATGGTAGGTGAGGGAACATAATGACACAGAAATCAACATAAGCACAGAACTGCCAGAATAAGAGAGCTCCCCACCCCTGCCTTACCTTCCCCACCTCTGCCTTACCTTCCCCACCTCTACCTAAATATAAGAGCATGAATAGAGGGCTCCAAAGGTAAAGTGTCATTATTTTGCTTTGAGCCAAAAATAACCTTGGGTAAAATTGGCTCACTCATTCATTAAATGTTTCTTGAGCATCCACTGAGTGCCAGGCCTAGTGCTTAATTCCAGCTGTACAGTGATGACCAAAACAGATATGGTCCAGACCTCAAAAAGTCTAGAGTTCTAATGCGGAAGACATTCAAGAATCAAGTAAATTCACAAATAACTTAGTATAAAGTCTAATAAGTGTCACAAGGGAAAAGAACAAGCCCTACATGGCCAACCCTTTGGAGGAAGTGATACAAACAGAGGCCTGAAGGATGGGGTAGGAAGAAGAAGGAACATTCCAGGGAAAAGGGGGGTTATTTGAAGATCACATGGACAGGAGGAGATCAGGGTGTCAGTACAGTGGCCGGATGAGTTTGGAGAGAAAGACAGTGGCTAGGACACATAGGGCCTTACTAGACATCCATACCTCTTATTTCACAATTCTAGAAAAAAATACCACATTCCCAGTTCTTCATTTGTATTTGGGTAATTCTCATGCACACTGTCTGCTTAACAATAATAACAATAACTAATATTGTCCGATGCCTGTATGGTTCATGAGGGCCTTCACCCTAGCATTTATCCATTTACTATTATTAATATTATTAAATATCAAAATTACAACATTAAAGGGAAATGCTTGGAACTCTGGGTAGATTATCTCAGTTAAGTTTCAACACAATATTTTATAGCAAGAGTCACTACATGCCATTTTACAGATGAGGAAAACAAAGCTGTCATAGGTTAAGAGCTGACCCCAATGTTGCACAGTTAATGACCCATGTAGATCTGATTCTAAAATCCATACTCTAGACTAAGGGTTGGCAAACTACAGCCCTTGGGCCAAATACTGCACATCATCTGTTTCTGTAAATAGAGTTTTTGGGAACACAGCCATGCCCATTCATTTGCATATTGTCTATGGCTGCCTTCCCACTACAATGGCAGACTTGAGTAGTTATAGCAGGGTCTGTATGGTCCATAAAATCTAAAATATTTACTATCTGGACATTTACAGAAAAAGTTTGCTGACCTCAGCTCTAGACAGGACAAGAGCTTTTATGCAAAGACACTTGGAATCCCTTAGGGATAAATTCTCTAAAATTATAAGTGTCTATGTTTAGCTGGGTGCTTCTTCTGAAGAAAAGGTCTATGGCTTTCATCAGATTCTCAGAAGAATTTAGGACTTAAAAATAAATGGAGCCCAATTGAACTGGAGGATGTATTAGAACAGTGATCTTCAGACTGTGTGTGGTGCCCATACACACAGCAGAGAACTTGCTGGGAAGTTGGGAACTTCCACTTGGAAACTTGTTAGAAATGCAAATTTCTACTAAATTAGAAATCCTGAGGATGGGGCCCAGCAATCTGTATTTTAACAAGTCCCTCCCACACACACACAACCAGGTGGTTCTGAAGCTCTTTCAAGTTTGAGAACCTCTAAACTATCTAATCTTAAAAAATCAAAAAGATTTTGTATGGTGACAAGTGGTTACCAGAACTATGAGTGATCATTTTGTAACGTATTTAAATGTCCAATCACTACGTTGTACACCTGAAACTAACATAATATTGTACATTAACTATACATCAATTTAAAAAAAAGTCAAAACTCACAAAACCAAAGTCAAAACACTGAATGCCAACACATCAGAACTCTTGGGTTTAACCATAATTGTTCTGCATTTTATGTAGAGAAAGAAGAAAAAATGGCTTATTTGAACAGATACTTGAAGATGTCATCTTCTCCATTGGCTATGGCTGTCAACTGCGACTTTTAAAACTGAACATTTAAGTTCATCTGAGATTCGAAATTAAAGGACATTGCAGCATTTGGATTTCTTGCCTTTCAACATTGGACTCTCATTTAAGCTGTTCAGACTGCTTGTTAATAGCCAACGAAGGTAAATCCCTCTGCAGACGCTACACTGTGAAAAACATACTAGAGACCACCATCTGGCCTATTCTTTTTTAGTGACACAAGTGACAAAATGGTCAAACATAAAAATTCACTGCTTTGGAACTCAAATTTTCCTCCAACAAACTAGCTGTAGTGAGTCTGCGTATCCCGGTTACCATCTACAAACACATTTCTGGCCCAGACCTGGATGGCCTCCATCACAATCCCTCAGACCTTGCCTCATGCTCTTCTCTGAACCATTTGTTCATTTCAGGGCCATTTCTTTATGGCTCTGAAATCATAAACGTGACTTTAGAAATGAAAATGCTGTTGTTGAAGATTATAGTTTAATGAAAAGAGGATTCTTTGGGAGATTCCCCACATTTTCCACTTTGACTATTTTCTTTTAATTCTTAGGACTGCCTGAGAAGAGTGGCTTCTCTTCTGTGTACTCGTGTTTTTTGGGGGAAGCCTTGCTCTTGGTTTGGATGAACTCATCCAGAGAGACATCTACCTCCAGATGAACGTGAACTTCAGCAGCTACCCGGTTCAACTGTAACTTCACAGAATTTTCTTCCAGCTCGGGGCCCCATGCAGGGTTTTTCATTGTTTACACTACTCCTGCAGTGATTCCAGAAGTTTCCCATAAACCTACCCGACACCGGCATAATTTAATAATTATTATATCAATATTTAATTACCCTCCACCTGCATAATTTAAATCAACTTTTTTTTTGCTTCTTTTCTCCATTTGGAGTTCAGGGTGTATGAAGCAGGTGTGCTGATGTTGAATGTGGCACTTTCTGGAAGATTCCCTCTATCGTATTAAGGAGACCTCACAGCCTGGAAGCCGAAGGGAAGCATTGTGTTTGGATAATTAGTATAGGTAACCCTGGTCTGGGAAGGAGCCTTTCACTGGTTGAGCGGGATTTGCACTGTATTTGCCCACATCCAGCTAGAGGAAGAAAGTACACTGCTCCACTAATTACTTTCATGTCCCCAGTAGCTTCCTACATTTTATGTTTACTCACTCCTTCAGCACTGTTTTCTTCAGAAATCCACTAAAATCAGTATTCCGGCAAAAACTCCATTGCTACCAAATTTCCCCCTATGAGGAATAATAACAGCAGGTGATACTCATAATAGCAAATAGTGCCAGACACTGTTAACTTATGTGGTCCTCAGAACAACCCTGCGAGAATGTGATGGTCATCCCCATTTTACAGATGAGAAAACTAGGCTTAGATTGGTTAGATAACTTGTCCAAGGTTACACAGCTAGGAAGTAGTAGAGCTGGGATTTGAACATGGTCTGGGGCCAGAGTTCATGTTGGTAACCACAAGGGGGGCTCTGATGTCTCCAAAAGACTCCTCTGTCCTGTTCAGAAAAAGCTCTTCTTTGGCTAAAAGCAATATCCTCCTTTGAACATGACAGCAACTCTCCACCGGGTTTCACGAACCACTTGCAATAGGATCTGAAGCATTTGTTAACATGTCAAATCTTGTTTTCTGCTTCCCTTTTACTGCATCACAACCTCTGTGGTGGGGCCCAAGGGCTCTGCAGGATGAACAAGCTTCAAGGCAAGCTGGTGCCCATCAACATTTTAGAACCACTGATCAATCCCCAGGAACTTTCTGAGTTTTTGCCAGTCATCACGTGGCCCCATAGGACCTCCATATGTCTTCAGTGTTTACAAATTCTTCTTCTGTTTGACAGAATCACAGACATAGAGAACAGACTGGTGGTTGCCAAGGGTGAAGGGGTTGGGGGGAGATGGAGTAGGAGGTTGGGGTTAGCAGATGTAAGCTTCTATACATAGAATGGATAGACAACTAGGTTCTACTGTATAGCACAGAGAGCTATATTCAATATCGTATGATAAACCACAATGGAAAAGAATACTTTTAAAAAAAGAATGTATTGATTGATATATAGATAGATAGATAGATAGATAGATAGATATCTGAATCACTTTGCTGTACAGCAGTAATTAATACAATGTAAATCAACTATACTTCAATTTAAAAATTTTTAAAAATTTTTAAATTCTTCTTCTGTTTGAAACCTTTCCATTGGACAAGCCCACACCCACCTGCTGGAAGTCCCAATTGTGATAAGATTTGAAACAGACCTTAAGATGCTGTACTCAACCTCTGGAAGGCCAGACACTATAAGACGCTTAGAGGAAAAGATAGGCAGAAGACTCTTTGACATAAAGTGTAGCAAGATCCTTTTTGACCCACCTGCCAGAGTAATGAGGATAAAAACAAAAATAAACAAATGGGACCTAATTAAACTTAAAAGCTTTTGCATAGTAAAGGAAACCATAAATAAGAAAAGACAACCCTCAGAATGGGAGAAAATATTTGCAAACAAAGCAGCTGACAAAGGAATAATCTCCAAAATATACAAACAGCTCATGCAGCTCAATATCAAAAAAACAAACAACCCAATCAATACATGGGCGGAAGACCTAAATAGACATTTCTCGGAAGAAGACATATGGATAGCCAATGGACATATGAAAAGATGCTCAACATCACTAATTATTAGAGAAATGCAAATCAAAACTACAATGAGGTATCACCTCACACTGGTCAGAATGGCCATCAACAAAAAATCTACAAACAATAAATGCTGGAGAGGGTGTGGAGAAAAGGGAACCCTCATGCACTGTAGGTGGGAATGTAAATTGATACAGCCACTATGGAGAACAGTATGGAGGTTCCTTAAAAAACTAAAAATAGAACTATCATATGACCCAACAATCCCACTACTGGGCATATACCCAGAGAAAACCATAATTCAAAAACACACATGCACCCCAATGTTCATTGCAGCACTATTTACAATAGCCAGGACATGGAATCAACCTAAATGTCCATCAACAGAGGAATGGATAAAGAAGATGTGGTACATATATACAATGGAATATTACTCAGCCATAAAAAGGAACGAAATTGGGTCATTTTTAGAGACATGGATTGACCTAAAGACTGTCATACACAGTGAAGTAAGTCAGAAAGAGAAAAACAAATATTGTATATTAACTCATATATGTGGAATCTGAAAAAATTGGTATAAACAATTTTATTTACAAAGCAGAAATAGAGATACAGGTGTAGAAAACAAACATGGATACCAACGGAGTGGGGGGGAGATGAATTGGGAGATGGGAATTGACATATATACACTATTGATACCATGTATAAAATAGATAACTAATGAAAACCTGCTGTATAGCACAGGGAACTCTACTCAGTGCTCTTTGGTGACCTAATGAGAAGGAAATCCAAAAACAAGGGGATGTATGTATATGTATAGCTGGTTCACTTTGTTGCACAGTATAAACTAACACAATATTGTAAAGCAACTATACTCCAATAAAAATTTTAAAAATTAAAAATTAAAAAATTAAAAAAATAAAAATTCTTCTTCTGTTTGAAACCTTTCTATTGGACAAGCCCACAGCCACCTGTTGGAAGCCCCAGTTGTGATAAGATTTGAAATAGACCCTAAGATGCTATACCCAACCTCTTACCCCACAGCTCTCAGAATGTTGTGCCTCATGATCTCAGAGGCTTTGCCTGTTCTGAGCATTTCTGCAAGGAGCCGTGGGCCATGCTTGGCTGATACCAGCAGTTTGTGCAGTCATTGGCTTTGGAAAGGGAAGAGAAGAGACAAAAACAAGAACTCGTGTAGCTAGCTCCAACCGTGGGTTGGCACGCTGCCAGGCTCCCCTGGATGCGGTCTCCAGCGGAAGCAGCCCTACATCTCATGGAGTCACCCACGCCAGGAAAGAATTTCTGTGTTTACAACAAGGTGGAGAGAGAGAGAGAAAAAAAAGGACTCCCTTTTTTCTTTTATGAAAGTAATGCAGGGCTTCCCTGTTGGCGCTGTGGTTAAGAATCCACCTGCCAATGCAGGGAACACGGGTTCAATCCCTGGTCTGGGAAAATCCCACATGCAGCAGAGCAACTAAGCCCGTGCACCAAAACTACTGATCCTGCGCTCTAGAGCCCACAAGACACAACTACTGAAGCCCGGGTGCCTGGAGCCCGTGCTCTGCAACAAGAGAAGCCACCCGCAATGAGAAGCCCGTGCACCACAACAAAGACCCAATGCAGCAAAAAATAAATAAATAAAATAAATAATTAAAAAACAACCCCCCCCAAAAAAAAAATCCCATTACTGCCAACAACAACAACAAAAAAAAAAGTAATGCAGTATGGCTTATTCTTATCTGCAGGCCCACCTCTAACATTTGAAGCACCTGGAACAAGAGTACAAATAGAGTCCCAAGGAGCAAATGTCCAAATATTTAAAAGTCATAAATCAAATGAACAAACCATTATATCAAATATGTTTTATTTTCTTCCCTTGACAAATATACCTTCGTAATGACCTCAAGGCCACGCTTGGATTTAGATCCCCAGGACCCCAGAGCTCCATGTGGAGCCTGGAGGTGGGGGAAAACTGGCCTCTGGATTCTGACTCATGGCTTGTCCTCACCTGTCCCTACCCCTGGATTTATCTGAGCTGGGAGGGGCTGGCATGCACAGGTGTGAACACACGAGTCTGCAGGCCCGAGTTCTGTCCACACTGCAAATAGTCATCCCATGGCCACCCCATCAGGACTGAGGGTGCATCCATCAATGAGACGGTCCATCTTTGGGAAGAGAAACCCAGAGAAGAGGCCCACCAAGTGCTGGAAATGGGGAAAATAATCCAAGATTCCCAAATCCAAATACCCAAAGGATAGTCTAGAAGGTATGAGTGGGCACTACCTTCTTTTTATAAAATTTTTATTTTATATTGGAGTATAGTTGATTTACAATGTTGTGTTAGTTTCAGGTGTGCAGCAAAGTGATTCAGTTATACATATATATGTAACTATTCTTTTTCAGGTTCTTTCCCATATAGGTTATCACAGAATAATGAGTAGAGTTCCCTGTGGGCACTACCTTCCTGATCCCATAAGGAGCGGCATGACCCAAAGAGGCCCAGAGTGGGGCCTTCTAAAGCAGTGCTGCTCAAAGTGTCGTCCTGGACCAGCAGCATTGGCATCATGGGGGAGGCATCATGGGAACATGCAGACTCTCAGGCCCCATCACAAACTACTGAGTCAGGAACTCATTGGGCAGAGCCCAGGATCCTGAGCCTGAAGCAGCCTCCTTGCTTTTGACCCATGCCAGAGTCGAGACTCACAGCTCTGAGAAAACACAGGACTCAGTGTGGTACCACCCCGCCCCCTTGCCCAGGTGCAGGGACAATGCCTCTTGTGTGTATTTTTTTCTGCCTCTCCTTTGGTTGCCTTCAGCTTACCGAAATCTTCTTGGTTGCCTTCAGCTTACCGAAATCTTCTCTGAGGTTCCTCTCACCTTTTTCCTCTTGCCTCAACCGCCAGCTGTGTCCCACACCCATCAGCCCTGTGTATCTCTCTACTGTCTGATGTTCAAACAACTTGAGTAGTTAATTTGCTCCCTCTTTTAAATTACAAGGAACTGCCTTTTTCTTTTTGGGTGCCTATCCCAAAGCCTTGCAGTAAACACAGAACCCATAAACACGGATTGATTGCCATCAGAGAAAGAAGAGAGAAAGGGATCGGGAAAGGAAAACAAAGAAGAGTGACTGGAGCAAAGGAGGAAAGAGCTTTCCCTTTAGACCAGAATCCTCTTTCCTCCTTCCGAATACACCTTCTTATGCAAAAAGGATGAGTTCCCAGGGGGCTATGCCATGTTCAAGTCCTGGAATTTTCACCAAGTTACCAGACCTCCCCGAACCTGTTTCCCCACCTTGAAAAAGTAAGATGTGGTGAGTCTGGACTTTGATGGTGTTTTTGAAAGCATTGGTTACATAGGAAGTGCTCAAAGGAGGCTAGCTTCCGTCCTTAAGAACAAGAATTGCAATTGCTCGGTAAACACAGAGCAGGTACAAACACAGTCAGCAGTTTAAGGGAGCACAGATCCATTTAGGAAGAGGAATGGTTTCTTGGGGCCACAAAAGCTATGGATATTGTGTCAATGGGGGTCAGGTCCAGGGGCAGATTCAGATTTTTTGCGTCCTAAAGCTTGTATAATTTGGGGGACTCTAAGAAAAAGACTATCTTCCTTTGGCAAATTTTACAAAAAGATCAGCCATTGAAACCATCGCTAGGGTGCTCCCAGGTCTTGGAAGGCACCTGTGCAAGTGAAAGGCCCTTGAGCTTCATTAGCTTCATGATAAATCTCTCCGGTCAGGTTTCAAGGCCAAGTTGGGAGATCTGAAAGGAGTAAATACATCTTGGTGTTTAGGACTGGACACCAATAAATAAAGCTCAAAGTGATCGTATCCTTTTTTATCTCCCCGTTGGTTTTGCTTCAGTGAGTTTTCTCTTTTCATTCTGGAAGAGTCTCTGGATGAGTCCCTTTACCTTCACCTGTCTGCAGTCAGAGCACATCATTGCTCTCACTCATCACCTCCTTGAACCCCAGGGCGGCACCCTTTCTTGGCTGCATCGAAATCAATCTGCCTCTTTAAGACTCTATTCAAACTTGTCCCCAGGCCCATGGCTGGAGAAGTGGCTGGAAACCATGAACCCCACATCCTGCTCCCCTACTAGCCAAGGACTCACAGACCTCCCTCAGGGAAATTGCTGTGGGCTCTGGGTCTTGATTTCTCACTCTGTAAAATGGGGTGGCACAATGGGCATTCCCCTTGCACCTCCACCTCCAGAAGACCCAGGAGCTGATGGGGGATGAGAGATGAATGAGGTCATGCTTTTTAAAGACTTGGCACTCTTGAGTGGAAATGCAATGTTAAATTACAAGAAAGATGTATCTCGAGGCTGAGAGTTCATTTCTTTCTTCCTTTTTCTTTTTTAAACAAAAGATTCTGAGAGCAAAGTAAGCTGGAGCTTGCATGTATAGCACTCACAGCATGAGAACTGCTTATCTAAGGAGAACAAGCCAAAGTGTGGTTAGAAGGGAAGGAATGAAAGGAAAGAGAGATCGTTATCAGATTTACTGACACTTAAAGGGAAAAAAGAAGAGAGAGAGAAAGGGAGGAGGCTATCCTACCTAAAGAAAACAAATAGAGGAAAAAAGGGGCAAAAGTGTAAACTTGGACCACATTTTCAGAAAAGTGTCCCCCGGCCCCAGCCTTGCCCTTTCTTCATTAATTCAAGGTGGAATTATGATATCCTCCGAAATGCACAGCTTAAAGAAACTGAGTGCCAGGGAAGCAGGTTCACTCATGAGAGGCACCTTAGCTAGTTTCCAACAGAGGTGAGATTAACACCAATCTCTCAACTCCCCATGAGAGGCCCTCCCACTACACTACACTGACTATGCAGGAAAAATCAGTCAAGGAGAAATGTTTCCTGGTGTGCCAGCTTGTTAACTTCGAGTACACTTCGTGCTGGTATTATCAGAATGTTCAAGCCTGAGATCTTCAAGGTCTGCTTGCAATGAAATTGACTTCTAAGTAACGGCATTCCAAGCTGCTAGTAATTCATTAAACTCCAGAGCTTTGTGCTGGAGGTGAAATATCCATGCCCTCTAGGACTGTATAGTCTTCGTTGAGGAAATGAGCCTAGGCACATCAAAAGGTGACAAATAATAGAGACCAGATTAACGTTCAGTGAAGAAGGGTCCAGAGAGATGCTTTGGAAGCATAGCCGTCCTGGAGGCTCCCAGTGGCAGGGCTAGACATGGAGAACTGGTGAATTTCATGAGAGGAAATGAGAATTCATGGCCGGCACAGGAACTACATAGGGAAAGACCTGTAGACAGGACCTGGAGGACACAGGGAAGGTGAGTTCACCAGTCCCACTAGATTTCAGACTTTGTGTCCAGAAAACAACGTGCAATGGTGGAAAGAGTCTGGAACCAGACTGGGGAAAGCAAAATGAAATTTGAGCAAAGGGAAAAGAGACTTGATCCTAGAGATAAAAGGAACCATAGAGATTTGGGTAAGGACAGGCTGAAAGTATTGGAATCAACCTGGCTGTGGTATGCAGCAAGGATTTTAGGGTAAAAGGCTAGCAGGAGGGAGATTAGAGAGGTTTTCAGTGTGGAGGGACCTTGAACAGGTTAAACATATCCCCCTAGCTCTCATTTGTATCATTCACTGAAGCAGAACTTTTCTTGATAGCTAGGGGAGAAGGAAACCTCCACCATATCCTAAGGACTGAAACAGTGGCATCCCCACCGATCAGGAGTCATACTCATTGAAAAGTTAGACGATGTCCCGTTTGGAAGGGCTGCCCCCTCCAAAATTCTTTCAGGGCAGTATTCATGTCCTATGGAGAAGCTAAAATTGTCACAACAGAAATGAAAACGGGGGGACTGGAGTCAGAATTAGCGCCACTCGAAGTCTGACCCCAGCGTGCAACCCTCAAACTCCCCAACACTAACTGCTGCCTCGGGGCAGAGCCAAGAGGAAGTCCGCAGCCACAAGTGGCTGTTAGTTTGAGCCTGGCTGGCGGTGCCCCAGGGCCAGCCGTGCTCCTTGCACAACCACAACTGTCAGTTGAAAAAAGGAGGAAAGACACCTGGGGGGCTTCAACCTTAAAATAAGATCTGTGAACCCTTGCAAAAAACCATCCTCTGTGCAAGTTGCCTCTTAGTATGTTTTTATTACTCTTGGTACGTTTGCTCTTGGTATATTACTCTTTTTTTTTTTTTTTTTTTGCGGTACGCGGGCCTCTCACTGCTGTGGCCTCTCCCGTTGCAGAGCACAGGCTCCGGACGTGCAGGCTCAGTGGCCATGGCTCACATGCCCAGCCGCTCCGCGGCATGTGGGATTCTCCCGGACCGTGGCACGAACCCATGTCCCCTGCACTGGCAGGCGGACTCTCAACCACTGCGCCACCAGGGAAGCCCCGGTATATTACTCTTGATATATACTCTTGGTAAATTACTTCTACACCTGGGCAGCTAGCAAAGTAAATGCATGAGTGGAATAAGTTTTCAGGGAATGTTTTGTTTGTATTATGTTATGTGCATGTGTGTATGTGTGTGTGTGCACAAAATTAAGGTACCCAGGACTTACATAGGAAGACTAAATAAAATGCCAATTCGTAACTGCCTCAGGGAAAAATATTGCTCAAATTTAGGTTAGCATTTGAACAAGCCAAGATATTGTTTGTGACCTTCCCTAAAATGTTGGTCTTTTCGTCCATCCAACTTTTGCTTATGCAAGGGCCCCTCTCTGTAAAGCATCCTGCTTCTCTCCACCTATTGAAATTCTCCTTGTCTTTCAAATTTCTTCTCTGCCTGCTGCCTCTTCCTCCAAACCTTCCTCAGAGCATGTGAGCCCCCAAGGCTCAAATTAACCCCCGTAATATCGTTAAGTTCCCACTCTTCCAACGCTCTGCCAGGAGTCCATGAAGCAGGTGCCTACCTTCAAAGAACTCATAATCCATTAGAAGAAATAACTGCACAAACAGCTAAGCTCTCCTAAGATGCAACAGGGACCTAACGGGACGCAGGCACTAAACACTGGCCTTAGTGCCTGCCTGGAGCCTCTGCTGAGGGAGAAGCCTCTAGGAGCCGTCTTCATTCCGTTCGACCCCACGATCCTCCAGTTGTAGCTGATCGGCCAGTGAAGGGCAGCAGAGCCAAGACTGGCCAATCAGCAGGCTGGCCAATCAGGAGGCTAGCCAATCAGCAGCTTAGGAAGTGGCTGTTCCCAAAGCAGTCGGCCCGGACAAAGTCGAGCCAATCCAGTTCCTGTTCTTGGGAATTTAAAATAGAAAATATGGTGAGAACATGGCAGCCATCAGCAGGAGTAAAAGATGAAAGGTAGTGAGGTAGGAGGGGGTCAGGACAATCATGACGGGCCTAGGTGAGCCAGCAACAACTCCAATAATAGTTCATGTTTATTGAGTACCTACTATGTACCAGATTTGGTTGGGTTTTTTCCCACTTTATAGCTGAGGAAGCCAGGACTTAGATGAATAGTGTCACTTTCTTTGGGTCTCAATTCAAATATCCCCTCCTTACCTACTATGTACCAGATTTGGTTGGGTTTTTTCCCACTTTATAGCTGAGGAAGCCAGGACTTAGATGAATAGTGTCACTTTCTTTGGGTCTCAATTCAAATATCCCCTCCTTACACAAACTGCTCTATCCTCAATAGCTTCCCTTTCCCACCACTTGACCCTCCTAGGTCACCCTGTTTATGTCACTATCAAAGTGTGGTCCGTGGACCCACAGCATCAGTAGCAACTGGGAACTTTTTAGAAATGCAGCATCTTGGCCCTGCCCGAGACCCACTGAATCATAATCTGCATTTTAACAAGATTCCCAGATGATTTGTTTCCAATTAAAGTTTGAGAAGCACTTTATATTATTTTATGTCACTGATATTAATTTATATTTATTTTATATTGCAATTTTATTGTTATTTTTTATTATTTATTATCAGTCTCCTCTAAAAAGATGGTAGGTCCCATAGGGCTGGGGTTTTGTTTGAACCTGACCACCTCACCTCTTTATCCCCAGAGCTTAAAACACAAGGTAGGCATTTCAGAAATACTGGTTGAATGAACAAATGAACAAATGATTTTTGCCCAAGTTCTCAGAGCTAATAGTTGAAACTGCTACCCAAGACTCCAAAACCCAACAGGTGGCTTCCTGTTTGAAGCCCTCGTGCCTCCAGTTTCTGGAAATGCTAGAGGCTGATGAATCTCATCTGAGCCCCTCCCTGGGAACTGCCCTTAACAGTCTCACCCACAATCATACTCCCTTCTCAGGGGCAGCCTGCACCCTAGGACTAGCAGGTAAGGGGCATTCAAAGACCCAGCCCCTCTTCCCTCAATTCAGGGCAACTCTGAAGAGGCATCGTTGCTACAGAGCTCCCCATGGGATGGGCTGAGGCCTAGGGCTAATACATGGCATCCCAGCTTCTCCCTCTGTCCAGTCCTGTTTCCTTCCCTATCTCACAGGAATTGATCTCAAGGGCATTCCCCTACCCCCCCCCCAAATTTTTCTGTGCCCAAACCTCCATCTCAGAGTATGTTTCTGGGGAATCCAATCTGAGACCAACTGACACATGGCAGGAGGTGGTGTCATTGATGGGGGGCCCTGGGATGAGATTCCAGATGCCAGAAGGGTCAGTTTTCCTCCTCTGGAGCTCCCAGGAACTGTCACTCTGTAAGTGAGCCTCATTCCTGCAGTGAAAATGGCTAAGTCAGAGGGGTAGGAGGAGTCCATGGAAGTTCATAGAAAGGGTGACTGATGGTAACACAGGGATAAGAGAGACTTCTAATTGTGTAAGTAGTGCCTCCAATACAAGATTTTAAATCAGGCAGCAGTATAACTTAAAAAGCAGTGGGTACAAAGAATACACGTAATAAATACTCAATAGGTTATAAGGCACCAGAAATAAAAATCCAAACACCGGAAGTGAAGTATAAAGAAAGAAAAATGAATGTTTTTTTCCTACTGATGGTATGAATTAGCATTTGTGGGGAATTCCCTGGCGGTCCAGTGGTTAAGACTCTACTCTTTCACTGCCAAGGGAGCAGGTTCAATCCCTGGTCGGGGAACTAAGATCCCACAAGCCTCGCAGTATGGCCAAAAACAAGCAAACAAAACAAAAAGCATTTGTGTTTTATCCATGAAGTGTATAACACAGTCAGACTGTAAACTCAGTGTTGGAAAGTGGGTGAATTTGCCTCAAATAACATCCAAGAGGGCTTTTGGTGACCAAAATACTTAAAGGACCTACAAGTTGATCCCATTCAATAGAGAAAGAAAATAGTTACACAAGACTGGTGTCTAAACAATGGTCCAGTTTCAATCATCTATTTTTTTTAATACATAAAGGCACACATTTATTTATTTATTATTTATTTATTTATTTTTGTCTATGTTGGGTCTTCGTTGCAGCATGCAGGCTTCTCCTTGCGGCGGCTTCTCTTGTTGCGGAGCACAGGCTTTAGGCATGCGGGCTTCAGTAGTTGTGGCACGTGGGCTCAGTAGTTGTGGCTCGTGGGCTCTAGAGCACAGGCTCAGCAGTCATGGCACATGGGCTTAGTTGCTCCGTGGCATGTGGGATCTTCCAAGACCAGGGCTTGAACCCATGTCCCCTGCATTGGCAGGTGGATTCTTAACCACTGTGCCACCAGGGAAGTCCCCAATTTCAATCATCTATTGATGATTGAAAGACTCATCTGAGTCTTTGAGACACAACTTCTGGTTACCTTCCTACTTAAAGTAACTGAAAACATATGAAACACAGCTCTGGAGACATTGGACATCAGTCAACAAAGGACAGTGAGCACTGAGAGACAAAAAAACACATGAAGTGAACCTTACAGTTGCCCTAGATTACTGCCTGGAGAAAGTTTGGAAGCTGTGGTACTGGGAGGGAACTCCAGGCAGAGCACAGTGGTCTGCCCCAGTTGGGGAGACGAAGCTGGGAATGGGAAGCTGGGGCAGCTAGAATTTACAAGGCAGGCAATCGGAGAGGAGCGTTCTGCCCACAGAGAAAACTCCACGGACCGGCAGAGGGTCCCTCACATATTCCGTCGAGGACTAACCATTGCATGTGTGTGAAGACTTTAGAGGAAATAATGCCCAGTAGCAGCAAAAACTTCACACTACATGAAACACAGCTCTGGTCCCACTTAACAAAGCTTAAGAGCCAAACTCAGGGGGTTAAAACTGGCTCTAAGTACCTTAACCATGTCTAAGAACAAAGCTCAGAAATACAGAAATAACAAAACTATCCAGCACCCAACAAGGTAATATGCACAATGGCTGGCATCAAATTAAAAATTACCTAACACAGAAAGAAGCAGAAAATGCAGCCCATCTGGGTCAACTGAAACTGACCCAGAATGACACAGATGATAGAATTAGTAGACAAGGACATTAAAGCAGATAGTATAACTGCATTCCAGATGTTTCAGAAGCTAGTGGAGAGATTGAACATGTGAAGCAGAGACACGTAAGATATTTAAAAAGTCAGACTTCTAGAAATGAAACACGGTGGACCAAGGAATGAGGTCTGCACTAAGAATCTTCAAAAGCCTTTGTGTGCTCTTCCCAGAGAAATGAAAGCTCAGCCAGTATTTCTCTCCTTCACCCTCCATCCCTGAGGAGAGACCTGTAGGGCTGCTATTTTTACCTGTTCAGCAAAGGGGGCCGCTCCAGCTTCCTACAGAGGTTGGAGCTTGGAGCTGTATAAAGCAAGACCAGCTGCCACAATGGGACAACAGTTCCCTTCTTGTCCAGCAGCTGGCGCCAGGCAGGGCGAGGGATGAGAGACGGGGGGACATGAGCTCTGGTTCCCTCTGCCCTCCAAGTTGCTGTGTGTCTTTGGGTCATCTAGTTAACCCCTGAGAACCCCAGTTTCTTAATCTGTAAGATAAGGATGAAAACAATAATAATAATACTCACTTTGTAAGATCGTTGTAACAGTTCGGTGGCATTCAATGCATCTAAAAGTTCTTTCCAAACTCCCCATATTTGTGATTATTTTCACTCACCATGAAAGCCAGGAGATATGTACCAGCATCTGTGGGGATGCCACACGGTCTTCCTCAGCCCCCCACCCTGTGCCTAGGAATCTCTTAATCATCTTCACTTTTTTATTGCCGTGCCTCTGACATTCCTTAAGGCTTCTTAGTTCATAGTAAAGAAGATAAGAGGAAGTAAGACATTATTTGAACAACTAATTAAGAATGGGAGAAAAATGTTTAAAGCTCGCTATTCTGGTTCTCCATGTGGTGTAACAAACCACTCCAAACCTAATGGCGTAAAACAACTAGTTTATTATGCTCACTAATGCCATTGGGACTTGGACGGTGCTCAATGGGAAGGGCTTCTCTGAGTAGCCTTGAACCAATTGCAGAGTTGCCCTCTGAGCTTAATTCAAATGACCCTAGGACATCAAAAAAAAAAAAAAAAAAGAAAGAAAGAAAGAAACTGATTTTTCCTTAAGCAAATGAAAATCTCAGAAAATTTTAACAATGTGTTATATTAGAATCCCTAGTCTTCAGGGGCTACTCCAAAGAAAGTCAAGGTTAATAAAAGTGTGTGTAACATATGTAACATAAGTAAAAACAGGTCTGTTTCTGCAGGTATTGGGTTTAAGACTTTTCAAGTTTTACAGAAAGAATGACAAGCCTGGTCTGAATTAGAAGGATTCTGGCTTAATATTTATTGTAGCGTCGAGTGGGATGTGTTAGGATGCAAAGATATCCCAAAAAGTTAGCACAAGAGGTTAGGGAAAACTCTGCCCTCAGGAACAGGCCACATTCACCCCCAAAAATTGAGCTCAAGCAACTGAAGGCACTGGAATGACAGTGTGGGAAGCCCTGCTCCTTTGGTTTGGTTTGACCAAAGACACAACCCTTTATTTAGAGCAAAAAGCAGAATCACCAAAAGTGACAGCACTTCTGAAAACAAAAGAGATGGTGCTGGGCTCCAGCACTGTGGGAGAAGTGGCCACACAACTGCCTCTTCTAACAAAGAAGAACCAGTATGCCTTCCAGTATTTATACTAAAGGGTGCGTGCAGACCAGTGATGCCTTCCAGTATTTATATTAAAGAGTGCGTGCAGACCAGTGATGCCTTCCAGCATTTATACTAAACTGTGCGTGCGGACCAGTGATGCCTTCCAGTATTCATACCTAAAGTGTGCGTGCGGACCAGTGAGTGATACCTTCCAGTATTTAAACTAAAATGTGTGTGCAGACCAGTGATGCCTTCCAGTATTTATACTAAAGTGTGCATGTGGACCAGTGACTCTGAAAGGCAGAGTGATGTGCTGGGCAGAGGTGTGAGCACTAGAACAAATCCATCTGGATTTGAATTCTAATTACTGACTAGCTGTGCGAACTTGTCCCCCTAAGTTTTAGTATTCTCCTCTAGAAAATGGGCAAAAATAATGTTAGCACTCTCATAGGGATGCTGCCAATGTATGTAAAAATTTAACATAGCATAATTCATTAAAAATGCATCCTTAGGTCTGATTTTATTACTTTATTTTCTTACAGTTTATATTAGTTTCGTTTTGTAAAGATAATATATGCATACTATAGAAAATTTCAAAATTAGAGAAACATACGCAGAAAAATAAAAGTCACCCATAATTCCTCCACCCAGAAGCAATTTGTGTTAACATTTCAGTATATTTCATTCAGTCTTTCTGTAATGTATTTGCTCTCTCTGAGATTTCGCTGGGGGTATAATTTTTCAGGCTGTATTTTCCCTTCTCATCCTAGAATCAATATTTTCCACGTAAATAAAAATCCCCCCTGAACATCCCTTTGAATAGCTGCATAGGCTTCCACTGTACACACACATCTGACTCTCTTAACTATAAAACCAGGATTTCTCTAGGACAACAAAAAGGCTTCCATTCCTTTCCTTGGGAGAGAAGAGGCTGAGAGTCAACTGCATTGCAAGAGCTGCGTGTGCTGGCTACATGCTTCAGGCAACAACAGTAGCACAGGTTTTAAGGTATAAAAGCATTGTTAAAATATAGCCCCAGATCTGCCCCCTTAAGGAACGTGGTCTTAGCCCCTAGCCCCGTTTTCCAGATTTCCAAGAGCAAATTCTTGCCTAATCTTGAGAATGTCACAAACCTGTGACACTCACAAAGGAATGCTTTCAATTTTCTGATTTTCACTTAAGTATCTTCTGTCACTTCTAATTCTGAAGTCTTTTTTATAGAAAACATAAGAGAGCATGTTTGTTGTGGCTAAAAATTGCCTTCCTCCCATCACAAATAAAGCTATTTTCTTCTCTTTCTTAAGTGTTCTGAGAAATCAGCAGGTAATTAAGGGAAGATATTTATTTATAAATATATGTATACTCTGCAATTACCGGACATACGTGAAGGAATCTGGGAAGCAACACATATATTTCTGCTCACACAATGCAGTCATTGGCCAGACTGGCTTCCCGTTTAACAATTCTAAATTCTTAATTGCCTATCTTTATTTTGGCCACTCTTACCTAAACATTTACTGCTTCACACAAGTGCTTGCTATGTTTGTTATTAAAGCTTCTTCCACTCCGGGTTAGGGTATGTCTCCTTGCACAGGCCCCCAAAACCAAACAGAAAAGGCCTGGCAATGCAAACAGTCCCTGAATTATGATACCTATTACTTTTTATTAGTAGTAAAAACAAAAAGAAGCAAGGAACAATTCTATTTATGCAGAACACTTAGAACATAAATAATAATAAAATGCTGAAACTCTAAAACTACTTACGCAATATTAATTTAATTCTAATAAAAAGTAGGTTTAGGCCTTACCTCTATGATAACAAATGTGGTGCAGTTTTGTTGTCATCCAATATTTATACCCAAAAAACATTTTGGGTTAGGAAATAAAGTAGTGATAAAAAATTACAGTCTTTGAATACTGGGCTTTGACTAGTCCCCTGCTGCCCTTTATTGTATGTTTCAGTAAAATACAGTATATCTTGCTGTTTTATTTCATTGTTTGTGGCCCGTGCAAAATCCTATTGTCCAGCTGCCCAGCATAAATGAACAACAAATCAGAAGAACCAGAGAGACACTTTAACTGATTAAACTAGATCTGGAATTTTCCTTTTGCTGCTAAATTATCACCTTATTGCAATTATTTTTACACATTGTGATTGTTTTTATACATTGTGATTATTTCCTGCAAAATTTAGGGGAGATGCTAGTCAGAGGGCTTTAGCTGTAGCACTTCATCTTCAAATCTCAAGCCCAGTAAAAAATTCAGCTTTTATATTCGAAGATTATGTATTTTTCTCCCTAAAATTATTTAAATCAGCTGATTAGTGGAGCTTGGGTAACCAGGCTTTTTTAAATTTTTTTTTTTTTATTTTACTCAAGTCTCATCACTTTACTTTTTTTTTTGTAGAAGCTATTTGGCTTAAGGAACTTTGCCATAATTTGAAGGAAAGTAACCTTATTTTGTCACAAAACATAAAAGACAAAATAGAATGGGGATACAATTCACATTTCACCCATAGAGTGATTTAGAGTTAGATAAACAGTCTATAGATCATGTGTGAAATTGCAGAAAATATTAGAGCAATCAACTTTGTAATATAAAAATTAACACATGAAAACACTTTTTGCTACATTTAGGGACCTCATTTAGAGGTACCTGATAAAGAATAGACACCATCTGAAAATGAAGGAAACATAAGATTTCAACCAAAATCAGAGATATATCTTTATCAAGGCCAACTGTATATAGACAAAGCAGACAACCAGAACATCAATGTGTGGATGCACGAATTGTGCACTGCACAACTCCAGGGGGAGCCATTCATGTAGACTGCAATGTGAATGATGTTTTGAGTAGATCTCATTAATTTTGTGCCTTCTATTCGGGAATGTATGATTGCGAGAAAGTTCGAACAAAATTTACTTTTGGGTGGGTGTAAGATTAGCAAACTGTAGCTGAGTCAAGGTAAATAGTTATGTATTAAATCATTATGCTGAGTTCTATTGGCTACATAAGAAAAAAATAAAATTTCTACTTTAGAGGAGCCTATCTACGCTTGAGCTGAGGGGGATTTTTAAGGTTTACAAGAGAACAATTGTGACATGCTTCAGAACATTCACTACCAACAGACAATTAATGTGCTGTCACATGTGCTCATTTTCCAGACATAAGTGAATCTGGCCATAGCTCCCCCTGCCCGGTGATACTGGAGTAACCTTTTTTTTTTTTTCTTTTTTTTGGTACTTAAAAGTAATAAAATGACATTTCTTTTCAAAAATTATACTGTGCAGCTTTGTTACCAATTCGGATTCACCTTTTTTTACCTCACATTTGAATTAATAAGGTTTAAGTGCATCTGGGGCAGGGACTCACATATTTAAAGCTTCATTCTAATATTAATAGAATAAGGTAAAAATTCAGATGTCAAAGCAATTTAGATGGCAAGTTTTTAACTATGGTGCCATCTCTACTGAGTTTGTCAGGGTCTCTTATTTAAAATTATATATGTAAGTATATATAAATATAAAAATATATATCTGGTCTTGTCACCTGCTATTTATAGGCAAATATTAAAAACTTCTGAATGATTAAACCTCAAGTGATCTACACATGTTAACATATGCTGGAGAAGGACTTTTGACTCTTCTCTGTAATTACCTTGGTTTCCTTGGACTGAACAAACTTGCCTGGACTATCGCTGATGCTATATAGTCCTAATGTATGTCCAGTCATACGTTAGGATCAACTCAAGATGCATTTCATAAGTGCAAAGCAACTCTGTTTGCCATAGTTGGGCAGTTTCAAATCCCCCCTCACATACCTTCAGCTAGGCTTACAGGTGAGCACACGCCGCGCACACACACAGCCAGGATAATCCAGTCCCCTCTTTGGGAATACACAAACAGGCATTCAGATATTCGATCTGTCCGCTTGCGTGGAAAGTCAAGAATTCCTCTTTTGCGGTGAGGGATATATCGATTATATATCTCAATTAAAAAAAAGAAAGAAAGAAAGAAAGGTAGAATTCCTTTGCTGAAAAAGCACTCTTCTGTTGGCGTATTTGTGGCCTGGATATTGCTGGAATTCTCAGAGTGCTGAGGTACAGGCAAATGATTAACACGTCTCCATAAATCACTGCAGATTTAAGATTTAAATACGTACTAAAAATGGCAGGGACTCTTGGGTCTTCTATTTATAAATGCGGTCCTTCTTTTACTTTCGCTTCTCCCCAACCCCCGCCCGTTTGGATCAAAGAGAGAATTCCAAACAGACTGAAAAACAATGGTAAATGTTTGCATTGCTGAAATTCACGCTGGTGCCATAAGTGGATTTAAGGCGGATTGGGCTCTATAAACAAAATAAAAAGATGGCAACCAAATGAAAATATGTAGGAAAGATACTGGGGGAAAAATGCTTCAGAGAAGCAGCCTGGTTAGTTGTAAAATGACTTTAAATTAGGCTTTGCAAAGGATTGCTAAAATCTTGACACATATATGAGCAGCTTATTATCATGCAGTTGTGCAGTAGTTGCTTGATCTTGTTACTGATTCGTCACATATGAATAAATGATTAATTACCAGAAAGGCTAAAACAGAGTAGAGTGAGAGTAGTGAGGCTCACCCTGAAAGAGGGGCTTAAACACGTTTATTGCCCTTTAAGTGCATTTCATTAGGGCCAATTAAGGACTTTCATGTCTTATTAGAAAAACGAAGTGGATTTATGAGGTTTTCGTAGGTTGTAAATGCTGGGGCTAGCAGATACAAACACGAGCAGAAATGGTAGTTAAGAGCTAAGAAAATATATACAACTGCTCCCAGAAAGCAAATATTTAATGGCGGTAAAAAAGCCGGTTCAACACGAAGGCGATCTTTAAATAAAAGGGCATCATTTTTATTTCCTACCATCTACTCACTATAAACTTCAGGATTTGCGTATGGAAAAGGTTTCTCTCTGCAGTTTGGGAACCTAATTCAGGGTGAGGAAAAAAGAAAAAAGCACAGCTAACCCTAAAATGCCTGACAGCCACTGAGCCCTTTCTCAAAACAAAGGTATAGGCCCGTAAAAAATGCTCTTTTAATTCCAGGGTGAGAGACAGATCCTCTAAAGAGAGGAAGCTCGGAAGTAAATCTAACACTGACATGGTTGTTAATAAACAAACAGCAAGCAAAATTCACTGGTGGTGGTTAGAGACACACACCTGCCTCGCTTCCCACTTTTCCTGTCCCGTCAGATGGTGTCAGAACATTAGCCCTACCAAATGGTTATTATCCACCCTGGATTTCCTTGATTCGTTTTCAAGGAAAATTACCGCGACAGGTTAGCAAGCATGTTCTATGGCCCTGTGGGAATGATGATCACCCGCACATCATTCTAGCCATGGGTTGATCTCTTTACTCAACGTTTATGCATCTCCTTAACTCTTTCACAGACACATACACACACACAACACACACACTTAATGTTTTCTCAGGAGACTCGGGAAGCTTTGTAAAATGCAGGGACAAGCAGTTATGAATGTTTGGTAAAACACACATTTTTACCTTACACACCATTATGGAAAGCGTCAACTCTTAATCACACCACCTCTTGGATAAACAAATTAAAACCTTATGAAACTTCTTCAAGAAAATATCAACTGAAGATGTACAGTGACAACTCTTGAAGCTCAAATCTCTCCTCCTCTAAAAAAAAAAAAAAAATGGAATATTGGCAAGTCAAGAGATGATGTCTTCTTGATTCTTTTAAAAATTCAAGAGAAGCACCACACAGCACATGAAAGATATCCAAAACTCTCCAACAGTTTCGCAGCACACACATATTCATCTAAAATCAGCGCCTCGGTTTTGCTTGTTGAAAACCCATTTGCTGCCACAGAGAAGGCTGAACATGGAATTTTAGCACTTCTTCAAGAGCACTGGCAAATTTTTCCACTGAGAACATTTAAAATGGTATTACTAGAAGATCTAACAGCAGGAAGTCAGATTAACTGTGCTGTTTTAGAAGAAAAAGATGAGAAGGTGGTCTTTTACATTCATGAAGGTGAAATTTACAAAACTGAAGGTAAAGTCCTATAGGCACATCCCTGCCAAAAATATTACAACAAACACGTAAGACAGCAAACAAAATATTAATTTCCATGTCCTTAGTGTAACTCTATTTTGTTCAGTGAATTTGATTTTCCAAACAAATAACGGCCTGGACAGAGACCTAAAGCAACTAGCCATGTATCTGTTCAGACTCTGCAAAGAATTTTATTGAACCGAAATGTGATGAGCATCTGTCCTTGGTGATTTATTCCAAACAGCGGAGATGCTATAAAATGAACACATTGCATCTCCTGCTATAAAAGAGAAACAAAATGATCTTTTAGTTAATATCCAATCAAACTTCAAGACACTTTATGGAGCACAAGGATTTCATGGGATCATTTCATTCCGTTGCACCTAAACGCTAAAACAGGATTCACTTAAGAATTTCTAAAATGCAGAGCTAAATGTGTATAACCAGTTTTGTTTTTTCTAGATCAATAGATGCCACTTGATTTTTATTTTTATTTTGACAATCCAAAATGTAGGCCCAGGCTAGGGTGCTAATTACCAATAAGTTCTTATTAAACAACCAAGAGTGCTTTTTCAGAAAGTTCAGTACCAATTTGGGCCTCAGGGTCACTGAGTTACAAATAGGAGCGGAACCTTTTCAAGGTCAGGATTGGATACATTTTGTCAGGCACAAATAGACTATTTCTGGGAGAATGGCTGTTAAAAAAGAGAAAAGAAAAAAAGAGGTTGGGTTTAAAAGCCTCCAAAAACTTCTAGCATGTTTTATTCCACAAAAGAATTTTCAGATGACTACAGGACAGATGAATCCCAAATAGATTAATTCTTACGGGATTAGGACAGGGACATTCAAATTACAACTAGCACCCCAAATATTTCCACAATAATGCAGTTCAAGACTGTCAAATCAAAACAAGTTTTATCTAATCTATCCAATTTATTTTTAAGGAGTTCATTAAAACTAGAGAATTAAACTTGCAAGTGATGAAAATGTAATTTCTGTTGATATCCAACTCAAAAAAAAAAGTCTGAAATTATTAGAGTTTAGAGCAAAATGAGATTTTAAAATTAGGAAAAGAGAATGGTTTCTATTGAATCATAGAACTAAATCTGCCAACACAAGAGCAGGGATGAGATAAGGGAGGATTTAGCATATTCAAACAGAGCTGGACAATTTCAGACCCAACGTGGACTGATTTCTCTCTGAATTTTCTAGGTTGGTTGTCCATAAGTCTTCAGTAATGAACAAGCTGCCACATCTTGCCTTTTCCTTTAGGCTGTTCAAATTCTCATGACATTCTATAGTCAGAATTTCATTGGGCATGTTTGGCATACCTTGCACATATGACTGGGCAGAGCATTGTGGTGCTACTTTGGGGCAGACAGTTTTGAAATAGAAGGGCAACTTTAAGGAAGTGGGCATAAATCTGATCCATTTTTGTAAAATGCAGACTAGCTTTGTAAAATCCTCCAGCCCCGTTTCAAAGCAACTAACAATATTCCAGAGGTGATCTGTGGGCTGAAAGCTAAGGTCACAAACTACCATTCTGCATGCTACATTTCAGCTAGACACATGTTTTGGTAGGGTGGTACAGTGTTTTTCAAACTAGTAAGCCAATACGTATTTAAAAATCTGGAGATTTTATCAGGTTTCTGGCTTCTTGAAAAATTGGAACATCTGGATCACTTGGCCCAAATTCTCTATGGCAACGGTCAGCTGGAAGAGAGTGTGTGCTCTTTCTTTAGCTCCCAGCCCATGCATCCCACCCTTATTATCTTATCACTGCCTGTTCCTCATGCATGTCTGGCCCTTAAGTTTGGTCCCCAGGCCCATAGTCTCTGATCCTTTTCCCACATCCTTTAAAATTTTCATGCATCTTAGTTCGATGAACTGTTAATCAGAAAGAAATCAGAAATGAGAGATGCCTTATTTAGGGACTATGTGACCTACCTAAAAGTTGATTACAAAATAAAATGTTGAATATTGACTCATCACATTTTCAGTCCCTTATACCAGAAAGCAGCAAACTATGGCCCATGGATAGACCAAATCCTGCCACCATCTGGTTTTGTAAGTAAAGTTTTATTGGAACCCAGCCCATTCATTTGCTTACAAGTGGCTGCTTCACATTACAGCTCTGAAAGACCTGCAAAGCCTGTATGTTTACTGTCTGGCCCTTTACAGAAAAAGTGTGCCAACCCCTCACTCTCTAGATTTAGAGGTGGGTTCCCATTTCTAGGGCCCGCAATGACACTAAAATCTCACTGAGTCACTACTGGTCCTTTCCCAATGTGCTTTGCATCTGCTAAGGTCACCTGCCTGAATCAATAACTGTTTATTTCCTTGGGGGTGGGAGTGGCCACAGTCCCAGATTTGGAAAGTATTCCTTTAGCAGAATATTTCCTCAGTACCTAGAATCTAAGGCTTGAAATTTCCTTTGTTAGCCACCTTGGGAGATGTCTATTTTAACAGTAATTTGTGAACTGTCTATATACTGTCTATTTTAACAGTAATTTATAACTGACTTTCTAAAATAATACATTCAGGGGGATAAACCTGAAGCCTATCCTACCCTCTGCTTCACTGAGCAAACATTTAGTTAGCGCATGCCCTGTCTGGCGCCATGTCGAGGGTAGCCCCAAGGGTCTCAAGGACACAGTTCTTCCTCCCTCACTGAAAGCAGATTGATAGATGGTGTTCTTCCCACCCAAGCCTACAGAAAATCTGAATACTCACCAACATCTGTGTAGGTCTTCCTGTGTGCCATACATTTAACCAGGAATTTGTTACCTAACACTACTGTTGTCCTCCCATTTTATAGAGGAGCAAACTGAGGCTTTGTTTAAAGAGGTTCAGGGATTTATTCAAGGTCATGAAGCAGAACAGACTAGAATTCAGGTCTGTCTGACTTCAAAGACAGCTTCCATGGAGATCTCATGAAGCTGGAGAGATTGCCATTGGGACACACCTCTTTTCCAGCTGCAGAAATTGAGCAGTGAAGAGCCATTCAGCTGGATGGGAGTACAGACTTGGGACTTGGGTCCAAGGTTGCTCAAATTACTAAAGGGTCATTTAGACACTGCTGTGGAAAGCAAAGCATCTTCTGTTTAGCTGTAATTCATCCTTTCCTTTGAACTGTATCTACTGATATAATTTTGGTGAACAAGGAGGTCAAACACCTAAAGATTCTAAGATATGCACAAATGTCAGAAGCCTCTCAATGTACAAAGCTGTTCCAGAGGTGAGTATTTCTGAACTGTGTCTGTGTATATTTAGCTTCCTTTCTAGTTGGTGAACTTCTTTTTTTTTTTTTAATTTATTTATTTATTTTGGGCCATGTTGGGTCTTCATTGCTGCGTGCCAGCTTTCTCTCATTGCAGTGAGCGGGGGCTTCTCTTGTTGTGGAGCACGGGCTCTAGGTGCGCGGGCTTCAGTCGTTATAGCATGCGGGCTCAGTAGTTGTGGCTTTCGGGCTCTAGAGCGCAGGCTCAGTAGTTGTGATGCACAGGCTTAGTTGCTCTGTGGCATGTGGGATCTTCCCAGACCAGGGCTCGAACCCGTGTCCCCTGCATTGGCAGGCGGATTCTTAACCACTGTGCCACCAGGGAAGTCCCTGGTTGGTGAACTTCTTAAGTTGGTTTTTGGTTTTTGTTCTGTCAAGGACAGTCAGACTTATTGTCTGATCTCCTCTACCATCGCCCCCTCACCAGAAGAATGAAATCTAATATTCCTCACGCACTGGGAACTCAACCCAATGCGTATTTGTTGGTGAGTTCCAGAAATCCACTACCTCCTCTAACCTGGGGAATCCACTCTCCCTTTTGTCAAGTTTAAAGTCTCTGAATAAGGAAATGAAATCATCTTCCTCAATCAAAGACAGTAGCATTGCGTGGGAACAAAAAAGGCAAAAATCTGAAAATTTCTGGACTTTCTCATATTCCTGGGGTTTTTTTGTTTTGTTTTGTTTTTGTTTTCTCTTTGCTTAACTTCATTCAGCACCTCTCCTATTGATCAGAAAAAAATAAGGGTTTGTGTCTCAAATACAAGCTTTTGTTTTTCATTTTACATCTTCCTATCCAAAGAAGAACATTCCCATTCCATGAGCTTTCTTACTAACAATGGCCAGTAATTTGAGAGAAAGCCCCCTTTTTATTGGTGGAGGCACATCATCCGAGGCAGGCGCCTGAGGAGGAATGTGTCATAAAGACACATTCCTCACAATCAAGGATAATTCAAAAGGGAAACAGTGACCGAACATCCGTGGGAGCCAACAGAAGCTTAATCCTGAGCCCAGCTCTGCAGACGGGGACACAGGCGGCTGCAAAGCCAGGGCAGATGCCAGGGAAGGGACCAGCCACAAACCGAACAGAAGTCCAGTCCAGAGCTTGGCATCTGGGTTCTTCAGCTGCCAGCCTTGCCTTGCGAGTAGCCACAATGCTTGGCTCCTGTGCAGAAAACAATAGGGGATGAGGCTACAGAGAGGTCCATGCTCTGTTCTGCCAGCAACAGGACAAGCCAGTGCCAAGAGAAGGCTGAAGTGCCACACGGGTGCCAGTGTGCCTTGGAACAGCTTTCATATTTTCTGAAAGGACAACAGAATTCCTGCAAAAAAAGAAAGACCAGATCCAACACTCAGAAACATTTCTCCCATTTTCCTTTTTCAAAAAAAAAAATGCTATTCCTGCCCACAGTCCATTTTTTTCACAAGGCTGACGTGGCCAGCTCTCCTTCTGCTTTGCTCCTACAGCCTGTAGCCTCACGTCAAATCTAAGCTGACAGTTGGTTTCACACATGCTCCTAAACTTGCATTGTTGACCTCCCTACTTTCATTTGCCTTTATCTCGTTTCCAGAAGAAATTGTCAATAGAATGTGTCCAGCAGGATTGGGGAGGCAAAACCTGGAGGGACAGCCTGAGGTACCATCTTGGTTGCAAGTTGAGTAAGCCATTCGGACCCTGGAGATTTGCAGGAGGCTTTCAAAGATCCAAGGCTCTATTCGTCAGAAAATTTTTCTGTGGTTATTCAACTGGGAAAACTGTAAGGAAACTGGAACATTAAAATGCCAGAAGAAGTGAAATGCACCACTAAAGTCTATGATTTCTTGAAACATCAGAATCAAAAAAAAGGGGGTGGAGGGTAAGAATTCCTTTGGCCTTTCACATTAGGTGAAGGAAGAAGATAGAAGAAGAAAATAAAGGAGCCAGTGGAGGACATGGTGACAGACCCTTCCTTGTCCCACTCAAAGGAATGCTCAGACTTGTCAACCAGAAAAGCTCAAACATGACATATTTTTGGTAAGAAAATGCAAAATCTCTTGTCATCCTGGGGAAGATTTGATTTTGTCACTTCCTTCCAGGTCTCATAGAAGATGAGTGAATTTGAGAGCATTGCATGCAAGGCTTTCAGTATGAAAATCAAAGACACTTTATTTACTGATAGGGATGTACGAGGCTCTCATTTTCCTTTTCAAAATCCCGATTAGTAGATACTGAGGTCAAACATTCAAAATCTTCTCTTCTTATATGACCTCTTGTAGATTAATGTTTCTTTGGTGGAATATCTGAATGATTGATCAATAAAACAGGCCCTCAACATGTAAAATGTTGTAAGAATGTAAGATGCCATTCGTACATAATTCTTGAGAAAAAAAACAAAGGTAACCAGGTAACCGTGACAATATCACCACTCTTGACCATGGACCAAATGCTCAGGACTCTCTTTTTACTACTCCCTTCCCATCACGGTGCTTTTGCTTGAGTTATTCCCCTTCCTCACTCACTTTCTCCACCAACAGTCTTTTCGAAGCTCAGTCTAAGGAAGTTACAAAACCTTTTCAGAGAGCTTATTTTTGTCCAGTTCTTCCACCATTTACAGGCACTACCTCATAGCTCAGCATCTGATTATACTGCCTTGTAATTTAGTAGTTCTTACATAAGTACTATTTATACAACAGAGGTCTCCTTGGAGAAAGAGGTCATGACTTCTAGTTTTCTTTTACTCTTTCACAACATCTGGCCCAGGGCTGGGCCCTTGATAACAGTATTTTTGAAAAGATTAGTTGCTTTTCTAGATTCCTCATAGAAGCGGTATCATATGATATTTGTCTTTCTCTGTTTGACTTACTTCACATAGTATGATAAAAAAAATGATACAAATGAACTTATTTACAAAACAGAAACAGACTCATAGACTTAGAGAATGAATTTATGATTATGGGGGTGGGGGGAAGGGCTGGGGGAGGGATAGATTGGGAGTTTGGGATTGACATGTACACACGGCTATATTTAAAACATAACCAATACGGACCTAGTGTAAAAAATATTAATTAATTAATTATTTTTTTAATGTAAAAGAAAGATTACTTGCTTTTCAAATTGAAATTGATCTCTGTATGGATTTTGTGTCTATGTGGATCATGAAATACAAAGCTTTTGACAAGACAAGCTTTACACATCTGTCAAAAATTAATATTTGAATTGTGAGTTAATATCATTTATGGGGTGCTGGCTATGTAAACAGAAGGCTGAAGTCTGGGGTTCAGAGAGGAGTAATCTGTGTTCAAAGGAGCTTATGTTTGGCGGCCACGAGCACAATAACAAACACTTGTGACTTGGTCCCACGTACTTACTGTGAAAAAAAGACACAAGCATCTCACTGGGTTCACTGTCTGGAGTGAAATGCACCACTAAAGTCTATGATTTTAGTGGTGATTTTAAAGCAGTGATTTTAAAGCAGCCTCTGGAATCCTGCCAAACATTATTGCACAGTCCATTTATAGGATTTAAAAAATTGTTTAATGGCATCTAAGTCCACTTAAACAGCATCTTTGAAGAAAGGTGCTTCAAGATGCTTTTCTTGAGGAGGTCCCAGAGCCTGAGTTCTCCTGAAACTATTACTCTACTAACAAGGAAAAAAATCAATAAAGTCAACAGTAAATGCTAATTTAACACCTGCCTTGTCTCAGAACCGTCCCTCTTAAATGTATAAAGAGATTATTTTATTTTATTTTATTTTATTTTATTTTATTTTATTTTATTTTATTTTAATAGTAGCATCATATTAAAAGCCAACACCAGTCTGCAAAATTAACAGCTATCAATTGAAACAAAGAACAGAAGAGAAACCATGGTTTAAACACTTGCAGCAAAGCAAGCAGAGAGGAGGCTTATTCAGAGAAGATGTGTCAATATCATTTTATGTCAGATGTCAACATGTCAAAAATAATTGTGCTTTGTTGCAATAATAAAGTAAAATCCCTTCTTTTATTTTCTTTCTTCACGAATGCATATACCACGTAAAGCAAGCACTTCCAAAATATGTCATTCCTCTTAGAAACAGTATTCACTCTCCTGCTGCAGCTTGGAAAGCTGGTGATAGAAAAGATGTTAAAGACCATTTGGTGGCCAGTTGCTAGGCTGTGATGAGACTTTTTACTGGATCTTTTCCTCTTCTTTCCCACTCTAACTGCCTCCTAACCTTAACTCCAACCCTAACCCTAACCTACTGCTTCATAGTAGAGACATCTGTTTTACAACGATTGAAGAAAAGATGATTGCCACTCGTCATTTTATGCATCCTCATGTTCCTTGATAAGACATTTGATTCACATTGAGTAGACACGCCAAAATGACGACTGAAAGGACCAGGTCAAGGAAACCCATCAAATGCAACCAAATCAGGACACTTGTGTCTTATTCAGGTGATCCCTCTTTCCTTCAATGGATCATTCCAGTCTTTTGCAAGGGCCCTTGTAGTGAGTGAAAATGAAATTCATATCTGTACTTTCACTAAGAGACAAAATGGGGCTTTAATAAAGAAAAAGTTCACGTGCTTTTCAAAGTGGCCCAGGGTGGCTTTTAGCTTTCTATGTATCGCGGGAAATAAAGCTTTAGGCAAGACAAAGCTATTCGCACCTCTGCCAAAAATTAATATATATTTTAATGGTAAATTAACATCAAAAGTTTTCTACATATTAGTGATGGTCTGACCTCCAACTGTTCACAGTCATGTCCAATCCACACACACAGAAGGAGAAAATCTGTCTGCTATGAATGTTCAATTTGTTTAATTCCCTGCCATGTCTTTTCAGCTGCTAATGGTGTTCTGTGAACAGATGATGACTTGAGTGGGAAGGAAAACCAACGGGGATGAACTACTTCAAATTATTTGAGGTGGTGATTTGTAATTTAGGTACACTTTACCATAATGTTTATATGTATGTGTATGTGTAATTTTAAAGCAACAGCCCGCTTCCAAAAGTGGATAATTTTTTTAAATAAAATCTTCTGTTGTTTTGAAAGCACTGTGTCTGTCATGTTAGAGGCCGAATCTTCCAACTCAACTGAACAAATATTTACTGAATGCCTAATTTGTGCCAGGTTTGGGGGGTTTTGTGGGGGAGGGAGAGTGGGATGATGCCAGGAAGTTGCAAAAATGATGTGGTCCATTTGATAAAATTCAGTTGAGAACCTAGAAATATGTCACCCAACCCAGATCCATACACAAAAAGACTACAAGGCAATTAGAAACTATCCTGAAATCTCTCAAAGTGCAAACCCAAGCTAAGTAGCCAATGAGAATAGGGCCATTCTATCAATTTCCTATATGTTCTTTCAATAGGAAATCCTTTTTATCACAACAGAAACAACAAAAAGACCTCAGATTGGGAAGAGGGAGGCCTGAAGTCACAGCCAGTCCCATGGTAATAAGAGCCCCAGTGAAGAGAAAAAAGACACAATGAACTCTCCCTACCCAGAAAGAGTGAGAACCATACAGAAGTGAGACCGGTACAGAAGCCAGGCTTAGAGATTCACATTTAACTCCTATAAAATCTCAATTTACAAATTATTTGGGGTGGGAAATTGTGAAAGATTTCCCCTCCAAACAGATTTTTTGTTAATACAAAATGTATACATTAAGAAACAAGAAGGAAACTAGTAAGAGTCTATTGCAAGATGGGAGGTTTGTACTTCTGGCAATATGGTAGATTAGATAATCTAGAGAAAAAAATGATCTATCACAAGAGAACTTCTGCTGGATATATTATAATAAACATTAATAAATGTTTAAACATCTGAGCCATCAGAAAAACTCTCTGGTCCATTCTTGACTCTGGATAGAAGAATAATTGCAGTAGAAATAATAGTCTCTCTAAAACTTGTTACAAACTCTGCCTTCAAATGAGCCTATATATTAGCTGCACAATTGAGGTGATAGCTATATAGACATAGATGTAGATGTAGATATAGGAATATAAACATAGATATAGTCATAGGCATGGATGTATCTCAGACCAGAGAAGGAAAACAATTCTAAATTTTTTTGCATCAAATAAAATAGTTTGAATTACATAAAATTACAAGAAGTTAATAAATTACCATTCTAGTGGAAGAGTTAACAAATTTATCTTAGTAATTAAAAGCTCAAAATTAGTAAGGATATAGATTTGGATAGCAAAATTAGCAAGCTTGATTTAATGGACATATAAAGATCCCTGCAGCAAACAATTAGAGTGTAACATTGTCTCAAACACATATGGAGCATTTATAAAAATTGATCAAGTATCACAGCACAAAGTATCAATGAATTTCAAAAAATATTATCATACATGTCATACTCCCTCACCAAAATGCAATTTAGTTTAAAAAACAACAAAAGATAACTTTTTAAAATGTATGTCTCAACATTGAAAATTTACTTCTAATTTACTCAGTGATCAAAGAAAATTTTAAAATACAACAATCCAAAATAAATGGGATGAATAGCCATTTTTTAAAAGTTTGTAATAGAAAAACAGAAAAGCTGAAAGTTAATGAACAAAGTGACCTAATTAAAAGTTAGAAAAATAAAGAGAATTAATGTCAGTAAAGTAGAAGGAAGAAAAATCATTAAATAATGTAAATTAATCAACAATAATTAATTAATTTAAAGTGGGACATATTATGCAAGGTAAATATATTTGTTAAGAAAAAGAATGCAAATAAACAATATTGTAAATAAAAAATGGGGTTATAGAAATTTAGACACAGAAAATAAAAGCATAATCAGAATACCATGAACATTAGGCTAATAATTTGAAAAAAATGAAATTGACAAATTCCACTAAAAATATACAACTTAATAAAACTGATTCAAGAGGAGATAGGAGGGCTTCCCTGGTGGCGCAGTGGTTGAGAGTCTGCCTGCCGATGCAGGGAACACGGGTTCTTGCCCCGGGTCGGGAAGATCCCACGTGCTGCGGAGCGGCTGGGCCCGTGAGCCATGGCCGCTGAGCCTGTGCGTCCGGAGCCTGTGCTCCACAACGGGAGAGGCCACAACGGTGAGAGGCCCGCGTACTGCAAAAAAAAAAAAAAAAAAAAAAAGAGGATATAGGAAATATCTATAATCCTGTAAACGTTTTCAAACATTCTATCTATAATCCTGTAAGTCTTTTCAAATATTATATCTGTAAGCCTTTTCAAATTTTATATCTGTAAACCTTTTCAAACATTGTATCTGTATCTATAAAAATATTCCCCCAAAATACCACCAGGCTCAGATATTTTTATAGGTGAATGATCTTAAGCTTTCAGGGAACAAAAAATTTTAATTGATACAGAGAATATGAAAAACAGAAACAACTCCTAACTCATTTTATGAACCTAGTATAACCTTGAAATTTAATTCATACAAGGTGTTGGTAGAAAAGAAACTACCGGTCAATCTCACTCATTAATCTGAATGCAAAATTCTGAACAAAATATTAACAAATTAAATTTAGCTTTATATTTTTTTCAAATGGAATGCATCTTTTTTTTAATAGATTTATTTTATTTATTTATTTATTTATTTATTTATTTTTGGCTGTATTAGGTCTTCATTGCTGCATGGGGCATTTCTCTAGTTGCGGCGAGTGGGGGCTACTCTTTGTTGCGGTGCACAGGCTTCCCATTGCGGTGGCTTCTCTTGTTATGGAGCACGGGCTCTAGGCGCGTGAGCTTCAGTAGTTGTGGCTCATGGGCTTAGTTGCTCCATGGCATGTGGGATCTTCCCGGACCAGGGCTTGAACCTGTGTCCCCTGCATTGGCAGGCGGATTCTCAATGACTGTGCCACCAGGGAAGCCCCTGGAATGCATCTTAATCAGATGAAGAGATTGCTTTTTCTCCATTGTATATTCTCACCTCCTTTGTCATAGATTAATTGACCTTAGATGTGTGGGTTTATTTCTGGGTTCTTTGTTCTGTTCCATTGATTTGTCTGTCTGGTTTTGTGCCAGTACCTTGTTGTTTTGATTATTATAGCTTTGCAGTATTGTCTGAAGTCAGGGAGTGTGACACTTCAAGCTATGTTCTTTTTTCCCAAGATTGCTTTGGCAATTTGAGGTCTTTTGTGGTGCCATATAAATTTTAGGATTATTTGTTCCAGTTCTGTGAAAAATGTCATGGGTATTTTGATAGAAATAGCATTAAATCTGTAGATGGCTTTTGATAGTATGGACACTAGCAGTGAAATTGAATTTGTAATTTAAAAAAAAAAAACCTCCCAGCAAACAAAAGCCCAGGACTGGACAGCTTCATAGGGGAATTCTACCAAATATATAAAGAAGAGATAATACCTATTTTCAAACTATTCCCAAAAATTGAAGAAGATAGAACACTCCCAAATTCATTCTACGAGACCACTGTTACCCCAATACCAAAACCAAAGACACTATTAAAAAAGAAGAAAATGACAGGCCTGTATTTCCAATGAATATAGATACAAAAATCCACAACAAAATATTAGCAAATTGAATTCAACAGTATATAAAAATGATCTCACACCATGATCAAGTGGGATTTATTCCACGGACACAAGAATGTTTCAGTATTCACAAATCAATCAATGTGATAAACCACATTAACAAAGGAAAGGATAAAAATCACATGATCATCTCAATCAATGCAGAAAAAGAATTTGACAAAAGTCAACATCCATTCATGATAAAAAAATACTCATCAAAGTTGGTATAAAAGGAACATATCCCAACATAATAAAGCCCCTTTATGACAAACCCACAGATAACCTCATACTCAATGGTGAAAAGCTGAAAGCTTCTTCTCTAAAATCAGAAACAAGAGAAGGATGCCCATTCTCACCACTTTTATTTAATACAGTATTGGACATCCTAGCCACAGAAATCAGATAAGAAAAAGAAATAAAAGGCATCCAAACTGGAAGGAAAGAAGTAAAACTCATTATTTGCAAATGACCTGATAATATATATTGCTCTGAAAACTATAAAACACTGATGAAGAAATCTGAAAATCATACAAAGAAATGGAACGATATCCCAAGTTCTTGGATTGGAAGAATTAGTATTGTTATTTTGAAAGCATTAATATTATATTATAAGATAAAGCAAAGAATTGTGCCCTTATTAACCAAGATTTTCTGGTTAAGAGAAAAAGTATACAATCAGAGTTAAGTTAAAACTTCATAAACTGAAGTTTGAGTTGGAAAATACTCATAAAATTTTTACTTTTACAAAATTTCGCATATTCCCTAGTTCTGTCCACTTTAAAGTCCTGGAGGCAATGGTGACCCAACCTAGGACTCAAAATTAAGACTTCTAAATACCAGTTGCCAAAGAAGCAATAAAGGCTTTTTGGAGAAATTACTGCTTACAGCTCTGGGGTAGGAAATGTACAAGATAAGCTTAGGACATCTTTTTTTCCAGAAAGGAAGAAAGCTGTAAAAGACTAATGGAGTCATCTCAAAAGGACACAGGAACCAACTTGAAAGAGCTCCTGGGACAATTTGAGCATTAAAAAGAATAATGACCCTAATAGTTGAAACATACCAAATATATAAAAATCCATAGTTCATAATGATATTGATAAAATCTCATGTCACCACTGAAAGTTGCTAAGACATCAACTAATTACTCTGAACATCAATTAATCCATTGAAAGGGTCAAGCATTTATTCTGCCTTTTCATACACATTGTATTTTCAGAGTAACCAAATGGTAAATAAAAGGGAAGCTTTCCTTAAAGAAAAATTCCAGCTAATGAATACGGAAAGAAGGAAAGAATTAGATAATGACCATTTTTGCACTGCTTAATGAAATAATAGAATGAGATAATAATCATCAATGAGCACTGATTATTCTCTGTTGGTCCCTGATTCTCTGCCCTTCTCTGCATTGCCCTGTCACCCAGGAATCTGACCTCGATGAACTGCTTCACAGGAGTTCCCAGTTGGGTTCAGCCAGGGGACAGCATCTGCTAGGGGTGGAGAGTAGGAGGAGAGAGAGATGAGTGTCATTCTTCTCACTGCAGGCCAGACTGCATTTCTGACAATGGATGCTCTTCCCTTTGGCCACAGCTCTCTTCTGGTGGCCCATCTTCTACCCCTCAGCTCTCACCTGGTAACAACGTTCTCTCCCTTCACCTCGTCAATCTTAGGGGCAGTAGCAGTCCTATAAGGTATACCTATAACCTGAATCCAATCCAATCTAGCCTCTAGATCTAACTCCCAGATGACGGGAAATATGAGTCATAGAGGAACAAGCAGCCAAATCCATACCACAGGACCTTCCACAGGGAAAATATTTCAATACATCAATTAAAAATGAAAGAGGAGGAGGATGCATGAGAATAAGAGACATGAGAACAAACAACCAAATGCAACATGTAGAATATTTTTGAATCCTCATGCAAACAAACTAGCCACCTTAGAGGCAATCAAGGAAATTTCACTGTGTACTTGGTATTACATAATATAAAGGAACTACTAATTTTCTTAAGTATGACAAGGACACGGTCCCTGTGCTTTAAAAAAAAAAATCCACATTATCTAGACATGAATATTGAAGTATTTGTAAGTGAAATAACAAAATGTCTGGGGTTTTCTTTCAAATAATCCAGAAAAAAAGAGGAGAGGATAAATGGAACAAGATGAGCATGATTGATATTGTTGCATAATAAAAACTTTAAAATTACCATATTCAAGGGCAAGAAAAATATATAAAATTCCTAAAAAAAACTGACAAAAGATGTAAAAAAAAAAACCTTGATGGAGGAAATTATAAAAATTTTAAAGACAATAAAAAGGCCTAAATAAATGGAATGGATAATAAATAAATGGATAGGCAGTCTCAATATAATAAGGAGATCAACTCTGCCCAAGTGTATCTAAAAAGTCAACACAGGGGAGACCTTCAAGATGGTGGAGGAGTGAGACGTGGAGATAGCCTTCCTCCCCCAAAATACATCAGAAATACATCTACATGTGGAACAACTCCTACAGAACACCTACTGAACGCTGGCAGAAGACCTCAGACCTCCCAAAAGGCAAGAAACTCCCCCACGTACCTGGGTAGGGCAAAAGAAAAAAGAATAAACAGAGACAAAAGGATAGGGACGGGACCTCCACCAGTGGGAGGGAGCCGTGAAGGGGGAAAGGTTTCCACACACTAGGAAGCCCCTTCGCGGGCGGAGACTGCGGGTGGCGGAGGGGGAAAGCTTCGGAGCCACGGAGGAGAGCGCAGCAACAGGGGTGTGGAGGGCAAAGCGGAGAGATTCCCGCACAGAGGATCGGTGCTGACCAGCACTCACCAGCCCGAGAGGCTTGTCTGCTGGGCCGCCGGGGCGGGCAGGGCTGGGAGCTGAGGCTCGGGTTTCGGGTTTCAGTTGGAGCGCAGGGAGAGGACTGGGGTTGGCAGCGTGAACACAGCCTGAAGGGGTTAGTGTGCCAAGGCTGGCCAGGAGGGAGTCCGGGGAAAAGTCTGGAGATGCCGAAGAGGCAAGAGACTTTTTCTTGCCTCTTTGTTTCGGGGTGCGCGAGGAGAGGGGATTAAGAGCGCTGCTTAAAGGAGCTCCAGAGACGGGCGCGAGCCGCGGCTAAAAGCGCAGACCACAGAGATGGTCATGAGACTCTAAGGCTGCTGCTGCCGCAGCCAAGAGGCCTGTGTGCGAGCGCAGGTCACTCTCCACACCTCCCCTCCAGGAGCCTGTGAGCCCGCCACGGCCAGGGTCCCGTGATTCAGGGACAACTTCTCCGGGAGAACACACGGCGCACCTCAGGCTGGTGCAATGTCACACCGGCCTCTGCCGCCGCAGGCTCACCCTGCATCCGTACCCCTCCCTCCCCGCGGCCTGAGTGAGCCAGAGCCCCCGAATCAGCGGCTCCTTTAACCCTGTCCTGTCTGAGCGAAGAACAGATGCCCTCAGGCAACCTACACACAGAAGCGGGGCCAAAACCAAAGCTGAACCCCAGGAGCTGTGAGAACAGGGAAGAGAAAGGGAACTCTCTCCCAGCAGCCTCAGGAGCAGTGGATTAAATCTCCACAATCAACTTGATGTACCCTGCATCTGTGGAATACCTAAATAGACAACGTATCATCCCAAAATTGAGGCGGTAGACTTTGGGAGCAATGATATATGTATATGTTTTCTTTTTCTCTTTTTGTGGCTGTGTATGTGTATGCTTCTTTGTGTGATTTTGTCTGTATAGCTTTGCTTTTACCCTTTGTCCTAGGGCTTTGTCTGTCCGTTTTTTGTTTTTGTTTTTCTTAGTATAGTTTTTAGCACTTGTTATCATTGGTGGATTTGTTTTTCAGTTTGGTTGCTCTCTTCTTTCTTCCTTTTTTTTATCACTTTTTTTATTTTTATTTATTTATTTATTTATTTATTTTTGCGGTACGCGGGCCTCTCACTGTTGAGGCCTCTCCCGTTGCGGAGCACAGGCTCTGGACGCGCAGGCTCAGCGGCCATGGCTCACGGGCCCAGCTGCTCCACGGCATGTGGGATCTTCCCGGACCGGGGCACGAACCCGTGTCCCTTGCATCAGCAGGCAGACTCTCAACCACTGCGCCACCAGGGAAGCCCTATCACTTTTTTTTAATAATTAATTTTTACTTTTTATTTTAATAACTATATTTTATTTTCTTTTTTCTTTCTTTCTTTCTTTTTTTCTCCCTTTTCTTCTGAGCCATGTTGCTGGCAGGGTGTTGGTGCTCCGGCCTGGTGTCAGGCCTGTGCCTCTGAGGTGGGACTGCTATGTTCAGGACATTGGTCCACCAGAGACCGCCTGGCTCCAGGTAATACTAAACAGCAAAAGCTCTCCCAGATATCTCCATCTCAAAGCTAAGACCCATCTCTGATCAACGACCAGCAAGCTAGAGTGCTGGTCACCCTATGCCAAACAACTAGCAAGACAGGAACATGACCCCATCCATTAGCAGAGAGGCTGCCTAAAATCATACTAAGTTCACAGACACCCCAAAACACACCAGTGGACGTGGTCCTGCCCACCAGAAAGACAAGATCCAGCCTCATCCTCCAGAACACAGGCACAAGTCCCCTCCACCAGGAAGGCTACACAACCCACTGAACAAACCTTAGCCACTGGAGGCAGACACTAAAAACAACAGGAACTGCGAACCTGCAGCCTGTGAAAAGGAGACCCCAAACACAGTAAGTCAAGCAAAATGAGAAGACAGAAGACACAGCAGATGAAGAAGCAATGTAAAAACCTACCAGACCAAACAAATGAAGAGGAAATAGGCAGTCTACCTGAAAAAGAATTCAGAGTAATTATAGCAAAGATGATCCAAAATCTTGGAAATAGAATGGAGAAAATACAAGAAACTTTTAACAAGGACTTGGAAGAACAATAGAGCAAACAAACAATGATGAACAACACAATAAATGAAATTAAAAATGCTCTAGAAGGAATCAATAGCAGAATAACTGAGGCAGAAGAACGGATAAGTGACCTGGAAGATAAAATAGTGGAAATAACTACTGCAGAGCAGAATAAAGAAAAAAGAATGAAAAGAATTGAGGACAGTCTCAGAGACCTCTGGGACAACATTAAATGCACCAACATTCAACTTATAGAGGTCCCAGAGAAGAAGAGAAAAGGATAGGGACTGAGAAAATATTTGAAGAGATTATAGTTGAAAACTTCCCTAATATGAGAAAGGAAATAGTTAATCAAGGCCAGGAAGCACAGAGAGTCCCATACAGGGTAAATCCAAGGAGAAACATGCCAAGACACATATTAATCAAACTATCAAAAATTAAATACAAAGAAAAAATAGTAAAAGCTGAAAGGGAAAAACAACAAATAACATATAAGGGAATCCCCATAAGGTTAACAGCTGATCTTTCAGCAGAAACTCTGCAAGCCAGAAGGGAGTGGCAGGACATACTTAAAGTGATGAAAGGGAAAAACCTACAACCAAGATTACTCTAGCAAGCAAGGATCTCATTCAGATTCAACAGAGAAATTAAAACTTTACAGACAAGCAAAAGATAAGAGAATTTAGCACCACCAAACCAGCTTTACAACAAATGCTAAAGAAACTTCTCTAGGCAGGAAACACAAGAGAAGGAAAAGACCTACAAAAACAAACCCAAAACAATTAAGAAAATGGGAATAGGAACATACATATCGATAATTACCTTAAATGTAAATGGATTAAATGCTCCCACCAAAAGACATAGACCGGCTGAAAGGATATAAAAATAAGACCCATATATATGCTGTCTACAAGAGACCCACTTCAGATCTAGGGACACACAGACTGAAAGTGAGGGGTTGGAAAAAGATATTCCATGCAAATGGAAATCAAAAGAAAGCTGGAGTAGCATTTCTCATATCAGACAAAATAGACTTTAAAATAAAGACTATTACAAGAGACAAAGAAGGACACTACATAATGATCAAGGGATCAATCCAAGAAGAAGATATAACAATTCAAAATATTTATGCACACAACATAGGAGCACCTCAATACATAAGGCAAATGCTAACAGCCATAAAGGGGAAATCAACAGTAACACAATAATGGTAGGGGACTTTAACACACCACTTTCACCAATGGACAGAGCATCCAAAATGAAAATAAATAAGGAAATACAGGCTTTAAATGACACATTAAACAAGATGGACTTAATTGATATTTATGGGACATTCCATCCAAAAACAACAGAATACACTTTCTTCTCAAGTGCTCATGGAACATTCTCCAGGATAGATCATATCTTCATTACAAATCAAGCCTTCGTAAATTTAAGAAAATTGAAATCATATCAAATATCTTTTCCGACCAGAATGCTATGAGATTAGATATCAATTACAGGAAAAAAATTGTAAAAAATACACACACATGGAGGCTAAACAATACACTACTTAATAAGCAAGAGATCACTGAAGAAATCAAAGAGGAAATCAAAAAATAACTAGAAACAAATGACAATGAAAACACGATGACCCAAAACCTGTGAGATGCAGCCTAAGCAGTTCTAAGAGGAAAGCTTATAGCAATACAATCCTACCTCAAGAAAAAAGAAAAATCTCCAATAAACTACCTAACATTACACCTAAAGGAATTAGAGAAAGAAGAACACAGATAACCCCAAAGTTAGCAGAAGGAAAGAAATCATAAAGATCAGATTAGAAATAAATGAAAAAGAAATGAAGGAAACAATAGCAAAATCAATAAAACTAAATAGATAGGGATAGGGTGGGTGGGAGGGAGACACAATAGGGAGGAGATATGGGGATATATTTATAGGTATAGCTGATTCACTTTGTTATAAAGCAGAAACTAACACACCATTGTAAAGCAATTATACTCCAAAAAAGATGTTTAAAAAAAAAAGAGTCAATGCAGTTCTAGTCAATACCCAAACAGAGGTTTTCAAGGAACTTCATCTGCCAATTAAAAAGTGTGTATGGAAGAGCCAAGGACCATGAATTGTCAGTCATGAAAAACAACAAGGTAAGGGAAACTGCCCTACTAGGAAACATGTATGTATTAAATCCATAATAATTAATAGAGTTTAGGCACAGATAGACATATAGACCAAATGAGCAGCTAGAGAGCCCAAATCAGAACCCAATATAAATGATTACTTGATTTATGAGAGAGGTCGCACTGCATATCAAAGAGGAAATAATTAACCGTAGTTATCCATAACAGAAAACAAAATAAAACGAGATCAATACTTTTGCTATAGACAAAAAAATCAATTCAAAGATGAATAAAAACTTAAAAGTAAAAAATAAGATGTTAAAGTTTTTGGATATGTCATCTAAATGACCTTAAAGTTAGGTAGGATTTTTTTAATATAAAAATCATAAAGTTAAAAATTAATAAGTTTGACTCTGTTAAAACAAAGTATTTCTTTTCATCAGTTGGTACGATAAGGAGAATAAAAGTATAATCCACAAACTGGAAAGAGATAGTTATATCATATATAACACAGAAAAGTGTCAGTATCCAGAATGCATAAAGAATCCTTACTCATGACTAAAGAGTAAAAATGTTAAAGTGAACAAAAGAAATCATATAAGTTAGACTATGCTGGAACAACAAATAAACCTAAAAACCTTGGGAGATTAAACCCTGAAAAGACTTATTTCCTGCTCACAGATTGTCTGCTGAAGGTCAAGTGACTCTCCAGGGCTGCTGTCCTTTATGCAGTGATTCAGTCATGCAAACGGTTTCCATCCTGCAGGTCCACCGTCTCCATATGCACCGCTGTGATCACTGTCTCAGGAGAAGACAGCTCAAGAGTCATACACCAGCTCGCAAATGCTCTGGTTCTTCTCATGCCCCATTGGCCAGAACTACTCATACAACCCCCCCCAAGAGGAAGGAGGATGGGAAACTGGAGGGACTACCTAGGGAATAGTGAGCAGAAATTCCTCTGGGATAGGCATAAAGAGATATTTCATAGAACGGGGGACACAAATAGCCAAAGAAACATAATGAGGAAGTGCTCCAATGTAACCAGGGAAGCCTATACTAGATTCCCTATCAGATACCATTTTACCTACATACACATTGGCAAAAATTCAAAAGTCTGACTACACCAAATGTTGTTGACAAGAGTGGGGAACAACAAACCAAAAAATCTCCTTTTGCTGATGGAAGAGCAAATCGGAACAGCCATTTTGGGAGACAATTTGGCCTCCTCTTGAAAAGTTGAACATGCACATAAACCATAACCCAGCAGTCCCATTTCTAAGTGGTCTTTAAAACTATTTGCTCATTGTAAAACCAGAGTTGTAATCCGTAGAGACCCTGTCACAAACTGTGTGTGTATGTAAAATACGAGGTCACAACGGACAAAAACACTTCTGAAATTAAAATGTTAGTCCCTTTAAAAAATAAAAATTTTTAAAAATAAAAATAAAATAAAACTATTTGCTCTTCTAAGGTCAAAAGAATTTTTTTTTATTGTGTGCCTTCTTGCACAGTTTTAAGTTATCTAAAAAGTTTTCTCACCAGTTTAAACAGTCCCAGAAGCTGTAGTTTCTGGCATATTAGAAATATTGAAATTTTTACATCCCTAGTAAATGTATCCAAAGATATCTAAAAACCAAATTAACTTGTAACTCATCATAATTGCCATCTTCCATTTAAAATACATGTACAAATTCTTCTTCAATGTCAGAAATTTTACATTGTTCCTAATGTAATGCCTTATATGTTTGAAAGTATTTTATTGATCACTATTATACTTCTCTGCAATAAGAATATACCTTCAATAAATGTATTTATTTTCTTAATGTTTGGCCCCTGGAGTGGTTATGGCACCATGGATCATGTGGCACCAAGAGACAGAAACAAATCAAGGTGCTATCAACAGGCAACTCTACAAATATATTGAGGTTACTCACATAATTGATTACTATACAACACTGAAGAATTGGTAAGCTACTGCCACACATATCAACATGGATGAATTTCCGATACATAATTTTAGTGGAAAAATCAAATCACATAAAAAACATGTAAAACAGACAAGATGAGACCACTTACAAAAAGAAAAATACAAAGCTAAACAATATGTCATTGATAAACTTCTTTATAATAGAGCTCTAACAAAAAGGCAAAGGAATGATAAACCAAAATCAGAACAGCGATTGCATTCCTTCCAATAAGGAGGGTGAAGGGTGGATTTAGAATAGGTGAAATGGCCTTTACAATGTCCCACTCCTGACATTGGATGTTTATTTTACTATTTTTTATGCACAGAATATTTTTAAATGTTTTTAAAAAGGAGATTAGTGGCTACAAGCGTACTGACCGACCCGCTGTAGAGAATCCTCATTATGACCCAGGTGATGTGCCTGGGGAATGTCCAGGAAGCCTGTCCTTTCTGCCTGAGCCCTCTATGTTGGAGTGCTGTCAGATCAGCTCTCTGATAGAAAGCTCTCACATCTGCGGCTTAGAATTTATCTGGTAGGACTGAATGTTTTTCTCTAAGACTTCATCTCCAGCTTTGATTGACATCTCATTGGCTCTTTTAAGCCTTTGCTTGTCCACGCAGGAAATCTCCAGCATAGAGTATCATTTTCTTTTACACAGATTCATTCATTCATTAATTCACTCATTCATTCATCAAATGTTTATTAACCTCCTACCCTGTGTCAGATCCTGTGAAGACCACAAAGCAGTCTTTGTTCTCTTGAAGCCTAAGGGAAGTTTAGTATAAGAAGTCAGGATCATTCAAAGGAAAGAACAGAAGAAGAGAGGAAAAGAGGGGAGGAGGAGAGGGAAGGAAGAAAGCTTTCTAAGAAAAGGAGATGAACACATATGAATAGTAAGAATTTTACTTCTTTCTTGACAAAGTACATCCCCTTTGATACACTTGCTTCCATGTAGTCACTCAGCTTTGCTGGGGAGTCAGAATTTTAGGACATTCCTGCTCTTCAGAGCATGTGAGAAAGGAAGCAAGAACTTAGTACCTGACACTTGACTCAGGTGTGTTTCTGTATGAGTACCTCTCACGTTTCTTAGGTTATGGGTTATTTTCAATGGTCTACTCTATTTCAAGTCTATTTCTTTAACCTGTCTTGAGCCACAGACTCCTAAGAAAGCCTATGGACCTCTTCTCAGAACAATGTTTCTAAAATGCATAAAATAAAAATATACAGGGTTGCAAAGAAACCAATTACACTGAAATGCAGTTCTATTTCTGGACCTCCCTGAGAGGAGAGGCTGGGATAATAAAATGGGGAAAACAACACAAGTCCTACTCCACCAAAGGTAACCAGAGACAGTATTGTGACTTAACTGAAGACAAATGTATTTGCCTTGCCTGACAGAGGAATAAACTAACTCAAGAAAACTTGATTTAAAAGTGAAGTGTCTGATTGTCTATTTCCTAATAAAGCACTGTAATCAAAAATACTTAGTGTTGTACTTCAACAGTGCTTCATTTATCAAATGTTTCCAGAACATCCAATCCATTTCTTAATTTCTGTTTACTCGTTCATCATCTCCCCCCACCCACCTCTACTTTATTCCAATCTTTGATCTAAGTCTTAGATGTTGACAAAGGATTTGGCTTATTCTGACTCACTGCACAGGAGCCTATCACCTCCCTATTAAAGAAGCAGATAGCACTAAAGGGATCTAACATAAGTATTCTCTACATGAACTGTAACCATGACCTCAGGAGCCTTATAGATTGCTTAGTTGCACACCTTATCATTCATGGTAATTCATCCACTGGGCTTGATTTGGGGGGCAATGCTTTTTGACATGCCAAATCCAACACCCATCACAACTCAGCATCTTTACAGAAAATATTCAACAGACATCTATATGCATCCACGCCATGAAATGTGGTCCCTGCACCATATCTTCATTTGAGAAACTCCCCAAGCACCCATTTAATAAAAGCCAAGGACTTAAATATCACCAGACTCAGGAGACAGAAATACCTTGCTATTTTCTCTTCTCAGTAATTGCCTTTTTTCTCAGAGAACTCAATCAGCTATATCTGCCACATAATATAGTTTCAGAAAAAAAACTATTGTATTTCTTGCATTATGATGTCCTTTCTGATCATTGATATCAGTTTACATAAACATTAAAGTGCACTATCCTTACCCTTCCAAATAGGACTCAATAGTCACCCTCTCTTGCTTTATCTCTCTCTCTTCTTCGCACATACACACACACACACACACACACACACAACCCTTTACCCAGCATCTTCTTCCCCTTTACATCTAGAGTAGAGGGAGAGGAATAAAAAATTTAAAAATATTAGATATTGCCTTTTGACGTGACTGCTAACACAATAAAGCCGCGTCGTAAACTGAATCATCGGAGTCTGCTGTTCTTATTGCTCTCTTTGCTGGTATTGCTTCATGGATATTAGAACCCTTAGGGATATTGGAATATGAATAAAGATTTTTTTTTAATCAGCTGGGTTTTTTTTCCTCTTGGTTCTGTTTCTAAAAATAATGCAGTTTGCAAAAAACAGAAGGTTTGGTTTATAACACAAACAAAATTGTTACATTCTGAATGGGTTGTAAGTACCTGATTCTTTGCCTTTTTACTCATCCCTGCAAAAAAAAAAAATCTGCAAATCCATTTGCTAACCAGCTGTACCTCTGTGCGAAATAGATAACAACCTGGAAGAGCCAAGGTCTGCTGTGAATCGGTGCTGATAGGCCTGAATCTCATAGCTTTTTTTAAATGCTAATGACAAGAAACATTTCCGAAGCCAAAACGCTCTTGTAGATCTGTCTTCCTCTATTATGACTGATATTTGCTTGTAAGTACATAGAACACTTGTTCCCTGTCCCTTATCTGCGGTGCTGCAGCATGCTGACCTACATACCATTCAGCACAATATGACGCACAAACATTTTCTATATAATTTTTCATTTTCGACTTAAAAACAGTAGAGGCAAAATAGGATTGCTGCAAATCTAACAAAGAGATGGCATTATTTCCAAATAAAAATGTGCCTTTTTCCAAAGAATTTATTTGTCTAGCAGCATGAAGTTCATACATAGCAATGCTGGGGAAAGGGTGCTAAATTGTGATTAGGAAGGAAGGACTTAGGAAGGGAAACAAAACCCATCTTTTCTACTCCCCGAGCATAATTAAGCTAACTTCTTTCTCACCACAATTAAAAGTTCAGCTTTTCTGAACCGTGTTTTTGCAGTGTCATGAAATGCGCCGGATAGAATAATCCTGAAATACATATAGTAATAACAAAGGAAAAAGGGTAGAAAGTGACAGGGGCAGTTGTGGGAAGGGAAGAAAGCATCTATTCTCACACCTGCCATTGTCAGAACACTCCAAACAGAGTTCTTTAGCTTTTTAATTTCTTGCCGCCATGGCTGCCATGTTGAAAGTCCTCCCTCCCCTTGAAACGATACTTGGGTTTCCAGCAAAACTGTTAATAGTTGCAGCTGAAGCCTTAAGCTGGTGGTTCTCTGATGACCCAGCCTCTCTTATGCTCTGCAAGACCATTGTAATTGCAAATACAGGTGTGCCATGGAAAAAGGAGAACTGTATTTCTAGGACAGTGGCACAAAAGAGGCCAGTAAAGGCGTCAACAAGGTCAAAGGGCAAAAAGGGTGAAAACCCCTCATTAGCTGGGAACACAGTTGGAAATCTCCACTCACACTGCCTTCCCTTCACCAAGAAGAAGTGGCTTACCAGTGCACCTAGGTTTAATTTTTAATGATAAGCTGTCTTGGTTTTCCAAGTTTGAAGCATCTAAAACAAGTGGAAAATCCCCAAGTACAATAAAAACAGCTTGGGTTGTGGCCGAAATGACCTCTTTTCTTGCACTTTAAGTAATCTGTTTCCTAATTATTTTGAGGGGACCCGAGTAAGAGGGCTGCAACAAATACTTTTGCCACTGGTTGGATGTTGACAAAAGGGTCTAAGTGCAATTCACCTCTCTGAATTATTATTTCATGGTTCTCTAAAAGTAGAGCAACCTTTTGCAAAGGGTTGGCAGTTATTTGAATTTGACCAGCTAGAAGCTTCTTTTCCAAAAACACAAATCAAAGATGAAATACATTTTCACACTTTTTGCAATTTTGCAGTTATTCCGCTTCATTGTTTGCACCAGGCAAATTTATCCATCAGTTGCCAGACCCCTGCTTATTTATGAGCACTGTTAACCCAGCATTTTACAATTTCTGTGTGATACGGGGAGCAGAGCATTCTGGGTGAGAGTCTGGAGACTCAGGGTTTTCATCCTGGCTCTGCCACAAAGTAGCTGTGTGACTTTGAGCAAGTTGCTTGACCTCTCTGAACCTGTTTATCTGGAGTTTGGCCTAGTTAAATGGTAAGAGCTCTTCTGGCTGTAAAATTCGACAACTGGCTCCTCGTATACCCTTTTCATTTGGGACCACTTATCTCACCACTGTCGGCTCGTGTTAACTGCTAAATATCATAGAACAATTTTCTAAGTGCTTATTTCAGATGATACTGAAAGCTCTCGGAAAACCTTGTCTTTCGGCATCACCATAGATATGCTTATGTGATAACCAGCTCCCACTTTACTATACATTGCTAACGGCAACATCATACTGCCACACAAGCTCCATAGGTCTAACTTATTAATGGTCTATGCTAATGCAATTTCCAGAAAGTATGTTGTTATTAAATTTTCTGGAATTTCAACACAGCAAAACAACATATAACTGCTTGATAAATTACTCTGAATAGATTTAGTAATTTGTGTAAGGGAGGCTCTCATTTATGTAAGACGCCTAAATCCATTTAAAGTTAATTTCTAATTTTCTTATATTTATGTCATTCAGAAATACACTGCTGGTGCAGGAGGAATCTTTCCAAAACCCAAGTGAACTATTAATTTTGTTTGGGTTAAAGCATAAAATGTTAACAGTGTACAGTATCCACAATTTGCCAGTTACCCTTCACAATTCCTTCCAAATACGGATTTTTTCTCACATGACTGAGATTTTGTATAGCATCTCTGTTTTTCGTCTTAAATTCAAGGCAAAAGATAGATGGATTTATTAAACAAGAGTTCCTAGCAAATATCAAATTAACATAAAAAATTTCACGGATTAAGCAATTTGCCTTTTATAGTGCTTTCAATGATTTGGATGAAAATACAGTCCAAAATTCTTGGTCCCCTTCCTTAAGCTTCTATTTATAAAATACATCCAAACAAAGATTCTACTTCCTCATTGTCATTGCTACTTTTTAAAAATCACCGTGTTGTTGAATTCTGTCTAAACCATACTAGGCACTATAGGTAGAACAATTTATACAGTTACAACCGCTGCCCATAAAAGACGGGGAGATGACAGTAAGATGGATTCACCTGCAGAGAACATGCAGATTAGGAACTATAAGCATCAAATAGAATTCCTACAAGAAATGTAAAAAGTGTTGAATGTTAAATGCTGTGCTCTGGTAACATCTATGCCTTAGGCTTCAGCAGAAAGTTAATTATACATGTGCACATTCACATACACTCACACACACACACACACACACACACGAATGCACATCAAGCATAGCTATATAGGTCAATGACTTAAAAATGACTCAAACACAGATGGATATTTCTGCTAGGGGATAATTTCTTACAGAGTTTTGGAAGTCCGGAAAGAAGTTGGAAAGCAAATGAGACAGCTGATTTTTACTTTGGTTTAACCAAATTCATTTATTTGTTTATTAAGTTATTGGGTTCTTACTATGTGCCAAACAGCATGTTTTGCTAAGTTCAATATAATTCGTGAGAGAAATAAAAAGCTCAAGAAAGAAATCAGTTCGATCCCTAAAGCACTTTCATTGCAACATTTGCAAACCAAGTGAAATGGATAAGCTATTATATTGTTAATGAAATATTTTAAATCTGATTTTTAAAATCAAAGAACAATTAAAGAGGTACTACCTTAACTGTCTTTTTAACGTTACTACTTGAAATATTTCAAATGTTATCTCATGTGTCCTTTTGTAGTAAACAGAATATATGATCCATGGCATTTAACTTTGAAGATACAACTGATCTGGTAACTCAGATGATCCAAATCACTGTCAGGCTTAATCTTCAGCTGGGTGTCTGCTTCTGAGCAGAACTGGCCATTAGATTTAGTGGAAAGGTAACTAAGAAGGGTTGTGTTCCCAGCAAGGTATGGCCAAATAAATGCTGAGGACATGACCATTAAATTTGCATTTCAGCATCATGTCAATTTGGTGACCTTGGGTCTGGAGATAGCACAATAGATGACATCAGGAACCCTTCCCCACCCCTCCCACAGGTATACTGAGAAAGCTTCATCCTATGGTCATCCCAGCTATAACTAGAGTGATCATACAGCCCATTTGCCCAGGACATCCCACTTTACTCCTGTTATCCCAGCATAATTATTAATAGCTTGCACTCCCTCTTTCAAAAAGGCCCTGGCTAGGGATGATTAATTACTCAGGTCCTCTAATCATAATACAATCTTTGATACACACTCCAAACCCTGATCCATTAGAACAAATTCCAGTCCAGCCCCAGCACTAGAAATGTGGCAGTCTGCAAAGTTACAGACACTTGCTGGAATTTATCATCCTCTTCCCCCATGCAATGGACATGTTCTTTAAAGAAACTGACTGAACAAGTCTGATTCATGGACCTGACCTATAGACACATGTCCTGTTGAACCATAACTTTCCTCTACTCACGTCCCCCGAATTCACTAAGAATTCCTGGGATGAGCTGAGCTTATTGGGTTTTGCACAAAGCCTGACTCTGTTACAGACTTCTTAAAAACAGAAGATGCATCTTATTCACCTTGGTGTCTCTCAATGCCTTTATCACTCAGCCTTATTTGTAAGAAGCACTCCATAAACTTTTGTTGAAATGCCTGGAACATCCAGTCAAAACACCTGGATGGTTGTCCTCATTCTTTACTTTCCGGCTATTTATCATCATGTAGATCCAAAGAAATCCAGAAAACCGACAAATGCCAGCCCTGAGAATGTCTGCGGGGAGAAGTGCCCAGGTGCACATGGATGGAAATAACATCTACACTTAAACCTTTGCTTCCCTCTTAGTAACTTCTCAATCTATCTTCATGTTCTTTGCTAAGGCAACTAATTAGCCACTTTCTACAAACCAGATATTCTAGAGGTCGGAGCCAGGTCTTCCCCAACAAACCCAGCAACAAAACAGTTGTTTCCACCCAGAGCTCCTGGACAAATAAAGTCAGAGTTCAAGACAGAATCTTGCTAAAGAAATATCAATACTTGCTTTTCCCTTGTACAGCATCCCCAGAAGACTTGACTGCATAGAGGGACCAGCCATAATGATGGCAGAATAAGGAGGAGATAATGGGAGATTTTAAATGAATTTTTTGCTCATTCTGACTTTAGAAAAAAGTTGAAGTCTGTCCACAAGTTATTAGTAAGAATTGCAGTATTTGAATCAACTCTTATAGATTGTGCTGAAGCATTTTCCCCCCAGTTTTCACATTCCCAAATTTTTTTTTTAATTCTGTCTTTTTAATTAATTTATTTATTTAATTTTTGGCTGCCTTGGGTCTTTGTTGTGGTGCACGGGCTTTCTCTAGTTGCGGTGAGAGGGGGCTACTCTTCGCTGCAGTGCGCGGGCTTCTCATTGCGGTGGCTTCTCTTGTTGCAGAGCACTGGCTCTAGGTGCGCGGGCTTCAGTAGTTGTGGCCGGTGGGCTCTAGAGCGCAGGCTCAGTAGTTGTGGCGCACGGGTTTAGTTGCTCTGTGGCATGTGGGATCTTCCCAGACCAGGGCTCGAACCCATGTCCCCTGCGTTGGCAGGTGGATTCTTAACCACTGGGCCACCTGGGAAGTCCCCCACATTCCCAAATTCTAATTCATGATTTTTGAAATCACATCTTTAGCACACTTGTGGGTTTTTTTTTTCAGATCACCCAAGCAGACTAAATAAATGAGGTGACTGCGCCTAATGGCTTTTATGAACCTACCATATTGGGATGGAGTCAAAACTGTCATGTGATTTGGCGTCATCTGGTAAGAAAAAGAGTTTCTACAACATCCATCCATGTCTGAAAAACAACAAGAAAGCAAAGTGAATTTCAAGCTGGAAAGAAGGGATACAAAGCCTTGGGCCCTGGATACCAGACTCCACATTCACACAACGTGCTCTTTCGGAAGTTTTGAAGCTGGGAGCTTTCTCCTTTCACTGGCCAACATAAAAGTGGTTTCAGCAAGAAGTAGAGAACAAAGAAAGACTTTCATTTACAAAAGCAAGTCAAATGGCACAGCGTCTGTTAGGAGCTTTTATTTTTGCCGCACCTGGCATTATTTTTAATAATGATGTGGCAGAACAGAATTGGCTGCGCCAACGCTAACCAGGAAAGACTGTGTCTCGGCATCCATCGCATAATACCTTGTCATGCACGTTTGAACCCCAGGCTCCCGTCGGCAGTATCGGTCCTGACCGGAGGAGTCCAGCCGAGAGGAGGTGGGCTGGCATTCTTGGTGAGGGCTGGTCTGCCTCTCAGCTTCACCAGGTAGAGGATTGTCACCAGGAGCTCTGGTCTGAGCCCCACTACAGTTTGTGCCAGCTCCCAACTGCCGTTGGCAAAGCTCAGTGCTTCCCTGTCTCCAGCTAAAATGGTCTTTGAAACAGCCTTGCAAACAGAAGATGAACGAAGCTGAATTGAGGAAATCTTTTCATTCCTCCTGGCCAAGGCAAGGTTTTGGACTTTTTAATTGTAAAATCTCTAACTTCATCTGAAAGCATTATCTTTCCTTTTTCTTTTTTTTTTTTAACCAAAGAAAATATGAATCAGGTATGTGGTTATGTCTTGTTCTGTTAAGGAGACCAAATTCAGTCGTTTAGTTAGCCTGGTTCGAGCCTAGAGGGAAATGCACAGCACTGGGATGGTGCTTCTTTGAACGTGCCACCTCATCTTTTCGTCCATCAAACTCTCCCATCGGTACAAAAAGAATCTTGGCCCAGATAATCTCAAATTTCCATTCTGGCTGTAACACGAGTCCATGGTTCTCTAAGAGGAGTTTAACATTACTACCACACCCATTTTAGTTGGTTGTGAACATTTTATTTCGACACGTTTAAATGCTGATCATTAAGGAAAAGAAAGTTTTGAGCTACGAAAACTTCAGATCCTGACCATCAGCCCCAGTAAATTTGCAGATCGAATATTATCTTCTGCTTTGGTCAAACAGAAGCAGATAGAGAGCTAACCAGTTATTCAGACAGAGTCTGACAAACACATCCAGTGGCAAGCCTAATTCTCTCTTAAAGGAGATGCTGCATTTAATTCACACGTAGAACTCAAACCAGGGGTTGGGATTAACCTCGAGGCAACTTTAGATTACAAAAAAAAAATAGTAATAATCTTTTGGAACATAGGAAATCTTAAGTTAGAATCACTTCTGGTTAAATATGCCATTACCCACAAAGAGTCCAGAATTTAGCCAGAACTCTGGAGACTCCAAATAGTAAAACTACAGCTTTTTTCCTTGTGGTTTTCAAACTTTGAAAGTTACAAGCCTGTAACTTAGAAAATTCCAATTATAAATTTGCTCCTCTGCCCTAAAATTCCTGCCCACCCTCCATCACATCGTGGAATGACTGCAGATTTGCCTGGCTTTCTGACGGGAGCAACCCCGACCATGTCAGCCAGAAACAAATCTGACTTTAACACATGCCCCTGATCTGCCAGAGTGCCTATAAAATCTCGTTGCAGAGGGCAGTGAAGGAAACAGTGCCCAGTTCCAAAAATCCTTCTCTGCCCTCAAATGGGCAGCTTGCAGAAGTGCTCATGTCCACTCTGGGGTCGTGCCTTCACTGGCTCCCTCGACTATAAGTAGACGTTCCCTCCCACTGCAGTTCAGGCATTTCCTGGGCAGGTAGGCCACCATCTGAGCTTGTCCAAGCGTTTCAATGTCACTGGAGCTGTGAGCTCCATTCCAAGTTTCCCTGCACCACACACTTAGTTGAAGCGAGGAGGGGGTGGGACAGAAAAGATGTACACAGATGTACAGAGTTGGCGTTTATGTCCTGTAAGGATACCCTTGAAACTTGTTAAAAAAGGTCCATCAAGACATCTGGTCAGCTGCCGTAATCCATATTGGGGTTTTTAGGTTACTGTTATGCCCCAATATGCTTTGAACATTGCCAATCTGCTTTCTCTGCAGAAGCAGCAGTGCGCCCCCTTTGGTTTCTCAGCTCGTCCCCAGCCCTGGTGTTTATAGCGTCACGTACCGAGCACAATGAAAAAGCACATACTGTAGCGCGTGTGTCTGGCTAATGAAACGGGTCAGACAAACCTTGTGCAATCAGGGACAGGGGCCGATTGGCTTAGGCTGGGTCCATCTTGCAGACTGCAAAAGAGTCAGCTGTCGCCAGGGCCATGCGGCAGATGGACAGTTTGCATCCGATTTCCAGGCCAGCGCCAAACCCTTTAGAAGCTTTGGCAGCCGAGCGCCATCAGGCAGCAGCTTTGATGTCCTACAGATGGCTGTGGCGGCCACCGAAACTCTGCATCCCAACAGGCCCAGGGCTTACTTTCAGGCAGCATTCACTCTGGCCGGGGTCCGCGGTCAGCCAGAGACGTGGGTCACTGGGCTGTGGTGTACTTGACACCAGCCAAGACCTTCCAGCAGCTTCCACTTCCACATGGATAGCAGCTTAAAAATGTTATTTTTTTAAGTCTTTATTGAATTTGTTACAATATTGCTTCTGTTTTATGTTTTGGCATCCTGGCCACAAGGCATGTGGGATACCAGCTCCCAGACCAGGGATCAAACCTGCACCCCCAGCATTGGAAGGTGAAGTCTCAACCACTGGACCTCCAGGGAAGTCCCTGTTACTTTTTTAAAAAGAGTAACACACACACACGCACATACACATACACCCCTGCTCTGATTCCTCCCATTTCAGATTTCCTGACATAAACATGCCTCTTCACCTCTCCCCAGGTCACTATCCAACCCGTAGACACAGTGGCCTTTCTTCTTCCCTGGTAACTGAGAGGCTTCTCAGATATTTAGCAAAACCGTCCACCTATGTCCACTTCTATAGAGATGGCACAGGCTCCTGGAGTTTCCTTTAAAACAAAACAATACAGACAAACATTTACAAAACAGAAATAGACTCACAGACATAGAAAACAAACTTATGGTTAACAAAAGGGGAAGGGAGGGATAAATTAGGAGTTTGGGATTAGCAGATACACACTCCTTTATATAAAATAGATAACCAACAGGGACCTACTGTATAGCGCGGGGAACTATATTCAATATCTTGTAATAACCTATAATGGAAAACAATCTGCAAAAGAATATATATATATATATATATATATATATATATATATATATATATATAGCTGAATCACTTTGCTGTACACCTGAAACTAACACAACATGGTAAATCAACTATACTTCAACAAAAAAAAAATCAGAAGAAAGAAAGAAAGGCAGGGAGAGAGAGAAAAATAAAGTATGGGCTGCTTCCTCCTTCCTCCAGATTTCCTGGTAAATAGTGCATGTTTTCTCCTTCCCAGGTCACAGGTTTAGCCCCCAGACAATCTCAGACTCCGTTTTCCCCTGGCATTGCCACCCAAAGTGGCAGCAATTGCAAACTGGGGGGTTTTGAATTTGGTGTCCATTTTAAGACCCCCCCTTCCCCCTCCCTGAGCTCTGCTTCATCTGGGTCTGACTTGCCCTAAGCCCCAAAGCATACTCTTCATGGCGGTCAGTCTCATCTTGTGCTCTGAATAGCCCAGAGTAATCTGTCGAAAAACTGAGGCTGGAGGTCTTCCAAACAGAGCCCTTGCGCATTTGGTAGGAGCAGTTAATTCTGACTGGTGCTATTAGAAAGAAACCATGTCACTGCACCAGAGGAGCAAGTGTGGGCTTCTCCCACCCCCAAGATCAACCTGGAAAGTTCCCACTTCCCTCCACACCCCCTTGGTGAGCGGGCCAGAGAAGGAGAAGTTTAGAGCAAATGGCTGACAAAAATGAAAAACAAACTCAGTGAAAATAAATTCAATCATGTGTGATTTCCAGCCACTCAAAAGTAACAGAAATATTTGGTAAAAATATATAGACATAAATTGCCAGTTAATGCAAACTGGTTAAAGCCAGTAAATAGAAAAAAATTAAAAGTTAATTAGAGCTTTTTGAAGCTTTGTTATATATACATCTTTTGCAGGTGCTACAAAAGTGAAAAATAACTATTATAATTACTAGGATTCAAAGATTCATATTTTTCCCGTGAATTTATTTAGGATTATCAGTTTCCTTGTAGTTATACAAAAGGCCTGTCAAGGTGTATCCCACGTGTTTAGCTTGTGTGTTCCAAAAACAAGCCAAAATGCTGTTGTATTTCACCCAGTACAGGGAAGCTACTCTGAGAAAAAATAGGCCAAGTTTTACCTGGATCTCTATCTTGGTTAAATTACCTTACATATGTTTTAATTTTTTTTTCTTATTCTTTCTGTCTTTATCTCTCTCTCTCTTTGTTAAAATACATCTGTGTTTGTTGACTGCCCCAGAGTACAGCTAGCTAAGTGAGGCGTGCGTGTCCTAGCACTTGGTACAGTATAGGTAGCTTAACAATACATATCATTACATTATTTACACCTTGTTTTATGGTATTCAGTAGTAAACTGCAAATTAACCCTTCAAGAACCAGTTGGAGAAAACGCTCCGTTCGGCATGAGATACCCAATGAAGCTTCTTTTTTTCCCCTGGCAGAATTGTTAAGAGTACATCTACGACTGTATTCATAAACAGGGAAGTGTGTTCATTACAGGACGGATGCCCACCAGAGCCAGCTAATTCCTCTCCCAGGAAATCTGTTTCATAATGATATTCCTTACTACACCACACTTGTACTTATGCTGATAACACAGGTTATAAAAGGGACTTAGGACTGCAGTCAATTAATGTACCGGCTCTTTAACCTCCTTTATTGAAGTACAGGAGGCACCAAAGGACCTCCATGTTACGTTGCTGGCAACAAAAAGGCCCAAGCAATACCATTTCATGCCGCCTCACCCTTGTCTTCAGTTCCCAGGAATACACAGCGTGATCTGACCTCATTAGGCTCTGATTCAGCTGCAGTCCGGTGCAAGGACACAGGGAGAATGTTGGTGAGAATGGGTGCCGAGAAAGCACTTTTCCCACGCCTGATAAAAGAAATCTCCATCACCGAAGCTGGCGCCAGGGTCGTGATCGACTGTATCTCCTAGATCATCGAGCTCTGCTGACATTTTGTTCACGTTTGGAGGAACCGAAGCCCAGAGAGACAGGAACAACTAACCTAAAGTCACCCAGCTTGTTAGCAGCAGAGCCAAAACCACAGCATACAGAGTTCCTGGTTCCTAGAAGGGAGCCCCCACTCGATCCCCTGATGCTTTCTAAATACAAAAAGCAATCACTAATGAGTGATCATTAAGGACTGGACCCAGAGAAGAGAAAGGAATAGACATCTAAATAGAAATGAATTTTAAAAGAGAGATACAGAGAGAGAGAGTGCGCAGGAATTTTAAATTGGACTGCAAGAGAAAATCTACGAGTTCCAAAATAAGTCCTCTATGTTAATAAGAAATTAGGTTTGGAGTTAGCAGATGCAAACGCTTATGTATGGAATGGATGGGCAACAAGGTCCTACTGTATAGCACAGGGAACTATATTCAGTATCCTGTGATGAAGCACAATGGAAAGAATATAAAAAAGAATGTATATGTATGTATGGCTGAATCACTTTGCTATGCAGCAGAAATTAACACAACATTGTAAATCAACTATACTTCAATTTTTTAAGAAAAGAAATTTGGCTTCTCTTTTCTCCTCTAACAAGCATTAATGGGGAAATAAATGTATGTGCTAGACAGAACTCAAATGCATTCTTAATAATGTGGAGTTTTCTAAAAGAAGCCTATGATGTAATTTGAGATAAGAAAGAGTCCTTTGCTAAAATGCTACCCAAACACTACTGCTAACCTTTAAGGAACCCAACAGTGTCTTGTTCCTAAATTAATCAGTCTCAAGACTATCAGCAATTTAGCTACATTTTGTTGGTAATTAGTTTGATAAATTAAGATTTGCAATAGAAAACATGGCATTTTATTGTTCCCGAGGTTTTATGGTATTTTTCTAAAAACGCAGCTTTCTTTGAAAACGTTCATTTCTATTGCAAGGAGACAAACAGCAAAACCCAAAGTTTGCTGAGTCTGGCTCCAGATGACAACAGCCTGCCCCAGATCCGCTGGGCAAAATATCAGAGATTAGCCATTCATAATGCAAACTTCAATCATGTGGTTTAAAATAATATTCGAATCCTAGGACTGTGGGCAGTGGCTTCTAGATAGTGAGAAACTATCAGTTCAGTTCCCTCATGTTCTGCCTTATTTTCTATAATCATGAAACAAATGGGCTGGCGGAGAAATATTATGAAAAATGGTGAAACATGGAGAGATGTTTCCATGTTTATCCAAATGGCTCCCTGTGTATTAGGAGTGCAAAAATGACAAATTAGAAGCTAAGCTATTTTTCATCAAAACTGTCCACAAACAAGATGATTTCTTGGGGCTAATTTCCATTCAGGGGATAGTGAAAGTTATTTTAAATGACCAAAGCCATTTCAGAAGGGCATGAGCATCTCAACATGGCCATAGGGTCAGAACTGCTCCATCTCAAAGACTCAAGATGCTCCAGGACTGCCAGTGATACAATTCCCTCCCTTTCACAATGAATGGAAATGAGAAAGGTATCTTCCTCGGAAACATGCTAAAAATATAGCAATTACCCGATACAGATGTGGTGTTATAAACTCCTATTCCAAAGCATTCTGTTTCAGCCATGATTTCCGTTGCAGAAAACTGTACTAATAGAAACATCTCGATTAATCTGAATTTGAGATATTTCATGCAATGTATATTACCTTTCTGCCGCCTGCAACCTTCTGCCAGGTTTTTTTTTTCTTTTTAGGAGGTGCTTTGAGGGGACCATACCATGAGAACAATACACAGCTGCTGCTGTATAGAGATATCTAATTGTCAATATTGTGGAAATTCTACAGCTTATTACGTGCATTCAGTCTAATTCTGGGCAAATTGCCAGTCACTTCGGGGACAATCAAGTGAGCCCCATTACACGTGGTACAGCATCACAGCTTTAAGATACCCGGCTGTTTTGCCTCTGGCCAGAGAATGTTTGTACCAGTGCTACCGAGTGAAGGGGGGTAACTCCAAATAAAATAAAATTGGTATTTTTTTCAAGTGGGCTGCATTTCAAGCCCAGATGTTAGTAATGAAAGATTCAATTTAAGGATTTAAATTACAAATAAATAAAGTATGAAACAGATGTGATTTTTAAGGAAGTTCAAATTATCCAGGAAGAAAAATATCTCCGTGCATGACAAAGTAATCGGGATTGTCTTGAAGGGTCTGTTGAAGACAATCTGCTGAGCACAATTCACCCTTAGGACAGGATTGGTTTGGGATGGGAAGGACTGGTGGAGCTTGTCATTAAACAAAAATTGTGTTTAATAAAACTTTATAACCATGATTAATCCTACGAGGCCCTAAAGGAGTTTGCAGTTTCTGATAAACACATTTTCCTTGTTTGCAATGGTAATGATATTTTGAAGTGAATGGATTAAGAACAAAAACTCTAAGGGTAGAAAAAGGAAGGTTTGGCAGGTTCCATCTAGGCAGAAATTGCAGGGACGTATAAGAAACAGGGGCCACCCATTAAGAGATCGTCTTGATGTGTGTGCAGCACGTGTGCACGTAGACGGGGGCAAATATCACCGAGAAACCAAGCTACCGAGCAGACAGTAATGGAGCACATGTTTATTTATACAGAGAAGCTAATAAGACTTTTTTCATTCTGAGCTGATCATTAAGTTTGCCTATCAAAAGGATGACAGTGATTTAAGGCACAGTGTCTCATATTTGGAGACTGTTCCTTGAAAATGAAATCAGAAGGGACCATCCAGAGTTGCACTGTCCAGTACAGTAGCCACTGGTCATACGTGGTCATTTAAATTTAAATTCATTAAATTTAATTGAATTGAAAATTTTCAGTTTTCCATCATATTAGCCACATTTCAAGGACTTAAAAGCCACCACGTGGCTAGCAAACATCACACTGGACAGTGCTGGTAAAGAACACTGCCATCACTGCAGAAAGTTCTATTGAATGGGATTGTCCAAAAGCAAGGCAGGAAGGTTAGATTTGGACTTCAAGGGGGAAAGAGTTTGACACTCAGCTCTCTTCATTCTAGCCACAGGACCGGGTGCCATTTGGTTCTCCCTCATCTCAACATCCTGAATCTCATGTACACCTGTGTGCGCAGACGCACACTGACAGCCGCTGATGCTCAAGCAAGGCTGATGAAAGTAACCATTATGGTAAGCTTCAGGAGACCCCATGGAAAAGCAACCCCACAAGCCCAGCTCTGCTGACCTGACCTCTCCTGCTGGTCAGTTATCTCCAACAGGTGACTGAGGACAAGCTCATCCTTGCTGTACAGGCATAACATGCATGCTGTAGCACCAACAACCAAACGTCGGCTAATCAAAAGGCCACAAAAGTGAATCATTTTCTGTGGCACCTTGAATGTGGGGGAATGCAAACTGGTAAATAAATAGCCCTCTAACAGGAGAACCGATTCAGAAAAAAAGCATTAATTCCCTAACATAAAAGTGCTAACATGGGCTTCCCTGGTGGCGCAGTGGTTGAGAGTCTGCCTGCCGATGCAGGGGACACGGGTTCATGCCCCAGTCTGGGAGGATCCCACATGCCGCGGAGCAGCTGGGCCTGTGAGCCATGACTGCTGAGCCTGCGTGTCCGGAGCCTGTGCTCTGCAACGGGAGAGGCCACAGCAGTGAGAGGCCCGTGTACCATAAAAAAAAAAAGTGCTAACAGTTGGTCGGGTCTGTGGTGGAAATCTTACCTCCTGGGCATCTCCTTGGCACCCGTTGGGCATCCTTGGAGCACCAGCTCGCACACAAACCCATCCTAGGAGAACCACACAGCTTCTTTGTGCACGGGGCACCGTCCCTCTGCCACGTGACCTTTTTCTGACTCCTTGGAACTGCCAACAGCCCTTCCACTAGGATTCTGGCTGTGACAAAAGCACCACTGCCTCCCTGGCATGAGATGGAAAATGTAATTTGATGAAAACTCCAAAGTCAAAAGCTTTCAAAACTCAAAACCCTTCAATCTGTGCCATACTATTAAGAGAGTTTCACAGGGGCTCTATAACCCAAGAGCACTTTCAAAATTCAGGTATTTTTCTCTGTATTAAAATAGATGCATTTCCGTCAGCTCCCACGTGGCCCTCCCCTCTTTCTCTGTTTATTGAAGGATTTTTGTTTCATAATGCCACACATAGTTCTCTCTCTAATAGATAAAGGTAATGCAAATATTAAAAGAATCCTAGCTTATTGGGGACATTAGAGATGTTCTAGTCCAGAGGTCATAACTTGGGCTGCCCAGAAACCTAGGAGATTCAGAAACGGTCTACAGGAAGCATATGAATGTTTCATTGCATGGAAAATTGCGTGTGTACATTTTTCTGAGAAGAGGTTTCAGAGCTTTTATCAAACTGTCAAAAGACCAAAGAAATGGTCAGCTCCAGCCCATTTTTAACAAGAAACTGAGGCTCAGAGAAATGAAGTAAACTTCTAGGAGTCACACTAGTTAGTTGGACTCAAGTCAGACCGCAAACTGTTCTCCCGAGTCATAATCAACCACTATATTCACTATAACAGGCTACAGAGGGCATTTTTCTTCTTGCCTGTAGGTAATTCGCTTGCCAAAGTTAATTCAAAATCCTTGGATCTTGCTGTAAGTCAGGAAAGCAAAAAAGCAATCATAATTGACGATTTCACAGAAATGCTCAATTGAAGGAGTGTTATGTTCTGTGTTACTATGACCCAGGCTCTCAAATTGTTACCTACATTGAGGGAAATTTGGGAAATTCAATGTTGCTTTGCAAAACTTAGCTTTTTGCCTTTCCTTAAATTTTAGAATTATTTTAGAAAGAAGACCCCACCACTGGTTATTTTCTAGAGGCACAATATTTGTTTCATTTTCAAAGACACTCCTTTACTGGATTGTGCTATACACCTTGGATTTGGGGTCAAGATAAGCACATGGATAACCAGGAGATGCATGTGTGTTAACATTACTTGCTTACAAGCAATTTTTTTTTTTTTTTTTTTTTTTTGTGGTACACGGGCCTCTCACTGTTGTGGCCTCTCCCTTTGCAGAGCACAGGCTCCGGACGCGCAGGCTCAGCGGCCATGGCTCAAAGGCCTAGCCGCTCCACGGCATGTGGGATCTTCCCGCACCGGGGCACGAACCCGTGTCCCCTGCATCGGCAGGCGGACTCTCAACCACTGTGCCACCAGAGAAGCCCCCCAGCAATTTTTAAGAGCTTGAAGAGAAAAAAGTTGTTTTGAATTAAAGCTTTTAAGACTCTTGGAGTATGTTTGTTTATTTCTTCCACAGCGTAATGGTTAAAAGCCCAAACTCAAAGCAGATGGACTTGGACTTAATCTTGGTTGCACCCCTCACCATCGCAAAAGCTCTGTGACCCTGGACAAATCGCTTAACCTCTCTGAACCACAGCTTTCTCATCTGTGCGATGAAAATAACCATAGGAGCCATCTCAAAGAACTGTGATGAGGATTATTATAAACCAATAAGCTCAAAGACTTTGCACCATGTACGGCACAAGAGAAAGTGCTCAGTAAAGATGAGCTCATGATTACGATAAATTTCAGATGGTCAGGTATTTTAAGGTATATAAGGGACTTCCCTGGCGGTCCAGTGGTTAAGACTTTGCCTTCCAACGCAGAGGGTGTGGGTTCTATCCCTGGTCGGGGAGCTAAGATCCCACATGCCTCGTGGCCAAAAAACCAAAGCATAAAACAGAAGCAATATTGTAACAAATTCAATAAAGACTTTAAAATTTGTCCACTTAAAAAAAATATTTAAAAAAAATAAGGTATATAAGATCAACAAACCCACTGTAGCAGGTTGAGTAATGGCCCCCGAAATGATGCATTGCATCCTAAGCCCAGGAACCTGTGCACGTAAACTGATTTGTAAAAAGGATCTTTGCAGACGTAATGAAGTTAGAGATCTTGAGAATGTGATCATCCTGGATTATCCAGGTGGACTCCAAATACAATACGTGTTCTTATGAGAGACAGATGGAGGGAGCAGAAGAAGCAGGTGAAGATTCAGGCAGGGATCAGAGCTACACAGCCCTGCTCCAAGGGTCTCCTGGGGCCGCCGGGAGCTGGACACACAAGGAAGGATTCTTCACTCGAGCATGGCTGACCAACACCTTGATTTCAGACTTCTGGTCTCTGGAACTGTAAAAGAACATATTTCTTTTGTTTTGAGACAACACATTTGTGGTAATTTGTTACAGCAGCCTCAGGAGACCAATACACCCATTCTGCTTTAAGTGCTTTAAGTGCAATTATATGTATTATTGATACACACATAGCCTGCCACAATAGAAAACTGGGATGATTTTAAAGTGGGTCTCACACATAATAAAATGTTTTATTTATACTTAACAAAACTGGCAAAAAGTTAACGAGGGACCTCATTCTTCTTGAGCATTTCCCTGACTTCTAGGTCAAACCCAGGAATGACCCCCACGACCACATTAAAGGAGCAGGCCCAGGAAAGGGCAGCCCAGCAAAAGCATGCACTGATTCAGTCCCACCAATGGAATTTTTCTTCTGCCTCTTTTGAGGATTCAGAATAATCAAAGGAGAGTGCTGCTCAGAAGGAAAAAAAAATTAAAGCAATTTTATTTCATTCTATCGCAAGAAGGTTAAATAATAATCTCTTTAAGAACATGCCCATAGGACTTGAGGACATGGGGAGGGGGAAGGGTAAGCTGGGGCAAAGTGAGAGAGTGGCATGGACATATATACACTGCCAAATGTAAAATAGATAGCTGGTGGGAGCAGCCTCATAGCACAGGGAGATCAGCTAGTTGCTTTGTGACCACCTAGAGGGGTGGGATATGGAGGGTGGGAGGGAGACTCAACTGGGAAGAGATATGGGGATATATGTATATGTATAGCTGATTAACTTTGTTATAAAGCAGAAACTAACACACAATTGTAAAGCAATTATACTCCAATAAAGATGTTAAAAAAAAAAAAGAAGAGAAATCAGCAAAGCACAAAAAAAAAAAGAACATGCCCATAAAATGGCATTGCCCAGTCGGTACTCAGTGACGCTGGTCAAACCAGTTTGGTCACCTGCCTTAATGACCAACGTTGTCAAATGCATGACCCATCTGATCATGTCCATGCTGGGCCCAGGGCGCCCCATGTCCCCTTGATGGGGTCTGTGCACCCATCCTCCAGTTTCTGTATTCTCCACTTCCAAGTTGCCCATTACAGCTGTAACTGCCTCAAGGACCACCCTTCCCAGACTGGGGCTGCCTCACCTCACATGCTGAAGTTGGATGTTCCTGGGAGTTTATAACCGCCACTCCCCTTCCCCACCCACCCACCCAACAGTCAAAAGTCCGTCACTGGCCCCATGTCACAGAACATCTGGTGGTCTGTAGGGGATACTGTCTTCTCTTTCATTCCGATACTTCCTTCTTCCCCATGTTTATTCTTCTTGTATTACCACAGGAAGGAGCAAGAGAAAAGGGCTCTTTCCTAATGTGACTGCTCCAGAGAACTGGCTGTCTTCTCTTTTGACAAAAAGCACTGTCACTTTACAAGAACACCCCTCTAGACTGGGCTGTTCCTGGGTTAGGTGCCTGATCTATCTCACGTGAGGCACTTAGGGGTCTCCATCCGCCCCACTAAAGAGGGAATCCATCCCGACCATTCCATTCCCTCTCCTTTGGTGGTTCCTTGGAAAAAATGCAGCTGTATACATGACTGACCCCCGGTGGGTGCTTTCTAATGCATGAGACTCTTTGCCCAGCACTGAAAATCCAGCAGTCCCTACTCTCATCCATCCTCCAAATTGCCCATTCTAGAGCCTACAGGCATGACAATCCATCTTCAATATCTCTAGGAAACTGGAAACTCAAGGAGGCCTCTTCGGCCAGAACCATCACACCGTCTCTCCCCTGTGCTTTTCCCCCACTCAGAGAGCCAGGTCAGATCAGCAGGCCCAGTGGCTCAGCAGACACCCAACCCAGGAACAAGATGCTAGTGTCCTTTCTCTCTCTCAGCTTCTGAAGAGAAGGCCTAGTCAATACTGCCCACAAGGGAGGAAAGATGGCCAGCCTCTGCAGCAAAGTGTGGAGGTCAGCATGGACTCCAAAGCAAGGCCATCTGGATTCCAGTCCTAGCTTCATCATTTACTAGCTGGGTGTCCTGGTTATTTATCTATTTCCTATCATCAATAAATTCATTCTTTCACCCTTCTCTATGATGTACCATGAACTGGGGCTAGCAGTCTACAAAGCACATTTCCAGACTCTCTTGCCAAGCAGCCTACCATTTTACAGATTGAATAAAAGAGGAAGGGAACTCAAGCTTCCTGCTCCCAACTCCAGTCTGCATCACTCCTTCAGCAAAGGACAGCTATGGCTCAACTGCCTGATTCCTTTGGCATCAAGACTAATAGTAGCCATGCTAGTGGTCCCCATCCCACCTTCATGAGTTGAGCCCCAGCTGGCCTTGTTCCTTTGGCTGCCTGAATACCAATCAAGCCTCCGCACCTGCATTACTGGCTGTTTCCCCACTCCCACCAGATCTCAGAGAACCAGTCAGCCATGCCTCCTGCAGAAGTCTGAGCACCATGCCTTCAAAACTCCCTTCCAAGACTTAAACACTTGTGCTGCAGAAGCTCCTCCTCTAAGCTCCCAGCTTCTGGTAATGCTTCCTCTTCCCCCTCCAGTAATGGCTGGGTCCTACCCCCAGAGATTATTAATTTATTGGTCTTGGGTAGGGTCTGGGATCGGGATTTGAAAATACACTATTAAGCATCCAAGGTGGAGAACCACTGCAATAAGGCATTTTACAAATAATGAGAAAAGTTTTATGCAGATGCATCCACATCTTACCATACTAGTTCTCTAAGACATCTGCAGAAATGTTGTCCACAGGTAAGGTGGAAGCAAGGAGAGCTGTGTAAGAAGTTAGAAAGTAGTTATTGAAATTCCACATGCCCAGCGCTAAGTTGGGTATTACTCAGGACACCAGGAAGTGAAAGATGCAGTTCCCGATCATCAGACGACTTTAATTTAGTTAGAGAAGTCAAGATTAATACACAGAAAAAAAGTTAAGGAACTACACAGAGATGTAAGGAGGTAATTGGCCTGAAAACACAAAAGTCAACAGAGATAATTTAGTTTAGTGTTAAAAACAATCCTTCTCGGGCTTCCCTGGTGGCGCAGTGGTTGAGAGTCCGCCTGCCGATGCAGGGGACACGGGTTCATGCCCCGGTCCGGGAGGATCCCACATGCCACGGAGCAGCTGGACCCGTGAGCCATGGCCGCTGAGCCTGCACGTCCGGAGCCTGTGCTCCGCAACGGGAGAGGCCACAACCCTGAGAGGCCTGCGTACCGCAAAAAAAAAAAAAAAAAAAAAAACCTTCTCTCTGCTTCATGCCTCACCAAAACAGGTGAACACTCTTACTTCTCCCGACAGGTCTCAAATTAGACTGCGAATGCTCTACATCAGAACCATCAGTGTCATTTTTAGTTGAAGATTCTTGTGGTCTGAAGCAAGACAGTGGAGTAGAAGGATCTCGAGCTCACCTCCTCTCACAAACACACCAAAATCACAGCTAACTGCTGAACAACCATCAGTAAAAAAAAAAAAGACTGCACCTACCAAAAGTCTCAAGCCCCACCCTATTGTCTCTGAGTCAGAGGGGCCTAGCAATCTGCATTTTAACTTTTCAAGTGATTTTTTAAGTCTCCAACTGATTCCCAAAGAGGTGGTTTCCAACTATACACAGAAAAAAAAAAAAAAAACCTGGATTAGGGATTACTCCCTTCCATTTTCTTTAGCTAGCAGTGCCCTGCACCTGGGATCCACGGTCTGGCCTCTCACCCCATGGCCCCCTTTCCTCGCCTGAGCTCCTGATCTCCTTGTCACAAGTTGTCTTTGGTACCAAACAGCTCCTTCAAGACTTGACCAAGAGCTCTGCACCAATCCCACCTCTAACCCCTACCCTCACGTCATTATTGCTGACCTTGGATTCTAGAGGGCCCACCAGCTCCCAGGGCCTTCTCCAATGCCTCTTAGCTGCCTACCACGGCCTTGTCTCCTTGCCCTTAATCTTGCCTCTGAAGCTCACAGCAAGTCTCCCTCAGGCCAGATGGGCTAACACATCTGAGCTGCCCTTCCTGGTAAGTGGGGCTTACTCTGTACCTTGTAGTTTAGCACAGAGTGATGCTGACTGGCCCTCACGGCCACCAAAACTCATGGCCTCAGAATCATCAATTAAGCGTTTTGAGCTAACCAGCTAAAGGCAGGAAAGTATATTCAATTATAGAAATTACCAAATTATGCCTTCCTCCCTCTTGGGGAGGAAAACAGAAAGAGCTAACGGGCTTTGTGCTGTTCTGAATAATAATACTGCATGTGTGTGACAGTTTCTGCTACACCAGACCTCTCATGTGTCTTACCTCTGTTGATCCCTTCAACAGATTTGTAAGGGAGGCCGTGCTGTTATTTTCATGCCCATTTTGTGATTGAGAAAACTGAGGCCCTGTGTCTAGCTTTGGAAGACTCATGATCCTCCAGAAGGCTCTTTGGTCATCGGAGTCCAGATAGCCCTACCTCAGGGGTAAGGGGCATCAACATGTGCCAGGCATTTTGCACATAGGGGCTTTCTCCTCTCTTCCTGGCTCACTCCTCACCAGCTCCACTGGCTTCCCTGCTACTCCTCCAACACACCAGATGCCTCCTGTCTCAGGACCGTTAACCCTTGCTGGTCTCTGCCTGGGATGAGCCTCCTCCAGCCGCCTATATAACTGATTCCCTTCCTTCCTTTCTTCCAGCCTTTAGTCAAATATTCCTTTCTCTGGGAAGCCTTCCCTGACCAACCTACTTAAAATCCCAACTCCCCAACTCCCCAACACCAATGCCTGCCCCTTCCCTGCTGTTTTTTTTTTTCACCATTTAACACAATATTTCTGTTCATTATTGTCTGTCTCCCCCACAATAGCATCTAAGCTCCACCAAGGAGGATTCTTATCTGCTGTGCTCACCACAGAGTAGGCAGTCAATAAATACTTGTTGAATGAATACATTGTATCATCCAAACCCTCAGCATCCCTGCAGGATGAGTGTTGTTAGTTCCACTTTAGAGATGAGGAAACTAAGACAAAGAGAGTTTAAGTGACCTGCACTCAATCTAGAGTTGCCACATTTAGCAAATAAAAATCTAGGATACCCAATTAAATTTGAATATCAGAAAACAAAACAAAACAAAAAATTTAAGTAAGTATATCTCATACTTGGGACATAACTTAGAAAAATCTGAAATTTTATCTGAAATTCAGATTTAACGTCACATGCTGTATTTTACCTGATGGCCATATTTAAATCACATTATAAGCAAGAGATAGAGCTGGGAATATAACCCATGTTTCTTTGCCCCCAAAACCCTTCCCAAAGCCCAAAGTCTCTCATTCTGAAAAAAGAGGTCAAAGACAAACCTATCCATCCCCACAAAAACCAAAGATGAAGAAACCACCTTTTCAGGCCTTGCCAAGTTTCAGTCGAGTCTCTGATACGGTTGTACCTACTCATCAAAGGGAAAAAAGCCCATTTCATTCTCCTGGGCTGTCAGTATTACAGCTTTCATAAGCATTAAATTAATTTAAAAACCTAGAGCCTTTCAATGGAATTACAGTCCTCTAAGTCAGTTGCCTGTTACTTATTCTGTATTAATAACCCCATTCTATGACTGGCCATTGGATATAGAGGAGTTGATCTCATAAAATTTTAAAGTAAACCTGTTTCATTCCCAGGAGGGTCCAGTGTGACAGAGCATATTACAGAAGATTGACAAGAAAATATTTGGGTAGCCAGGACATTCTCGGGAGTAGCATAAGATATTTAAATGATTTGTTGGAAGTGAGGTGATACTCTGAGAAAAGAATGGGGGCTGACATAAAGAAACTTTTTCTGTGCATAAGTGATCCCTCAACCAATCAGGTAGGGAAACTAACCAAATCTAATGCTGTTTGGCTTCATCATCTCTCATTTAGATCTTCATTAGCAAATATCTTTCCTCACCATTACCAGATATTATCATTTCCTAAGTAGGAAGCTTATTATATATGTGAGGAATTTGAAATCTTGGAAAGAGCAAAGCTTAGACCTCACGATCTTTTGAGGAACTATAGGGTCCCAGAGTGTCTCTGAGTCTTTTCTATGTAGAGTTGCTCTAACCAGTTTGCTTAATAAATCACAAAACTCAGCACAGACCCAACTGAGCTAGGATTGATGCACAGAGGACCTTGGGAAGGCATTCTGCACATCAAGCAGAGGGTGGGGTGGCCTGTGAGGCATCTCCTGTAGAATAAATCACAACTTACTTTTTTTTAATGAGCCCAAGAATTCATTCCACAGATGCTAGTTTACTGTATTTAAGTTATTCCTCAAGGTAAATTACAAGTTCAGAACCTCTCATGAACTATATTTTATTAATTCTCAGAACATGCCAGTGGCATATAAGAGATGTAGTAGTTCTTGCTGTCTTCCTATCATACCTTTCCTCAACTTCTTCTAAAAGCATAAGTACAAACACATGCCCATGCAGTTGTACACAAAACCCAGCCTAGCAAATCTAAGCCCTCATCCTCAACATCAAGGTGATTGATTGGGGGTGGACACGTGACCCAAAATTGACCAATCAGAGCCTTTCCTTGAGATTTTCTAATTGGTACTAGCAAAGGTGTCCTCTTGTCTCTTAGGTTTCAGAGCTAGAATAGGAACCCAAGGCTGATTGTCATCATAATTTCTGGCCATGTAAAGACAGCTGTCTGCCATGGGAAAGAATGAAACTGAGTAAGGACAAGCTGGACAGAGAGAGAGTGCTAGCAGAACGGAGCTCCCGGGAACCCTCCTACACTGTTGGTGGGAATGTAAATTGGTGCAACCACTATGGAAAACAGTTTGGAAGTTCCTCAAAAACCTAAAAACAGAGTTCCATATGATCCAGCAATCCCACTCCTGAGCATATATCTGGACAAAACTATAATTCAAAGAGAAGTATGCACCCTATGTTTATAGCAGCACTATTCACCGTAGCCAAGACATAGAAACAACTTAAATGTCCATCAACAGATGACTGGATAAAGAAGATGTGGTACATGTATACAATGGAATACTACTACTCAGCCATAAAAATGAATGAAATAATGCCATTTGCAGCAGCATGGATTGACCTAGCGATTTTCATACTAAGTAAGTCAGACAAAGACCAATATCATATGATATCACTTATATGTGGAATCTAAAATATGACACAAATGAACTTATCTACGAAACAGAAACAGACTCACAGACATAGAGAACAGACTTGTGGTTGCCAAGGAGGTGGGGGAGGGATGGATTGGGAGTTTGGGATTAGCAGATGCAAACTATTATATAGACAATGGATAAACAACAAGGTCCTACTGTATAGCACAGGGAACTATATTCAATATTCTGGGCTAAACTATAATGGAGAAGAATATGAAAAAGAATGTATACATATATATATATATATATGTCTGTTGTGTGTAACTGAATCATGGTGCTGTACGGCAGAAATTAATACAACATTGTAAATCAACTACACTTCAATAAAATAAATGAAAAAAAAAAAAAAGAACAGAGCTCCTTGGTTTAGTCCCAGGCACCAAGACTATCCGTTTCCTCCTCAAGCTCTTGCTTCAGACTTTATGAGATGACCCAGAATTCTTCCAATAAAACATTTTTCCTTTAACTTAGGCTATTTTGAGCTGAGTTTCCTATCACTTGTCACCAGAAGAATCCAGGCTTAAACACAGGGAGAAAATATTATTCCCATTTTATAAATAAGAAAAATAAAGAACCATAGGTTCTGTGGCTTGGCCCTAATTGTAAATATAACATCAGACTTTGAAATTGCTGCTATCTATCTGAAAACTAATACTTACAACACATCTCTCCTAAGCAGTGACTTTCAGGGTCTTTTATAATTCACTTAAAAAAAAATACATTTTACCCTGTGGCCCAGTATATATATATATGTGTATATGAAGCAAACATTTCACATAATACTTACCCTTATTAAATGTGATGCACTCTTTTATTCTCTATCCTATTTCATTCTTTCAAATGTTGTTTGTGACCCACTAAATTGATTCCACCTCCCACTAAGCTGATTTCACAACCCACTAGTGGATCCAAAACTGTAACTCTTTTAAAAAATTTGTACCACAGACCTTTTCACAATATACCGCTAACTAAATAATCCTTCCCCCCACTATAAATTTCCCTTAGGTGAAACTCTAGAATATGTAGATTAACTTGCACATTAGTTGTGGTTTGAGCATATGTAAATGCCAAGTCATTCCTACCAGGAATGATTAGAAAAAGAGAATATCGGGGGATGGAAGGAGAAAGAGGGAAGGTAGGAGAACTTGAAAGCAGGATTTTGCCATACATCAAGCCGCCAGAGAGATAAAGGGAATGAGTTCCTACGATGCCAGCCTGGCCTCCAGTCACTTCCTGTGTGTGTCTGTCTCACCACAGGTTTAACGTGTCCAAACCAGAGTTCTTGGATTTCCTGCCTCCTTCTGCTCCTCTAGTCTTCTGGACTCACTATGGCACCACCATCCACCAGAGTGTTCAATGCAAAGACTAGTCTCCAGACCAAGCTCTGACGTCAAAGCGTATCCATAATCCAACCAGCACTTCCACTGAAAGCACTCAAGTTAGACCACCATCACCTTTCACTTGGGCTTCTACAATCGCCTCCTAATGCTTACCCCCAGTCCGCTCACCCGGCCACGATCCAGTCTCCACAGAGCTGCCAGAGTACTCTTTTAAAAATGTGAATCAGGGGCTTCCCTGGTGGCGCAGTGGTTGAGAGTCAGCCTGCCGATTCAGGGCACACGGGTTCGTGCCCCGGTCCAGGAAGATCCCACATGCCACGGAGCGGCTGGGCCCGTGAGCCATGGCTGCTGAGCCTGCGCGTCTGGAGCCTGTGCTCTGCAATGGGAGAGGCCACGGCAGTGAGAGGCCCGTGTACTGCAAAAAAAAAAAAAAAATCATTTTGTACTTTGTGTTTGTCTCCCTTCTTCAGACTGCAGGCTCCTCCAGGCTAAGACTTAATCAGTTCAGAAACTTCAGCATTTACTTCAGCTACGCATTTCTGCTGTCTAGTGATGCCCAGTACACACTGGGAACACAATAATGATGCCTAGACAAATGAATGAATGTAATTAAAGAAAAAAAGTTGTTATCCTTAATCAGGGAAAAGGTATGAAGTTACATAACAGTTTAACACAGAGGTCCAGACCAAGAAACAGTTTGACACAACAGAAATACAGCCTTAGAGCTGCAGAAGGATGCTTGCTCTTTTGGGACGATCAGAAATCAGCCAATAAGGAAAAAGTTTTGGGATAAGTTTTGTTCCAATCAGCATTTAGCACAGGAGATACACTTTTAGTCTACCTAATACAATTCAATCTGTTGTAACCCAATAACCATGTTTAAGAATGAGTCCTAAAAGAGAGCTGCATTGGAGAACTGATCCTCCTCATTTCTGGCTTTTTTCCTGCCATGAGAGAACTTCCCTAATACCTGTAAAGAAGAGAAATTATAACAGAACTTACATGTCTCTTTGTTATATTTTTCTAAGGTTTTATTTAAGAACTTGAGGTGGCTTAAAATAAAAGATATCCCCCAAAAAGGTCTTTTTTAGTGGAAAATGGTGTCATAAAGTAAGGAGGATAGCTATCTGTACCATAATCCTAGCCCTGATCATCCTGGTAGCCAAAGCAAGAAAGAAAATTTTACAACCCACACAAATCTTATTTTCTAATAAGGAAATAATACCAGAAAAGAGAAAATGTTCACTATACAATATGCAAATTATAGGCTCATTTGTATAAAGTATACAAAGAATTTATGTACAAATCCTTCTATAAGGACCCCAGATATTATGGTCAAAGCCTTCAACCCAAGTTTTACAAAAGCTGAATTTATGCTCTTTAAATTTCTGTTTCTAATATTACTGCTTACCGAAAGCTAAGTCTGCACTGTTAAATCATATGTAGGCAACATATCCAGATAGGAAGCATTTGGTTGGTCTAACCAGATACAGAGATACAACTTAAACAATTTGTAGAAATAAAGTTAGAAAGTCTTTTGGTTCAGCCACTTCAGATATCAACTTGACCTTCACTTTGACCAAAGCTGTATAGAGGTCAATTCTAGACTGAGATATAAATGCTCAAAGGGCAGAGATACATCTCACTACTCTTTGTATTCTCCATGCCCATCATGGTTCCTGGCACATAGTAGGTGCTCAATAATACTTGACAAAGAGCAGTAGTGAGTGTGGAGCAGCCACAGCACCCTGAGGTAGAAAAGATGGCCTTGAAGAGGACTCACATTGGAATTTGGGCAGAGAAGGGTCACACCCTCACTGCCTGTGTTAGTGTAAAATACACTTCTTCAGCTTCAGGACTCCCTGCAGTTATGCAGTGATACCTTCATCTATAATTTTAGTAACATATGAAAGTTAAGTGCTCAATATCTGCACATAGCTTATTCTTTCATAGGGATTTGCCAACAAATCCTTTGCTGTTTCTCTAGAAAGTAGTAAAAGGACTTTTTTCTTTTTTAAAAAATTTTAGTGACCTATAGTTGATTTACTATGTTGTGCTAATTTCTGCTGTACAGCAAAGCGATTCAGTTTTATGTATATATATATATATATATATATATATATATATATATATATATATATATATACATATTCTTTTTCAGACTCTAAAAGGACTTTTTCTTTAACTTTTTCTTTAGCGTCCAATGGATGCTCCTACAGTGTTGTGGCTCCCTAATCAGTGGGATGGGCAACGGGGCCTTACAGCATCGGTTCTCCTGCAGGCAACCATGATAACACCAAGATCAAGGTGATTCCAATGACCAGCTTCAAAAATCAACCTGCCAGACAATCAGAACTGCTCTCCCAGGGGCCTTCTTTGTTTTCCCTAGTCCAGTGCAACCTGGAAATGAACACAAAACTGATTTTCTGAAAATATAACTTTGATTGTGTTATCTCTTACCTTAAAAACATTCCATGTTGGGGGAGAAAAGACAAACAAAACAAGAGCTGGGAACTGGAGGGCAAGGAAGGCATCCCTCAGGGACCTCCCCACTGTTATGCCCATGCCCAGATTAAATGTCCAGTAAGTCTTGGGACCACAGGTGGGTCAGAGCACAGGTCAAACCCTTTGGAACCAGAAAGAGTGGTTTTGCAAAACATACTCCATTATGCATCCTCCTGCCCTGTCTTTTTTCCCAAACATTCTAGGAGGGCAGAAAAGGAGGGTCTTCCTGGGAGGGTGTCAGCTTGATAAATGCACCTGTGACAAAAATGCTGTCCATTTGTACAGCAAGATACAGTTTCATATATAATCACATCTTGATTCTCATAGCAACCCACCTCCTGGATCCTAAGACAGTAATCCAGAGCAGGGCTTCTCAAACTATCCCTGGTGATGAATCACTTGATTTTTCTGTTTCCAATCCATTGTATATCAATACTTTTATAAAATAATGAATTATTTCTTCATTTTTATAATAAAAATGTACAAAGTATAAGCCCACACTTTTATTATTATATTCAACAGATATAAAAATAGGCTCAAATTGCTTTAAAAGTCTCTGAATATTTGCTGTCAAAATCTGGACTTGTCATATACCAGTAACGGTTGCAGACTGGCACCAGTCAGGGATAAACACTGAGTAGCAACAGTCTAAAAAGCATGCTGGAAAACCCCTTAGCACACCAGACAAACTCTCTTTCTTTCTCTCTCTGGGCGCTCTGCTTGAGAAAAAAGTTATACACACAAGAAACACAAAATGCCGAAAGATTCATTTTTTAGAGGGGGATAAGAATATATTAATAAATCACATAGGTTTTATGACATGAATCCAGCTTGAATATCATGTGAGTTTCACTGACCTATATCTGTCACTAATGATCAAGGAGAGGTCAGTCCTTGGGATATGGGTGATTTGGTCTCTAGGGACATATTAACAATATATTTAGATCACCATACTAGTGATCATCATAGAGAGTGTGAACTTGTTTAACAGTGTCACATGCTTAAGTCCAAAGCAATTCCCAAAACAAAAGCATCCATCATTCCGAAAAGAACTCTGACCCTCCTATTCCCCCTCCTGCTTTGAGTCTGAGACACTCCAGCCATTTCAAAGTTCACACCATGAGCAGGAAAGATTCCATGTTCCCATCTATGACAAAGATCATGCAAACTGTTCAACATATTTTCCTTCCAAAGGTGGAAGAGCCAGGGCATAATTCCTAACCCACTGGTTTCTTCTAACACCTCTGTTCATCAAACGATTTTCTCTTCTTCTTGGACTCGTTTACATTCCTCCCTGCAGGATGGGCTGATGGAACGCGGATAGAAGAGATGTGTATCTTATTTCCGGTCCTGTCCAATAGACACCTGCCAAAGCCTGGTCCTTCACGCTCTTTCCCTCTTCCATCAAGGTTGGGAAGCTGCCTGCTGTAGATGAAGAAGCCACAAACTGGAGGAGCCAGAGTCCCTGAATCCGAGCTTGGAGGAGCCTCTCCCCAATCAGGAACATTCATTCCAGACACTGAGAGTGAATCTGAAATGGGGTTATGCCTTTGGGATTTGGGGGTTTGTACATTATAGCAGCAGATGTTACCTTAGTTAATATGCCTTCATAGTCAAATATTTCAACTATTTTTCTCCACCATTGTGCAAATTGGCTGGTGAGTTAGAGCTTCTTTATTCATCCATTCTTGTCACGATCCATTCAATGGGCCTGTTCTGGATCTTTTCATTCAAAAATTATTTATTGAGCACCTACTATGTGTCTTCATTGGACACATTCAAAAATTATTTATTGAGCACTTACTTTGTGTCTTCATTGGGCACAATTATCATATCTAAGGGTCCCTTAAAATGAGACACAAGAGAACAATTCTTACTTCTAATTTGGTTCTAAAGTGACTGGGTTTAGAGCTATGATTACAAAGCAGAATTCATCTATAGACTCTTTAACGCCCACCCCTTCCCTCCTCTCTACCCTCCTGCCACCACCCCTGCACAGCTGTGTGCCATACCACAGGTGGAGCTTCAGGCTGTATGATTTTGAGGAAAGAAAAGGAAGTGTTCCCCAGGAGGTTTTCGTGCTCATCCTTAGTTCAGATCCACGATTTCACAGGGACTTCAATATGGGAGGATATTGTTTCCCTTGCGCTGGTGACATCAGAGAGACACAGAGAGGGAGCATGCTTTGCCCTGGAGAAATGAGAGATTTCGATTCTTTTTATATGTGATCCCATCCTCTGGGTCCTCGAGTGACTCTCACTAAATGCCCAGATTACTTGTTAAGCCTTTTTAAAGTCTGGTTATTCCTCATTTGGTGTCACAGCCCTGAGACAGAGCTTAGGGGGAGAGCAAAAGGACCCAGAGTTTTAGAGCGTATCTGAATGTGGCATTCCGATGTACAGAATTAACTGGGACTTATCTGTGCACCTTACTCCAGATTCAACTCCCAAGCAGGCGTGTTCCCTGTCCTGTTTCATCATGCATTTGCCTCCTAGCTAGATGTTCTGCAGTCTTTGCAGAAAGTCTGTTTCACATGGACCTTCCTACACAGCTGAGGGGCTCCCTCACGAGCCATCAGATTTGTTTACTTGGAATGGAAAGTAAGGATTTGCAAATCGATTTTGACTTGATTTATTATAAGTAAAAAATGAAGTTTAGATGACTATAACCCAGTATATTTTTATTCTTTCCTGCCCCTTAAAACCAACCTATGGTCCTATTTCTCCAAGGAAAGAGTCTTTTATTGTCCCATTGTCCCATCCATACCACTCCCCACTTCACTGTTTGTAAAAATACTGCTGGGAAATAAAAACAAGAGATGCTATTTTCCAAAGAAACTGAAGCATATCTGAGCTTAGGCAAATGATGCTGTTTTAAGTGATATTGGCAACTCAGAACTGCGTCCTGTACCATGTTTTGCCCTTTGTAAATGGTTAATTATGGTGATGGAGATTATGCAGACACCCACTGACCTATCAGGAAAAAGGAAAAGAAAGAAAGCCTCGGGTTTCCAGACTGCAGACATAAATCAGGGACCAATGCTCACTCAGAATACGGATTTCGGGAAACTTCCAATCACCCTCCATCTGCAGGATTTAAGCCCCCAAGGCCAGAACCTTCTATTTTTCACATTTGGGCTGTGACCTGGGGCTGAAATCAGATACCACGCCCCCTTCTCCTTACCACCCTCCCTTGTGCCTCAGTAACTCTGTTATTTCTCCTATTAATATCTCATCAACATCGGGCAGGTGCTTCCTGTAAGGAGGTTCTTCATTAACAAGTTGTCAGTAGGACAAAGTCAGATCCCCACTGCTGAAGGAAGCTGGCGTTGAGCCCTGGCAGGAGGAGGCCAGAGAACATCCTGCATGATGATTACACTTTCTATCGAGTCCGTGTTTTCCTGTCAAACTTAAATTTGGACTCATCTATCTGACTTCCAAAAACTTTCCTGGCACTTCCTCCTTAAGCAAACATTCGTTCTCAAATTAAATCTATTTTGATGCTCCATGTCATATCTGAATCAGCAGTTTTTAAATACTTGATATATCTTTAAATGCCAACAGACAAGTATAGCAGGTGTTTAATTGTGGTTTAAAGATCCACATTGTTCACATTTTACAATCACAATTAAAATTAAGCAATAACACCAAAGGAGTTCCGGTAGACAGCAATAATACTTACCCGTATAGTGAAACTGATAAGGATCCAGATATAATGATGCCCATTGTAGTAACCCTGTGGTGACTGATTGTTATTCTGCCGTTAGGAAACAACCAAGAAATACTTTATTTTTTCAGAATTATCAATTTGTTTCTAGGGTATGTGAACAATGGAAACCTTAAGGGAGAATGCAATAGTTAGTGAGGTATTAAAACAGTTATATAACTAATAGAAACACTAAATCAACTTAGATATGCAGCAGTGTGTCATTTCCATTTTAATAAAAAAGTACATTATTCTCTTCCCGAAATTACAAAATTTTATTTTTTTTTTACTCCATGCCAACATACTTGGAAAGTTAAAAAGTCATAAATCTACAGTTTCTGGAATTGTCATTTATGTGATTCTCTAATCTTTAAAAAGATAAAAGAAAAACAGGCATTTTCATAAAACAATTGATTTGAAAAATTATTTGCATTCGCTGCTTGCAATTTTTTTCTTTGGGAGGTTGGGAGGGGGAGCACAGGGACTTATAAATAAAACACACTTGGTTTTCATAGCATCCCTGTATGCTGAGCGTTAAGATCTCTGGATGTGCCTGCTCAAATAGGCAGTGTGTGGAAATGCTTTATTGAGGGGAGCTTTCACATCCTTTGTGGTGCAGCCTGCGCGGTAACAAAGGCTCAGGCAGAAGGTCAGACTCTTGTTCAATTAAATCTAGGCACTAGCCAGATGGGAGACAGTAGGGAAACTGAGCCGGAAGGCAGCAGCAGCCTCTCATATTTGCAGGCCTGAGGTGCCTTGGAACTCCCAGTTCCAAAACTGAGCCGAGCTGGCCAGACGTTCCACCAAGAAATTTAGATGTGGGACTTCCCTGGTGGTCCAGTGGCTAAGACTCCGCGCTCGCAATGCAGGGGGCCCAGGTTCAATCCCTGGTCAGGGAACTAAGGCCCCACATGCCGCAACTAAGAGTTTCCATGCCACAACTAAAGATCCCGCATGCTGCAACTAAAAAAGATCCTGCATGCCACAACTAAGACCCAGCGCAGCCAAATAAATTAATTAATTAATATTAAAAAAAGAAAGAAAGAAATTTAGATGCATGCATTTTTCTTCTCTGAAAACATAGAGACAAGCTTACCATCAGGGGCTGCAGGATGGTTTCTAAGCACCCTTGACAATTCTCCTGAGTTTATTGCCTGAGTTGTTGTGAAAACCCTCCTACGGGGAAGAGCCAAAAGTAGCTGTTGAAAGACCTAGCTGTAGAACTGTAGGACTGCAAGATCGTTTGAGAAGAACTGAGCAAGAGGAAAAAGGTGAAAACTAGAAAGGAGCTTTGAATTCATCCAGGGCACTGAGTCTCACATTTCCACCAAAGTACCCCAGAACATTGGTCTCTGCCTTGCCTGCACTTTAGTATCCCATGGAGCGCTTTTAAATATGTACATATATTGATACATATTTAAAATATATACATAGATTCCAGGCCAGTTGAAGCCAAATCCCTTGGGAACAGAGCCTGGGTGATTCTGACACACACACACATCACCAAGGAACTTGAGGGTGGATCCTCTTGTCTTAAAATTTGTGCACATTTTGTAATTCGACTCAATAAGGCATTTTTGTTTCATTAATTAGATAGGTTTTCTTTTCCACGAATATTCAAGTAAAATCAATGAAACAGGAAGGCATGCCATATGTCCCCTGTGACTTGCCCTGCACCTGAGAGTGTTACAAATGTCAGGGAAGCAAGGGTCTGGCTCACTGCATAAATGAAGAAACTGAGGCTCAGAGAGGTAAAGTCCTTTGGGATTTCTGATGACACTCTACCATCTGCTCCTTTGTACCATATGTAAAGGGCAACTTAGTGATGAAATACTCTGGATTCCATTCAAAAGAACATAAGAAAATATGAAATGGCTGGAAAGTCTGATAAGAGAACCCAATAACAAAGGCAGTTACGATTTACTGAGCCCTGCTAAATATCAGAAATTTGCATATTCATGCATTCATTCAACAAATTTTATTGAATATTATTATAGGAAAAGCACTGATCTAGACAGCTGAGGATACAGCAGATATTAACATGAGATGTGATCCCTGATTTCCTGGAACTTCAGGCTACTGGGGGAGACCAAGGTAAACCAAAAATCACAGTAATGAGGAAATAACTAGGACATGTGATAAATGTTCTGTGGTTCCCTGAGAACAACAAGAAATATAATCTATGCAGGAGACTCAGGAAAGGAAGAGACCCCTGAGCTGAGAGCATGAAGGATGTAGTTCAACAAATGGTGGGAGATGACAGAGTGAGGAACAAGCATTCCTCACAGAGAGAACAGCATGTGCAAAAGTCCTGTGGTGAGAGAAAGCAAAGCACTTCAGAAGATGTGAGGGAGGGTTAGAGTGGCTGGAATAGAGAGAGCATGTAGAGCAGCAGACAGGAGAGGTAGGCAACAGCCAGGTCAATCTTTATAACCATCTTACATGGAGAATGTCTTGGTTCCAGGGTCTAAATAACACAATCCAAGGTCACATCACTAGTAAGTGGCTGAATGGAAATGAAGCAAATCTGCTTCCCTGAATTACCCCTTTTGCTGTCCTGCCACTGCTCATAAATGCTCAGAGGTTGCCTATTACACTTCTTGTGGATTTCATGCATCGCATAGTGAGCACCAGGCTCAAGAGCTTAGTCGGCAGGGTCTGCCATTGCTGAATGGAGGACAAAGGAAGCTCATAGGACAAGACCCAGCTTGGCCTCTGAATGACCGAGAGTCAAAGAGCAGTGAAACAAAGAGAGAGAAGCTACAGAACAGCTGAGGCAGCCAGTGCCACCCTGAAATCTATGTGAAATGTTTATATTCTTACAAACGACTTCTTTGGTATTATTTTGTATTTTTTTTCTGCACCCCACAGAAAACTCAACTTTAAATGGTTTAAGCAATGAGGATAGTTTATTGTTTCACATAACACAATTTCCAAAGGAGGAGAGCTCCAGGCATGATTTATTCTGAGGCTCAGTGAGACCATCAAGGACCAGTTCTTTTCTGCTCTACCGTCCTTAGCTTGTCTGCTTTGTCCTCATTGAGCTTCCATAATGGTCACAAGACGGTTGCCGCAACTTAAGTTTCACCTGTAGACAGGACAACCACCAGCCAGACAAGGGTCTGTTTCTTCCTTGTGGCTCCTTTTACAGAGTGAGGAAATATCTTTCCAAATGTCTCTGCACCAGCAGATTGATCCTCAGATCCCAGTAGTCAGAACTGGGTCCTATGCCCACCCCATGCCATTAACCATCTAGAGCAATGAAAAGACCACACAAGGTTTAGACTAATCAGGATTTATTCCCAAGCTGGGGATAGAGTCACCTGAAAGGCACTTATATGAACAAAACTGGAGTTCTTTCAGCAAAGAGGTAGGGGAACTTATTTGAGTTAAGGAACCAGTAGTATTGTTTCAACTCTGCTTGACCTGATCAGAAGAAGTCCCACCCTCTGGGCAGCAGGAATTGAATGATTTCACGTAGATGATGCCTTTAAGATCATTTAAAAATCAAAATGGAGTAACGTGGTTCAGGCATCCAAAATGGAGCCACATGGCCATTGTGGATGTGGTTTCTGACACATACCTGCATCACTGAGAACTTGAATTTTCTCTGAACTGTATCAAACTCAAGGACACCACCAGCCATTTTCAAAACAATATCTGCTAGTAGCTGCCAGCTGCAACCTTTAAGTTTCAAAGACTGCCCCTGCCCCGTGACTATGTAATCATTTCAGACCCCAGTTAATCCTTGCTTAGCAAGCATCCTTACTTCTTGCCAGCTCCAATCCTAATTCTTTTTAAAAAAATTTTATTGAAGTATAGTTGATGTACAATGTTGTGTTAATTTCTGCTGTACAGCAAAGTGACTCAGTTATACATATATTTTTCATATTCTTTTTCATTATGGTTTATCACAGGATGTTGAATACAGTTCCTTGCACTATACAGTAGGACCTTGTTGTTTATCAATACTATATATACTTGTTTGCATTTGCTAATCCCAAGCTGCCAATCCATCCCCCACCCCCTACCACCTTGGCAACCACAACTCTGTTCTCTATATCTATGTGTCTGTTTTCATTTCATAGATATGTTCATTTGTGTTGTATTTTAGATTCCATATAAGTGGTATTATATGGCATTTGTCTTTCTCTTTCTGACTTACTTCATTTAGTATGATCAGCTCTAGGTCCATCCATGTTGCTACAAATGGCATTATTTCATTCTTTTTTATGGCTGAGTAATACTCCATTGTGTATATGTACCACATCTTCTTTATCCATTCATCTGTCAATGAACATTTAGGTTGTTTCCATGCCTTGGCTATTGTAAATAGTGCTGCTATGAACATAAGGGTGCATGTATCTTTTTGAATTATAGTTATGTCTGGGTATATGCCCAGGAGTGGAATTGCTGGATCATATGGCAACTCTGTTTTTAGGTTTTTGAGGAACCTCCATACTGTTTTCCATAGTGGTTGCACAAATTTACATTGCCACCAACAGCGTAAGAAGGTTCCCTTTTCTCCACACCCTCTCCAGCATTTATTTGTAGACTTTTTAATGATGGTCATTCTGACTGGTGTGAGACAGCACCTCACTGTAGTTTTTATTTTCATTTCTCTAATAATTAGCGATGATGAGCATATTTTCATGTGCCTCTTGGCCATCTGTATGTCTTCATTTTTTTTTTTTTTTTTTTTTTGCAGTACGTGGGCCTCTCACTCTTGTGGCCTCTCCCATTGCAGAGCACAGGCTCCAGATGCGCAGGCTCAGTGGCCATGGCTCACAGGCCTAGCTGCTCCGTGGCATGTGGGATCCTCCCGAACCGGGGCACGAACCCATGTCCCCTGCATTGGCATGCAGACTCTCAACCACTGCGCCACCAGGGAAGCCCTGTATGTCTTCTTTGAAGAAATGTCTGTTTAGGTCTTCTGCCCATTTTTCAATTGGGTTGTTTGTTTTTTTGTTATTGAATTGTAAGAGCTGTTTGTATATTTTGGAAATTATGTCCTTGTTGGTCGCATCATTTGCAAATATTTTCTCCCAGTCTGTAGGTTGTCTTTTCATTTTGTTTATGGTTTCCTTTGCTGTGCAAAAGCTTGTAAGTTTGATTAGGTACCATTTGTTTATTTTTGCTTTTATTCCTATTGCCTTGCGAGACTGACCTAAGAAAACATTGGTACGATTTATGTCAGAGAATGTTTTGCCTATGTTCTCTTTCAGGAGTTTTATGGTGTCTTGTCTTATATTTAAGTCTTTATGCCATTTTGAGTTTATTTTTGTGTATGGTGTGAGGGTGTTTTCTAGCTTCATTGATTGACATGCGGCTGTCCAACTTTCCCAGCACCACTTGCCGAAGAGACTGTCTTTTCCCCACAGTATATTCTTGCCTCCTTTGTCAAAAATTAATTGTCCATAGGTTGTGGGTTTATATCTGGGCTCTCTATTCTGTTCCATTGATCCATGTGTCTGTTTTTGTGCCAATACCATGCTGTTTTGATTACTGTAGCTTTGTAGGATTGTCTGAAGTCTGGGAGGGTTATGCCTCCTGCTTTGTTCTTTTTCCTCAGGATTGCTTTGAAAATTCTGGGTCTTTCAAATTTTAGGATTATCTGTTCTAGTTCTGTGGAAAATGTCACAGGTACTTTGATAGGTATTGCATTAAATCTATAGATTGCTTTGGGTAGTATGGCCTTTTTAACAATATTAATTCTTCCAATCCAAGACCATGGGATATCTTTCCATTTCTTTGAGTTATATTTAGTTTTCTTTATTAATGGTTTGTACTTCTCAGCATATAAGTCTTTTACCTCCCTAGTGAGGTTTATTCTCAAATATTTTTTGATGTGATTTTAAAAGGGATTGTTTATTTATATTCCCTTTCTGATATTTCATTGTTAGTGTAAACAAATGCAACCAGTTTCTGTATGTTAATTCTGTATCCTGCTACCTTGCTGAATTCGCTTAACAAGTCCTTAAATCCCACAATGTGATATTGCTCACCACAATCACTCTTTAAAGCTTTAATCATACACTCAACACACATTTTGTGTGGAATCTTTAGGGTTTTCTATATATAGTATCATGTCATCTGTGTATAATGACTATTTTACCTCTTCCCTACCAATTCCTATCCTAATTCTTGACAAACAATTTATGTAACCTTGTGGTTTTTGCCTTTTTAAGCCTCCCGTATTTTGTAGTCTGGTGGAACATAATTCAAGTGCTTCTTGAATCTGCGTCTCTGGGCTGCAGTCCTAACAGACCAGAAATAAACACCTCTTATTTCCATCAGGTCTCTGTTTCTGAAATTGTGGTTAACAAAGTTCATTGACAGTGCTTCTATTCAGTTCGACATGGTAGAAAGAAAGCAGTAAACAATGGGCAAAAAAAAAAAGACAGGGCTTCCCTGGTGGTGCAGTGGTTGAGAATCTGCCTGCCAATGCAGGGGACATGGTTCGAGCCCTGGTCCGGGAAGATCCCACATGCCGTGGAGCAACTGGGCCCGTGAGCCACAGCTACTGAGCCTGCGCATCTGGAGCCTGTGCTCCGCAGCAATAGAGGCCGAGATAGTGAGAGGCCCCCACACTGCGATGAAGAGTGGCCCCCACTTGCCACAACTAGAGAAAGCCCTTGCACAGAAACAAAGACCCAACACAGCCAAAAGTAAATAAATTAATTAAAAAAAAAAAAAAAGACAATCCAACTTTGAATCCTGGATCCCTCCAAGCTGGGAGGGAGAGAACTGGACCCAATCCTGGGCAAGGCCTGACTGTGGCAGCTGTGAAGAAGTTATCAAACCTGCAGCTGTATCTCATGCACTCCACTGCCCAAGTTAACCTGCTCACACGTGAGGGTCAGTAACACTTTCAGGCCAGCCAGCCCTAAAACCAAGGACAGAGTTTAGTTATCCTCAGAGCCTATTATCAATCGGGGGATGAAAATCATGGTGCAATCATTTGGCACATCGCTCCCTGTTTCCATCTCAGCAGACCAGAGTGAGCTATAAACATTAATTAGGAAAGATCTGTGACCCTCCTGAGATGATAGCAAGGTTGGAATCACAGATGCCCATCACAATTAGCTCAGAGGACAAACAGGCAGACCACCTAGCACCTTTCTTGGGACTCAGTGACAAATGATCTTAAGATTCAACAACTAGTGGGTGACTCAGAAACCACTGGAAGACTTTTTTTTAAAAAAAGTTCTTATGCATCTGAGTTGCTAACAAGACCACCAGCAAACTTGAAGTTAGGGCTCTTCAGTAATGTCGCATCCCCTGTCCTCTGCAGACAACATCTCCCTGTTCAAACACCCTTGATAATTCTGGGCTTACTGATAGAGGAGGAGTCATGACATAGGTACACCAAGGAGTAGGATCAGACAGCCACAAGACATGTGGGATGGAAGGGACTCTCAGCAAACAAGGATCCTGGGATCAGAAGATGACAGAGGTGAAAGATGTCTCAAAAGAGCATAGAACGACCTCTTCATACCACGCTCCAGGCATCATGGAATCTCTTGACTCCCCCAGAAATTTAGAAAGATTAATACCACTAAAAAATTCTAGAGACCCACTCCATGGCTGCAATATTATAAACAAGCCCTTAAATCCCATGATGTGATGTTTCTCACAACCATCACTCATTTTTATCTTATTTGTTTATTTATTTTTTTGCGCTGTATCGGGTCTTTGTTGTGACCTGCAGGATCTTCGTTGCAGCACGTGGGATTTTTCGTTGCGACGCTCCTTGCAGTGTGCAGGCTTCTCTCTAGTTGTGACGTGCGGGTTTTCTTTCTCTTCACTAGTTGTGGCATGGGCTCCAGAGCGTGTGGGCTCTGTAGTTTGTGGCACACGGGCTCTCTAGTTGAGGCGCACAAGCTCGGTTGTTGTGGTGCTTGAGCTTAGTTGCCCCGTGGCATGTGGGATCTTAGTTCCCCAGCCAGGGATCGAACCCCCATCCCCTGCATTGGAAGGTGGCTTTTTTACCACCGCACCACCAGAGTAGTCCCCACCATCACTCTTTAAAGCTTTCATTATGCACTCAACACACATTTATTGGGTACCTACTATGGGCCAGTAGCTGTAAGGTGACTTTAAGGCCCCACACTTGGCATTTTGCATATGTAATTACCTGTCCTGGCCATGACCCTAAAGGGAAGCTACTACTTACCCCATTTTAAAAGGCTGGTATATTTCAAAACCATAGCTGGTGGGCTTCCCTAGTGGCACAGTGGTTGAGAGTCCGTCTGCCAATGCAAGGGACACGGGTTCGTGCCCCGGTCCAGGAAGATCCCACATGCCGTGGAGTGGCTGGGCCTGTGAGCCATGGCTGCTGAGCCTGTGCGTCCGGAGCCTGTGCTCCGCAACGGGAGAGGCCTCAACAGTGAGAGGCCCGCGTATCGCAAAAAAAAAAAAAAAAAATAGCTGGTGAGTTTCAGAGATCAGATTGGAATCCTAACCTATCTATGTATTGCCACAAAAATGTTGCCAGCAAACCACCCCAAATATCAGTAGATTAAACCTACGTTCATTTATTCTCAGTGATCTGGAGGTCAGCTGAGGGCCATTTGACCCAGGCTGGGCTTGATTCAGGGTGACTCCAAATGCCTCTCACTTTTCTGGGAGCATCAGACTGCCTCAGGTTTGTTGTTGTCAAGACCGCAGTAAGCACCGTTCAAATGTGGTTACATGGTCCATGCCAACGTTCCATTGGCCAAAGAAAGCTACATGGACAAACTCAGGAAAGGGCAGAGGAATATATTCTACCTTTTAGTGAGAGAAACTGCAAAGTTATATGGCAAAGGGGCCATTTAGGTAATCCACCACAGTCTAACTTCAAAACCTATGCACATTGCTGCCAGTCTCTCCAGATAAACAAATAAATACAATATGTGTAATCGAAATGCATCTAAGATTCTGGGAAACTTTGGTGAAAGGGAAACCTCACTCAGCCCAGAGGGTCAGGGAGGAGGTGCAGCAAGACAGGAGACTGCTAAAAAGAAAGTAATTAAGCTCAAATGGTTTCTGACTGAAGTCAAGGAGAGAGGCAGGCATGAAAATGTCAAGCTCTGGCCTCAGCAAGTTGGTCCCAGTGGGAAGCAGCCTAGGGAGTGGAAGAGGTTTCGATGACTCAGATTAACCCAGGAGACAAGCACACTGGAACTGAAACTTTCTGTGGTTTGCCTAAGCCAGGCATCAGCTCTCTGGAGAGATGGACGTTATGATCAGTTAAACAATTTCATCAAACTTCACACTGTAATCCTTGGGCAAAACCAGAAATGATTATTCACTGGTAGGGTTTTAATAGCAAGAGGTGGGCAAACCAAAACTCTGACGGAAGAGTGGCATCCAGTGGCCAGGGGTTAATTTGCAAGGAGCCACAGATGCAGGCATACAGATACGGCAGTTGCTGGCTAACCACATCTCAGGGGAGGTTCGGCACACCACGAAGAGTGGCAGGCACCAGCCTGGGGCCCACAGAGGAGAGAATCCAACTAATGACAAAGATAGATAGGGTCCCCCTCCTCCTGGAAGAACTCAGGAACCTTCTGAATTTCCTTCACTCCTGGTGTTCCCATCCAATCAGTCCTACCAAGCAAACTGTATCTTATATACTAGAATGTAGATTTAATTACCTCACAATGCACATCTCTAGTCCTGGACCCATTAAATTTCTTAAGTAGCTAACGTAAATTTTATCTCTGATTTTTCAGAGTAGTTTGGTCTGCTTTTCCTTTCATTGCTGTAAAACAAAACATACCACCCATACATTAAAACCTTTAAAAAAGGACTTCTATGCAAGTGATCCACCTTCTCACTCTGGAAATGTACATGGCTATTAGAGACTGATTTTCCTTTATAGCTGGAGATAATACCTGAGGTCTCAATCAAACTTTAGCTAATTTAAAACATACACACATATTCTCTGACCATAATAGAATTAAAGTATAAATCAATAAAAGAAGGATAACAGGAAAATTTCCAAATACTTAGAAATTAAACAAAACACAGTTAAATCCATGGATAAAAAGGAAAAAATTTCCTTAGGGAATTAGAAAATATTTTGAACTGAACAAAATCCTTAGAGAGAAATTCATAGCATGAAATGCTTCTATTTAAAAAAAAAAAAAAAAAGAACATTCTCTAAGTTTCCACCTCAAGAAAATAGGAAAGAACAAAATGAGCCCCATTTAAGTTGGAAAAGGCACTAATAAAGATAAGAGCAGAAATCAACAAAATTGATAACAGAAAAACAATAGAGAAAATTGAAGAAACAAAAAGATTTTTTGAAGATCAATAAAACGAACAAACCTCTAACAATACTGAAGAGCGCAGAGAGATGAAACAAATTATCAGTATCAGAAATGAAATAGAGGATCTCACTATACACCCTCAAAATATTAAAAGGATCATAACAAATGACTATGTACACAAACTCAAAAACTTGGATGAAATGAACCTATTCCTTGAAAACCACAAACTACTGAAACTCATCCAAAATAAAATAGATAACCTGAAAATTCTAAAAATATTAAAGAAATTGAATTTGTAGTTTAAAACATTCCGGAAAGGAAATCTCCAAGCCCAGATAGTTTCACTGGCAAATTCTACTGAACATGTAAAGAAGAAATTACACCAATGCTACACTTTCTCTTCCAGAAGGTAGAAATGGAGGAAACATGTCACAAGTAATTTTACAAGTCCAGCATTACCTTTATACCAACACCAAAGACATTAAAATAAAATGAAACTACAGACAAATATCCCTCAGAAAGACATAAAAATTCTCAACAAAATATTGGCAAATCAAATCCAGCAATATATCAAAAGAATAATACAACACAACCAAGGAAGTTTATTCTGGGAAAGTGAGACTGGCTTAATATTCAGAAATCAGTATAATTCACCATATTAACAGCATAGAGAAGAAAAGCCATGTGGTTATATTAATAGATTTAGAAAAAATATTTGACAAAATACAACAGCCATTCATGATTTCTTAAAATCTCTCAGCAAACTAGGAATAAAAGGGAAGTTCCTCAAAATTATAAAGGACATTTACAAAAAATTTGCAGCTAATATCATACTTAATAATGAAAGACTGAATTCTACCCCTGTCAATCAGAAACAAGACAAGTATGTTAACTCTCATCGCTCCTACTCAGTATTGTCCTGGAACTCCTAGCCACTGCAATAAGGCAAGAAAAAGAAAGAAAAGATATACAGATTGGAAAAGAAAAACCAATTGTCTATGTGGAAAATTCTAACAAACCTATAAGAAAGAAAGAAAGAAAGAAAGAAAGAAAGGGAGGGAGGGAGGGGGAGGGAGGGAGGGAAGGAAGGAAGGAAGGAGAAAGAAAGAAAGAAAGAAAGAAAGAAAGAAAGAAAGAAAGAAAGAAAGAAGACAAGAAAATCCTAGAATTAATAAGTGAACTTAGCAGGGGTGCACTATACAAGATCAACACAGAAAAATCTATTATATATTTTTTAAGTCCCAGTTTACTAATCTGTAAAACAGGGAAAATAATAAATTTTGCCTGTAAGTTTGTTATGAGAATTAAACATTTAATATATGCAAACCACATAGCATAGTGCCTTGTACATTGTAAGTGCTTGATAAAAGTTAGCTATCACTTACTATTGTTAAGTATAGGAAGGTAGATATGGATGCACGTGAAGCTGATATGAAAAAGATCTATGGGTTTCATGGACGAAAATCTAAATGAGGTCAGTGGATCAAGCTACCCATAACTGCTAAGGCAACCTTAGGACTGCATTCTGAGCTCTGCAAAATAAGGATATATTAAGGCAATATGAGACCTCCAACTTGAGTTCTGTGTTCAGTTTTGGGTGCCATATCTTAACAGGTACATTGGGAAAAACACTGACTTCCTAACAGAGTATGAACAGAAGGATGAATGTGTGGGAAACCACGCCATGATCGCAGCAAGGAGGGTTGTTTACAATGGAAACATAATGGTTAACAGTTGTAAGATAGCTGTCCACAAATATCTGTCCTGTGGAATAGGGCTAGACATTCTCCAAAGCATTAACCTATGACCAGAAGGTAGACAGTATACACTTATTTAACTATTATATTAGAAATAATATTTAAAGCTCCTCTCAGCTAAAACAAGTAACCTTGTGGGGTGAACAGGGATTATAATTTGATCCACATACTTATAGATAAGGAAAATTAAGGCTAAATTAAAGTACTTGACCAAGATCTCAAAGCTAGCCCGTACAGAGTCATGATTTAAATCATGGCCTCTTGACTCTATCCAGGGATTTTCATGGTCCTTCAGTAAATCAGAGAGACTAGGACTGGAGTCTACAGTCTTTGGCTCTGCTATTTGGTCAAGTGGCCTGGGCCTCATGAGTGAGGCTGAAGATAATATTCAACTGTTTTGAAGCAACATTCTAACTATGCTGAAGCTAGACCATAGTGCTGAGTTTAAATACAGAAGGATGCAAAATCTAACCACTCAACTAGCTACAACCATCCCCCAAATGAATGTGGGGTAGGGTGATGGGGTGTGAGCAGATGCTATTGATGGTTTTTGCCGAGTGTTTGAAAACCCACTGTGAATATTGATGCCAAGAGCTTGTTGCTGGCTCTTAGAAACAAACAGAAGATGGAACAGCCATTTTTTTCCTTCGATACAGGATACAGTTAGCCAAATGCAGAATTTCAGTTTGAGTAAGAAACACAAGTCCACCATACATTTGCTCCTATTGTTAAATTGTGGTTGTTGATGCTTTGGGGAGTAGACTCGCCTGAAAGAATTATACTAACCACAGTGTACAGAAGCCAAGGCAACTATGCCATATGTGTGATGATGCCCTATCCTGACAGCCGGATCAGCCAATGAATGGATTTTTTAATGATTATTCAATCTCTTCCAACAGAACCTCATTAGCTCCAACCATTGTCACCCTCTATCCTGCCAATGAGTTGAGTTTTCAGTTCAGTGAAAGCTTAGAATTTTCCTACTCATGCAGGCAGATTAAAGCTCTCAACTAACTCAGGTGTAACTCATTTAATTCACCACCCAACTAATTACTGCAGATGCAGATAAACCAGGCTAAAGGGAAAGAATTCACCTCATAACACAAAACAAAGAGCAAGTAAGCATGTTTCTGAATACCCAGCAAAGGATGTGTCAGATGGCAGACATCTTAAAAAGCAAACAAATGTTCCAATGACTTCAAAACTCAATGAATTCTAAGAAGAAAAAAAATTATAGCACAGTCTTTGTGCATTTGGGGTCTACTTGGTTCAACCTAGAATGCCATCGAACAACAGAAATAAAATCAACTGTTTCAATCAAGTAAAATTTGAATTCATCAGGTTCTCACACAATTCTATATTAAACCATATAGTTTTTCTCCCCAGATTGGGCTTGATTAGCAGTGAATAGAGTATGGAGACTAGAATCAAGGACACTTTTTTTTTTTTTTTGCAGTATGTGGGCCTCTCATTGTTGTGGCCTCTCCCGTTGCGAAGCACAGGCTCAGCAGCCATGGCTCACGGGCCCAGCCGCTCCGCGGCATGTGGGATCTTCCCAGACCGGGGCACGAACCCGTGTCCCCTGCATCGGCAGGCGGACTCTCAACCACTGCGCCACCAGGGAAGCCCAAGGACACTTTTTAAAATGTGACCTCTCTGTCCTTCGGAGAGGTTAACTTTGAAATATGAACTTAATTGAATGTCTTTTGCTCTAAAGAACATTAATTGGATGTGTCTTATTGTGTTAAAAAAATTGTGTTTCAAAGGGAAATAATTTTAAAAACCAGACTTTTGTTTTGACAGGTCATTTTCTCAAAAGCCATATTCAGGAAATCAGTTATTTGAGCATATACTTTGAAAACAATACAGAACCAATCTTAATCATCCCGTTAGAATAATTCATTTTTTCATTTACAAAGGTTATGGACTGAATAAAATTTCAGTCTTGGCAGAGAGTGGTATTCTTACTTATGAAAGGAAATCTCCATACAATTCTTTCTGTTTAATAAGTAACTACTACATGGTAACATTATATTCATCATATTCTTACTAACCCATCCCTGTGAGATGTTTGAGGAAATATTTCATGGTCCCATTGGGCAAGAACTACAACCCATTCTGAGGAGAATGGCCAAGGAGAACAGTCTGAGAATCAGACAATGTTCAAGGACCAACTCCATCATTCAGTGTGTGTGACCCTAGCAAATCCCTAAGTCTCTGAACCTCAGTTTCTTCATCTGTAGAGTATCACAGCCTTGTAGTAACATGCAGCAAAACATAACAGAAATGAGCCTGTCAGCCAACATTTCATTAAAATTACCAGGTCATTGGAATCTTGACTCAAAATCAAACTGGAGAAACCCATTCAGTCTGAATTTCTATGTGCTATATGACAACACACAGAGAGTGTCTGAAATTAGCATTTGGGATGACTACAAAAGAATGTGTTCAAAATAACTGACTTCTGTTTCTATAGCGAGAATTACAGATGACTTAACACATACAAGGAACTAGATACCAACCTCCAATTCTGTCTTTCCTTCTCTCTCTCTCCCCCCTTCCCTCCCTCCCTCCTTCACCTAAGTGCTCTGTGACTGTGTTTTCTTAAGCAGCAGGCTCCCCAGCCATGGGGCAGCAGGCGAGTTGTTTTTAAACTCTCTTTGATATTAATTTACTTCTAGCTTGGAGGAAAAAAAACATCAACAACCCATTGCTCTCAAACATGGGGGCCATGATTATTTTTAACATCCCTTAAAATTTGCTCAGCAACCATAACTCAAGATTTTTCCCAAAATTTATTCTCCAGAGTCAAATCCCAAGAGATTCATTGAAAAAACCCAGGTAAGGAAGCTCAATGACTAAATGTCTGGGAAACATTGCATACTTCACTTTGCTCTTGGAAATTCTTCATTCTTCTTAGTTTAAAGGAGCTAATATTTGCAGGAAATAAGCCTGTTTAACTTGGTATTTCCCAAATGTATTTGACCCTTTCCTCAAGGTAGCTAATTAGAAATCCCACTTTAGTATTCTACCAAACACATTTAGGTAATTCTGATCCAATTACTTGGTACCCAGTATCATGTGGACCAGGAACATTTTTTTAAGACAACAGGAAAGTCTCAAAAGCCTAGAGTTTAAGCAACACTCTTCTGAATAATTCCTGGGTCAAAAAAAAAGTCTCAGAGGAAATTTTTTCTTTATCCTGAACTTTAGAAAACTCACCAGACATGTTTATCAGTAATTGCTATTTCCAGGGAATTCCCTGGCAGTCCAGTGGTTGGCACTTGACACTTTCACTGCAGGGGTCCTGGGTTCCATCCCTGGTCCGGGACCTAGGATCCAGCAAGCCACACAGCGCAGCCAAAAAAAAACAAATAAATTTTTAAAATAAATAATAATTGCTATTTCCATAATACCCAGTTCAGTCATTTTGCCTGAATTGTGGTAAACTCTTACAATCCATTGGCCTGGAGTTGTTTTGGTTTTGATGCAAGTTTTCTTCTTACATTGTTTCTGCATGCTTGAATTATTATTTACCTGCTTTCTTCCCTCTAGTCAGTTTTATCATATTTTTTCCTCTGTGTTCTTAGAGAATATTGTCCTTTAACTCAGTAAATCTGAGTGGGGGAGGGAGGTTTGCAATCAGTAATGTGATTCTCTGCACACAATGAAAGTTTACATTACTATCTGCATCTTAGCCAGTTCCCCTTTTATCGCACCCAGCAACTTCATGGTGTACAGAAAGAGCCACCTGAGATAATGCAGATAATGCCCCTAGCATGGCATCCAGAACAGCAAACACGCAACAAAGGTCAGCTGCTGTTGTAGCCATTATTCCCATTTATATAAATAGCTGAGTACCCACAAAAGAACTAAAGTAATGTTTTTGCAATAAAAAAGATAGTATGCAAAACTAGATATAAAAAGTCATAAATGGATTCTTCCAGAAGACAAAAACAAATGATAGTCATTACATTTCTTTACATTATTTAGATAGTAAAAACAATATGCAGAAAAAATAATAAGAGACAGTTGCAAGAATCACCATCCATCAACATTTCTGGAATGTCCAAGGTCAGGGCACTCCTCTAACCTCTGCTCAACCCCCTACACTTTGTTCTCCTGTGATATCCAGGTAGTAAATAGTAGGTTACTTTGGCTCTAGCTTGCTGTTCATACCAGGAATAAATGATCAGAGAACTCTAGCTTTAAAAAATACAGTTACTCGAAAGAAAGAAAGAGAGAATGAGAGAAAGAAAGAAAGAAAGAGAGAGAGAGAGGGAAGGAGAAAGAGAGAGAGGGAGGGAGGAAGAGAGAGAGAGAGGGAGGGACAGAGTGAGGAAGGAAGAAAGAAAGAAAGAAAGGAAGAGAGAGAGAGAGAGAGAGAGAGAGAGAGAAAACCATACCATAAGAAAACTGTTTTTCACAGCCACATAACTGCAGCAATAGAGCAGTAATGGCTACTAAATACTACCCTAATCCTACAAGTGAACAGATTATTGAAAATTTCAAAGTGGCAGCTTTGATTTGAAGATTCACCTCATTGACTATCTAATTCATTCCTAATGACATAATCATTGGTGAACAGTAAACGCAATTCAGAGGGTCAGAACTCTCCTATTAGTCATTAGCTTTTAAATCTAGGGTGCTGCTTTACTACTGAGACTTGTATTTCACTATTTAAAAGAAGAAGAAAGTATCCCCATTTCCTAGGTGATGATTGTTAAACGGCTGCCACAAACTGCACATGGTTATTATAGCGCAAATAGAGAGCTGCTGGAGACATACAACAAAGCACATTTAAATCTATTCCACCAAAAAAAATATTTTCACAAATAAAAGTCAGCTAAAGAGAAATTAATTACCTTATTATGTTCTACAAGGAAAACAAGTGTTAGATACCCTGCTGCATTGTTTGTGGTAAGCAATCAATATTTTACTGTCTAACCATATTTAACTTTATGTGTATATCTAAATCCCTTTCTACTAGGAATTCTAATACAATACTCTGAGCATAACTCGTGGCCATATTCAGGTAAATTAAAGATTCCCTGAAATACACCACATGAAGGAAGTCATATTTCATCCACATCTCTTTCTCTTATTCATTACCTAAGCCTTCAACCCCCAATTCTCTCCATGGTTCTTTATTAATTTAAACAAAATGTGTTCAACTGGACTTTTCTTCGTAAGGCATAAATCTGTACACTTACCTATCATAGACCATTAACAAAGACCAAAAATTTTTATATAGTGAGCACTATAACAAAATAATTTTCTAAAATGTTACATGATTAATTAGAGGATTGTACTTGCTTGTACTGAGCATCTTTGAAAGGTTTGCTTTAGATTCAACGGCCTGTAGCTCAAATATTGATCTGTTTCCTGAATTCTGAAGATGGATGGGACAAGGCCATAATGTTTGGGTTTGCAATAGTTAACCTGAAAGCCTTTCATGGGTGCCTGAGAAATTGTTGAGTGGTAAATATCAAGAGCTCTTTAACCACAGGGAATGTTTTCATACCTACTATTGTATGGGGTTTTTTCTTATTTGAAATTTGCTATCAATGCCTCCATATTTCAAAATCTGAGATAGGGAATAATGTTTTTTAAAAAGAGATAGTGGTAAATAGAAAAAATGGATAAAGATGATATTGGTTTTATTCCTGTGTGTATATTAATGTGATGAGTCGTAGGAGAGGGCAGGAGGGGAAACCTGTCTTTTTGTGCCAGCTCGAAGCTCCTGGACTTGATTTATTTTATTTTACAGTTTATAAGATTAAAGGGTAATGCTCATTTGACTTTACACTTAATGTTTAAATTTAATAAATGTTTTCATCTCCATGTCCATATGACTGCTACTTCCTTTTCTCTAAATTTCAAAAGTGAATATTCCCTTACTGCATATTTCTCAGTAGACTCTGAAATTTACACTAATATTGGGTATTTCCAAGGGCTGTCAACAAAGCCTTAGACGAAATAATGGGTCAATAGCCTTTAACATATCCATCCCAATGTTCACAGAACCCTGTCCTACCTCATCTGGAAAGACAGCAAAGAAGTAAAAGGAAAGGTTTCCATCTAATGGGGTTAAGTGGAATCGGTACCCCTATATGAGTGCATTCATTAATCCAATTACATTTATAAAAATGAACAAGTTGTTTGATAGGTGGATCATATGGCTTTGAGCAATGCCCTCATATATATTAATGGCAGTATTTTGTAACCCACAGAGGCAAAGACAGGCCTATTCACCAATGGAAAGCTCTTTTGCAGATTTTTTCCCAAGGGCATTAATTTCTCAATCTAGTACCTTTTCAAAAAGAAAAATTTCAATGAAGATATTTTTATTAGAGGGGTTAGGGAGAAATGTGGAAGTTTTGCCAGAGCAAGATGTTACTCCTATTTTCCCATGCCTCAAAAAAAAAAAAACTAAAACTAGAACTACCATACGACCCAGCAATCCCACTACCGGGTATATACCCTGAGAAAACCATAATTCAAAAAGAATCACGTACAAAAATGTTCATTGCAGCTCTATTTACAATAGCCAGGACATGGAAGCAACCTAAGTGTCCATCGACAGATGAATGGATAAAGAAGATGTGACACATATATACAATGGAATATTACTCAGCCATAAAAAAAGAAATGAAATTGAGTTATTTGTAGTGAGGTGGATGGACCTAGAGTCTGTCATACAGAGTGAAGTAAGTCAGAAAGAGAAAAACAAATACCGTACGCTAACACATATATATATATGGAATCTAAAAAAAAAAAAAAGGTCATGAAGAACCTAGGTGCAAGATGGGAATAAAGACACAGACCTACTAGAGAACAGACTTGAGGATATGGGGAGGGGGAAGGGTAAGCTGGGACAAAGTGAGAGAGAGGCATGGACATATATACACTACTAAATGTAAAATAGCTAGTGGGAAGCAGCCGCATTGCACAGGGAGATCAGCTCGGTGCTTTGTGACCACCTAAAGGAATGGGATAGGGAGGGTGGGAGGGAGGTAGACGCAAGAGGGAAGAGATATGGGGACATATGTATATGTATAACTGATTCACTTTGTTATAAAGCAGAAACTAACACACCATTGTAAAGCAAATATACTCCAATAAAGATGTTAAAAAAAATACAGTAAAGATTATGACACAAGCCTTCAGGAACAATTCAACCTCCAACCGAACCTGGGAAACACTTGCAAATAATCAGATTTTATAATGTAAAAATAACTGCAACATATTATGTGAAACTAAGTTCTTCTGAAGTCTCGATTAATCTGAAGTTCTTAGGAAGGAAGTGACTCACCAGCACTGTCATCTCATGATATTGGAAATGATTTCTCAATCTTTCAGCCTTTATTTACAGTAAATATTTATTTGTTTGCAACCACTTCAACAATGAAGGTTGTGAATAAGAGAGAATACATATGTCAGATTGGACCGTCTCATTGCTCTTTGCCCAAAAAAACCTCTAACAACTGACCACTTTCTATGGATTTCAACTAAAATCCACACCTTGCAATATAACTCTCTTTCTCTCTTATGGCTCCCTAATCTGTATGTAATGGCAACTCTTAATTTCCTCACTTTGAATAAATCCAATTAACTTTGACCATTATTCCTGTCCTGTCTGGTTTAATTCCATCTTGCCAGTAAGTGAGACCCAGAAAATGCCAGAAAAGTCATGATAAATCCCAAGAAATTCCCAGATAGTATTTTAACAAATTTAACATGAGATGCAGCTCATTTTCATCATGTTCATAAAGCTCAATAAAAGAATGTCACACCACAGTCAAAATTGTATCAGTAGGGTATAACTTCAGTGCTCCATCTAGATTCCCATAGATCTCTCAGGAGCTTGTTTTGGAGAACTTCCTTCAAGCCACTGGACACACTCCTGTGCATTCTAATGACTGAGAGATTCAGGAGTATGAAAGTCCAGCTTCCTTGCCATAGGTTTGGAAAAACTGCATTTGTAAAACAAGAATTGATTATCATAAAAAGGAGCAAAGATAAGAGACTTTGGCAACTAAAACTACAATTGTCATAATAAATTTGACAGAAAAGATGAAAAAAAAGAAGAGTAGGTCTCTCAAAACACTGAGGAGAATTACAAAGAAATGGAAAATACGGGGGGGGGGATCAATTGAATAGATTCATGAACAACATACAAGAAGAAACCAAGAAAATGAAGTGAAAAAATAGTTGGAGACAAATTTCCTGAGCTGAGAAAAGACAGCGCCTATGAGATTGAAGGCAACCACAAAACGCCTAACAGGATGAACTTAGGAAGACTCATCCTTAGTGATACCTTAATGAGATTTCAGACTACTGAAGATAATACAAAGATCCAAAATTGGCCACCAAAGAAGAACAGGTTACCTGCAAAGGAAGGAGAATCATAGAGACATCAGATTTCTCATCAGCAATATTAGCTGCTAGAAGATGATGGAATCATCCTTTAAAGTTATGAGTAGAAATTATTTTGAGCCAAAAATGTTATTTCATAGCAAAATCCTGCATTTTTAGACAAAATTTTATCTCCACTAATCCTTTGTAAAAAGTAACTTGAGGCTGTAAACAGAAATACAAGGAAGACATGGAATCTAAGAAATATTATTTCTAGGACTTCCCTGGCAGTCCAGTGGTTAAGACTCTGCACTCCCAGTACAGGGGGCACGGGTTCAATCCCTGGTCGGGGAAGATCCCACATGCTGCGTGGCATGGCCAAAAAACAGAAATATTATTTCTAAAGCAGGAGTTCAGTGAAAACATATCCCAGGAGGAGAGCTGTGCAACAGAACTAGGAAACAATTATTCCAAAATAGAATGGGAGGTTAGGGAAGCCAAGAAAATTATGTCTAAGAAAAAGGTGTAGGGATTTCCCTGGTGGTCCAGTGGCTAAGACTCATGCTCCCAATGCAGGGGCCCCGGGTTTTATTCCTGTTCAGGGAACTAGATCCCACACGCTGCAATTAAAAGATCCCACATGCCGCAGCTAAAAGATCCCACATGCCACAACAAAGAGCCTGCATGCGACAACAAAGATCCTGTGTGAAGTAACTAAGACCCGACACAGCCAAATAAATAGATAATTTTTTTAATTTTTTTAAAAAAGTAAAACGTGTATCCCATTCCATTCATTTTTTTAAAAACTTTTATTGGAGTATAGTTGATTTACAATGTTGTGTTAGTTTCAGGTGTACAGCAAAGTGATTCAGTTATACATATACATATATTCATTCTTTTTTAGATTCTTTACCCATATAGGTTATTACAGAATATTGAGTTCCCTGTGTTATACAGTAGGTCCTTGTTGGTTATCTATTTTATATATAGCAGTGTGTATATGTTAATTCAAAGGTCCTAATTTATCCCTCTACCCCCCATGTTTCCCCTCTGGTAACCATAAGTTTGTCTTTGAAATATGTGTCTGTTTCTGTTTTGTAAATAAGTTCATTTGTATCATTTTTTACAATTAGATTCCACATAAGAGTGACATCATATATTTGTCTTTCTCTGTCTGACTTACTTCACTTAGTATGATCATCTTTAGGTCCATCATGTTGCTGCAAATGGCATTATTTCATTCATTTTAAGGCTGAGTAATATTCGATTGTATATATGTACCACATCTTCTTTACCCATTCTTTTGTCAATGCCATTCCACTTTTTTTTTTTTTTTTTTTTTGGCTGTGTTGGGTCTTCATTGTTGCGTGCGGGCTTTCTCCAATTGCAGCGAGCGGGGCCTACTCTTTGCTGCGGTGCGCGAGTTTCTCATTGCCTGGCTTCTCTTGTTGCGGAGCACGGGCTCTAGGTGCACGGGCTTCAGTAGTTGCAGCACGCGGACTCAGTAGTTGTGGCTCGCAGGCTCTAGAGCTCAGGTTCAGTAGTGGTGGCACACGGGCTTAGTTGCTCTGCGACATATGGGATCTTCCCGGACCAAGGCTCGAACCCGTGTCCCCTGCATTGGCGGGTGGATTCTTAACCACTGCACCACCAGGGAAGTCCCCACTCATTTTTAAATAGAGAAGCAAGTTGAGCTTAGCAGTTAGATTAAAACATATGTTTATTTTGTCATGGTGGGGAGGGGCAAAATATCAATTAGAAAGTCCAAGAAAAATTAGTTGTATAAGACAAAAAATGATTTAAATATAAAAGAAACTAAAATATGGCATGATTTTGAGCAATTAAGCTGGGTAAGAACACTAAAGTGGAAGGAAAATATGTATAATGGATACTTTGGTATTCCACCTGTGCCCTTCGTCAGGGCTGACTCACCCATTCCCGCAGTTGCTGGTAATATCAAATGCTGGCTGCTCACATCTTCGTTCCTCACTGGCAATTGCCCTCAGCCTCAGAGAACTGTCTTGCCCAGGGTTACATTCTCTGTAGGACTGTCTGAAACCTCACTTGTAACCACACTGCACATCAGCTTCTCCCAATGCCCGATCCTGCCTTCCTCACTTCTTTGTGAGTGAATCTCCCAAGAGCACTCCCTATGCAGTTCTCCATCTCAGAGCCTGTTTCCAGGGACCCCAATGTAAGACACATTGTAAAGTCACAAAGGTAAAAGGGAGAGTAGAGAATTCAGAAAATTGCATGTGATTCTCCCTCTATAACTGGCACATAGCTTTCACGTGGAGAGATGGAGAGGTGAAGAGAGGAAATTAACAGAGATATGCGGAGGCCAGAGAGTAAAGAGATCTGGATGCTACACTATGGAGTCTGCATGGAAAGTCAAAGCTGTATGACCCTGGGCTGTGGTGAGAAAAATGAGACACTGTCTCTGAAAATGCTTTGTGATGAGATTCAAATGTAAATGATTAACAGACTTCAGCCTATGATGTTTGAGCATGCCCGCAGGCCTGATAAACCGGGCCAACTACAAGTCTATTTACAACAAGAACTAAGAGAATCCTACCCTATGGGGAAAAGGCATCAGATATAAAAGCTGGTCTAATAACAGCGGTTATTGGAAGAGGGCACGATTCTGAGTTACGAAGTCTCACTTGGATTTGTCCACCCTGCCCTCACTGCCCTCCACCCCCAGCCCCAATGAACTTTGTGGCAATGGGGGATGGAGAGAAGGAGGGAGGACAGAGGAAGAATCATGAAGGAGAAGCTATGAATAAAAATAGGAAGAACTGAGGCAGTAGAGCTCTGTAAGGCCGTTGGCACAAATAGCCCTGCTTCATCATGTGACCCAGAATTGGGAGAGACATACGTTACCTACTTCTGCCAGGAATACAGTGTGGCTCTGGCATCCTGAGAACTCCAAAAAGCACTATGCACAGTTGCCACCAAAGGAATCCCACACATCTGCAGCAGTGATGCTCAGAAGAAGCGGTAGATCCCATGGAGAGCAGCTCAGCCCCGGGTCCCGGAGGCAGGGAAGTGCCCCATAACTGGAGGCCTACACAGAAGGAAGCCAGAGCAGCAGGGGGAAAAAATGGGGGCCATATGTGGTACCCAGCAGAACCCATGTGGGACTCCCAGCAATAAATGCTAGACTCTTTTCCAGAAGCAGAGGTCCTGCAATTATAGATGAGAGTCAGAGAAATCTGTGTTGCTACTGTTAATGTCATCCCATTTCAAGAAGGATTTATGTAGCCTAGGGAAGCATAGTAATAATTACTATTATTATTTACCAGATAATAGCAATCTTTATAAGAAAAAAAATGCCTTTCATTTCTTATTAATCACTGCCTAGCCTAATCCCCTACAAACAGGTGCTGAATAAATGTTGACTAAATGAATAAATAAATGCATGGCTACTTTATTTTCTCAGGTTTCCCTGAAATTGGAACATAAAAGATATTATGTTAAGGTGTAAAGAATGGCACATCAGGCTCATAATCAAAGGATGACTAGTGAATGACATCAAAGTCCACAGATTCTGGGATGTTGCAGAAGCACTGAAACTTCCATGAGTGTATCATCTGTAGTCTGAAGATGCCTCTGGAATGGATCATATTTTCCAACTGCAACAACTCCTTGAGGTGGTAAATGTCATGTGCTACTACCTCCTGGGTAAATAGCATATCATTCTCTGTGCCTGTCTAAAACTCTAAGGAGAGTTATTTGTCATCAAGTGTGTCTTTCCACTGGGCAAAAGCTGGGTCCTCAGTGTCTGCTAATCATTCAGAGTGTGTCTTGAGCTATACCAAAACCTGGATCACTTTCTCCTGCTCAGTACTGGTGAGTTACAGATGTGGTCCTACCTTCTTCTTGGCATTGCCAACAGCAATGTGCTTTGACCTCTATCGATAAGAATTTAGACACATTTCCGCCTTTTCAACTAAAATTTTTGTCCCAAGTAAAACTTCTGCCAACTAGACCTTATCTGAATGCTTCTGTGCTAGGCCCCAGGACTCATTTGGGTTTGAGCCCAATCTGTTCAGAAACCACAAGTTGAAAATAAATAAATAAATAAATATTTAGAGTATGGGGGTGTTCAAATAATTGTATGAACCAAAAATATTTTTTAAACAAAATTTTCTACATCTTTTTTCTTTTTTTTTTTTTTTTTTTTTTTTTGTGGTACGCAGGCCTCTCACTGTTGTGGCCTCTCCCGTTGCGGAGCACGGGCTCCGGACACGCAGGCCCAGCGGCCATGGCTCACGGGCCCAGCTGCTCCGCGGCATGTGGGATCTTCCCGGACCGGGGCACGAACCCATGTCCCCTGCATCGGCAGGCGGACTCTCAACCACTGCGCCACCAGAGAAGCCCAAATTTCCTACACTTTATCTTTCTTTTTTTACCTGTAACTATTTATTCCCTCCCCTTTAACACACCTTGGCAGGAATAGCCTAACAGGTTTCATCCAATAAACATGGCTCAACCCATTTTTCTTATCAGATTTCTCTCTCCTGAAAAGTTTTCTGAAGTGAGGAACGATATTATTGCCCTCAACTGTAACATGATCTATTTCTCTGGTCTCCTTTAAGCTGTTTATCATTTGCTTCACTATTTCAGATGGAATTAATCTTCGAAAAACAGATAACACTCTAAGATGTTTTATGGCTAAAAGCTCCATCAAGACTTTTTCACAACTTGTTAATGGAACAGAAAGCAGCCAGGTAACTGCATTGCTGGTGCTGTAATAAATGCTTACTACTGCATTCACTAAAGCCGTCAGCGTTGCTTCACAGACATTGAGGAAACCTCTTTGTTTCATAAATCATTGAAATATTTCAGGACCTTTGGCATGAGCCAGAGATATTTTCAGAGAGTTGAGCATCAATAACAATGAAACTAACATGACGACATGCAACAGCAATCTGAAACATTGTATGGGGAGTTCCAGCCTGCCTTTCATTGGAGGAATACTAAAAATAAGTACATTTCACCACCCCTCTCCCAACGCACGGGAGCACGCTACTTAGGCAACTTATTACTTCTAGGGTTAATTAAGCCTTTTTTCCTTAATAGAGACACTATAACCAGACTTAATACATGATGGAAATTTTAAATTTCAATCTACTTATATGGAATGAATCTAAAATATATAAATTAGTTGAACATTTTATACATTATTGGTGAACTCGACTTGCAATATTTTACAATGGAGGATCCTGCTCAGGGAAAGCTTCTTTTTTTTATTAATTTTTATTGGAGTATAGTTGCTGTACAATGTTGTGTTAGTTTCTGCTGTACAGCAAAGTGAATCAGTTATACGCATACATATATCCCCTCTTTTTTGGATTTCCTTCCCATTTAGGTCACCACAGAGCATTGAATAGAGTTCCCTGTGATATACAGTAGGTTCTCATTAGTTATCTATTTCATACATAGTATCAATAGTGTAATATGTCAATCCCAATCTCCCAATTCATCCCATCCTCCCTTCCCCCCTTGGTATCCATACATCTGTCAGAGACAGCTTCTTATTGGCAAAATAGGTAAGTCCCACCAAAAGAAATGAACTTGGTCTTTGTGAGACTCATTCTCTTTTCCAGTTGCTCAGGCCAAAACTCTTAGAATCATCCTTGATTTCTCTTTCTTTGACACCCCACATCCAACCCTGAGAAAACCCCGACAGTCCTAATTTTACATAACTCGAATCCAGCATCTCAGCACCTCCTCAGTCGCCACCTGATGTAAGCGTCTCCAAGCTGGTTTTCCAGCTTCCTCCTTCACCTCTCTATAATCTATTCTCCACCAGAAGGCAGAAGATCCTTTAAAAATGTAAGTCACATCCCGTCACTCCTTGGCTTCCATCTCACTGAGAGTAAAAGCCAAAGACCGACCAAGGTTTAGAAAGCCCTCCGCTGAGGGCTCTCCACTAATTATGCATTTCACTGATAATGCATAATATGTTCAACTAATTTATATATTTTAGATTCATTCCGTATAAGCAGATTGAAATTTAAAGCTTTCTGAGCTCATCCCCACCATTTGCCCTCAATTATTCCCATCTAGCCAGTCTGGCTTCCTCCTGCCCTTCACCTTCTGCTCTTGCCTGAAGAAGGTCTTTGCACTTGATATGCTCTCTGCCTAGAATCAATTTCTGCAACATATCCACGTGGTTGGCTCTCTCACTTGCTTCAGAGCTCTGCTCAAACAGTACCTTATTGGGGAGGTTTGGCCATCATACATAAAAGAGTTCATGGACTGGATCCAATTTATGTGCCTCTGTAGATTTGTTCTGTTCTACCTGTTCCCAGGCATCACCAGTTTGCCCTGCTTCCCAGGTGGAGGAGCCCCAGTAAATACAGTGCATGTGATCAAAACCCTGATGTCATCTCTTACCTTTGCTGGATGATTCAACTCTTCCTTCTGGGAGAGGGTCAGCCCTCCTCAGCCCCTGAATCCGAGGTCAACCCAGCTGGACCCATGAAGGTTCCAGCCACCCCAGTAGCTGCCCAGAGAGGCCAGATAACACAAACCAGAAGTGAATTTGATCAGCGAGAGACCAGAAATAGAAGGAAATCAACATAAGTTGCTCTCCTTCTCTCCTTCGTTCCCCCAAGGACGAAGCTCCATATGGACTCTCTGGGAATGTCCTGAGTGACCCACCTGTTTCTTCTGAGGCTGTGACCAGTTCAAAAATGCACCACCTTTTATTTGTTTTCCTGATTGCTCTGCTTTGCATTCCTTTCTCCCTCACCTTTACTGCTCTGAGATTGCACCTCCCAAAAGTATTAGGATGTATGCTTTGTCTCAGGTTCTGTGTCCTAGGGAATCTAAGATATGCATACACACGTGCGCGCGCACACACACACACACACACAGAGCTATACTCCAAACCCTGATCCTGCTATATTTCTCTTCACTGCTTGTAGTCAGCTATCTTTACGTCTATCTCCCACTGTGAAATGGAAACCGCATGAGATCACTGACTTGGTTTCTTTTGTTTGATGCAGTATTCCCAGTAGCTAGAACAGTGCTTAGCACCTATAGGCATTTAATAAACGTTTAGAAAATAAATAAATGAGAAGTTTGCACGTATGGAATTTAGCTCCAAAAACACAGAAACTAGAGAAGTTCAGGCTTTTATACGTGACCTGCCTTTTGATGTTAAAACTCCCATCTGGAAGTTTTCCTATTCTTCTTCCTCTCCTAATTTCACCAAACCTCACTGGCCACCTCTCAACTCAAAACTTAACTTCTGGGCTTCCCTGGTGGCGCAGTGGTTGAGAGTCCACCTGCCGATGCAGGGGACACGGGTTCGTGCCCCGGTCCGGGAAGATCCCACATGCCGCGGAGCAGCTGGGCCCGTGAGCCATGGCCGCTGAGCCTGCGCATCCGGCACCTGTGCTCCACAATGGGAGAGGCCACAACAGTGAGGCCCGCGTACCACAAAAAACTCATTCATACTAAAATGTTTGGGACTTAACTACTGTATGTTCCCCTCAGAGTTATTTGCCTGGAGGAAGCTGACATAGTCAATGGCAATGAATCCCTCTGTTACAAGTTCGTGCATCAGGAAGCAAGGACTCCATGGGGAAAGCAAGGCTACTTCCTTCCTCTTACTCCTGAATTTACAGTCCTATCCAAAGTAATGATTCTCTGCTTTGTAACTGTCCTGGAATTGCGTCATGAGACTATGTTCCACCTCTTTATGTCATTGAAAGCTCCTTGAGATCAGACATGGCTTTTATTTCTTAGGTGTTCCTGGAAAACGGCATTTGTCTCTTATCCTAGTCTCCCATCTCCCTCTGCTCTAGCCTGTCTGTACTTCCACCAACTGATTCATTCTCCCAGACAGTGGTCTCCAAAGTGGGAGTGCACAGATCAAGGTAATGAACAAGATGATTTTGGGGGTTTGCAGAAACATATATTTATTATGTGTGTGTATGTATGTATATATATATATATATAGATAGATAGATAGATAGATAGATTTAAAAAATAAAAAATTACATAAGCTTTATTACATTTCATATACATAGACTCATACTGCTGTCTTCCCCTGGTCTATATGTAAGAATGTCAAGGGCACATAGCATACATGAGACGCCTAAACACAGAGCAGATGACCAGGACCCTGTTGCTGCTCTTGCATATTTAGTGCTCTACAGTTTAGGCATATCCAGGTAACAGTGAGGTTACAAACCGTATAACTGAGTTTTAATTAACTCTGGGAAATGGACACCTGGTTAAAAATTCCTGCAAAGAAGCCATCTATGGACAAGAATACCAATTTTGCAAGCTCAAATGAACAAGAAAATGGCAGCATTAACACATTTACCCCAGTACAGATTTTTCATCTAACATTTTATAATATAAAATCAGTGACAAGAAAGTGGCTAAAAAAATTCGAAGCTATCCAGAAGACCATTTAAAACATAGATTTACATTTATTTTCATTAACAGTGAACTACATCTTATATATATGTGTGTGTATATGTATATGTGTGTGTGTATAGTATCTTGACATACTGGTTAATGACTTTGATATGCATATGTAGAATTGTGCTTTGAAGTAAAAGCTAATGATAATTCGAACCAGTCACAATTCACAAGACAGTTTTTTAAAATAAGCAGCCGAAACAAAGAGACAAGCCGCTGCAATTTTTGGAAAGATGTTTAAATTAGGCATTACTCAATCCATTGTCTTACAAAATTTCAGGAAACATGTAATTTCCTTTTAATAGTGAGAAACAAAAGGCTATGTGCAATTGCAGATATTCTTTTTTTTTTTTTTTTTTTGCTTTGGTGAGTGCTGAAATAATACATACAAAATGATATGGTACAAACCAACATGGACACCTTTGTCAGAAAATACAGGACTTTTTAACCAGATTAAAACTCTTCCAAACAAAGAATTTCAGTGGAATCTGAACCCATTTTGATAAGATGCATGGAAAACATTGCTGAAATTTTGTTTTTTCATCTTTCTATTTTATTAGATTAAAAAACACAAACAAAACCAGTAAGAACTAAGGGAAAAGATGGGGAAAGAAATATAAGAAAGGGCTGGACAAAAATCAGCGATGACAGGAGAAGTGGCAGGTGAGGGGGTGGGGGGAGAAATTAAGAGCCCCAAGTCAGAGCAGGAAAGAGGTTTCTGAGGACAAGACATCGCTTCATTTGATGACAATTTTCTGGCGTATGGCTCAGGGCCCAGAGCCTTAGAGGGGCTCAGGAGGTGATGGACCAGGTTCCCAGGGCTGAGGCAGTGGGCAGAAACCCATGGACAGCAATGTACTTTTTGTAGGCCTCAGGGATGATCTTGAAGCTGGAGCAGTGACGTGGCAGATGTCTGTAACAGGGTCCTGGTTTAGGGCTGGGCGATGGGTCACTGGGCAGACCTCTCCAGCAGGGACCTTTGGGGACCGCCCTTGGAGAAACCATTCCTTAACTGTCCTCTCATCCCTAAAAGTGATGAAGGCACGTGGACCGCCAGCAGGAGGGAGGACGGGTCCAGGGCCAGCGCCGGGAGTCCCTGCAGAAGCTGTGGGAGCAGGATCAAATCCTTTTCTTTAGGGCCTGGCTCCCCAACAAGTGGCACTGTCACTGAGTGGGAGGTGGCGACAGACCCCGGGCACTTCCGCCTCTTGGGAACCTGCTTCTTTCCGTCAGCCTCGGGCCACTCATGTGTCTCCAGTGAATGTCAGTCAAGCTCCTCTGTGATTTTGGCCTCCCCGAGCAGCTCCTCCACTCCCAGTGGGGCCCCTCTCGCCGCCGTGGCCGGCCCTGCTTCTCCTGTACCTGAAGGAATGTGGTGTGTGCACAGCTGTAGATGGGCGCAGGAACTTCCCACGGCCAGAGGCACTGTCTTGTAGCTCTGGCGGGAGCAGTGCCTTCTCTTCTCGGCTTTTCTGAGCACCCCCAGCCCAGGTGCTGCTGACATTTTGAGGCCTCAAGCTCTTGAGAGGCTCCTTATCCTCCTGGTTTTTTTTTTTTTAAATAAATGTATTTATTTTATTTATTTATTTTTGGCTGTGTTGGGTCTTCATTGCTGCATGTGGGCTTTCTCTAGTTGCAGTGAGCGGGGGCTACTCTTCGTTGCAGTGCACTGGCTTCTCATTGCAGTGGCTTCTCTTGTTGCGGAGCACAGGCTCTAGGCATGCGGGCTTCAGTAGTTGTGGCCTGCGGGCTCAGTACTTGTGGCATACGGGCTCAGTTCTTGTGGTTCGCGGGCTCTAGAGCTTAGGCTCAGTAGTTGTGGCACACGGGCTTAGTTGCTCCGCAACATGTGGGTTCTTCCCAGACCAGGGTTCGAACCCGTGTCCCCTTCATTGGCAGGCGGATTCTTAACCACTGTGTCACCAGGGAAGCCCTTCTTATCCTCCTTGATGGGAGCCCCATGCTTCCTTCTCGGCTATTCTCCATCACCGGAGTGTTCAGTCCCCTTTTCCACGTCCAAGTCAGAGTCTACTGCATCCTCTGTGTCTGACTGGTCCCCTTGGTCCTCATCATCTCCTGAGTCCTCTGTGAAACCCCGTAAGCTATCCGGTAGAGCTCATCCTCCCCCCTTGCCCTCAGGAGCCCAGAGAGCTGGTGCCCTGAGGTCTTCCGAGGGCCTGGCCTCCCAAACTCCAACCGCTCGTGGACCCTGCACCTCTTCCAGCCACTGCTCACACAGCATGGTCCTTGGAGGTCAGAGCCCACAGCACTACCTGCAGGCTGCCGGCAGCCTGGAAATTATTTTTAAATCAAGAATTGGGACAAATTACACAGTGTTATGAGCTTGATATATAATGAAAGTATCCCTATTTCTATTTTACCAAGTCTCAGCATACGGTTTTTGCTAGGTTGTGTTTCAATAATAAAATACATGAAGAATTTCTTTTTTTTTTTCAAACCGTCAAAGGTAAAATATAGGCATGAGATATATTCTCAACAGTAAATTACTTCTTTAACGGTAAAGCTGTGTAAGTAATGGGGCCACTCCTTTTACCAACTGTTTTAAAGGATTTTGGCTAAGATTACTGAGGCAGATCATATGTGACGTTCATTCATCCTGCTCTGCTCTACACAGGCAAGCACAGAACACTATCAATGTGGTAAGTTTAAGTTTACTTTTTTAATCTTTAAAATATGTTTTACTCTTTAGGAGCAAATTGAAATGGGAAGTAACCATGAACATATTTTCTACAACACAGAGATTTGCTTATGGCAAAGTACTCAAAAGGGCTAAAAACATATATTTACAGAAAGACAAGTGTTCCAGACATGCTAAGCTTTTCTATGATGACAAGCAGGCTATCAATAACATGCTACCTATCAAGTATTTTTTAAATGACGATAACAATAACATTAATAACGCCATCTGTCCCTTCAAGGTGGAAGTAATGTTTCAATAGTAAATAAGAAGGAACTACCTTTTCTTCTGAAAAAGAAGAAAAGAGAGAAACTCAGGCTACTGACAGAGCACATTGGAAAAGGATATATAGAAAGATGTTGGGGCTTCCCTGGTGGCGCAGTGGTTGAGAGTCCGCCTGCCGATGCAGGGGACACGGGTTCGTGCCCCACTCCGGGAAGATCCCACATGCCGCGGAGACGCTGGGCCCGTGAGCCATGGCTGCTGGGACTACGCGTTCGGAGCCTGTGCTCCGCAACGGGAGAGGCCACAACAGTGAGAGGCCCGCGTACTGCAAAAGAAAAAAAAAAAAGAAAGATGTCCATTGTTATGTAATTTGGATACAAAACTAGATCAGTAAATATATCATCTATTTTTTAAAATCTCATATCAGCACATTCTAAAACCTTGGAAATAAGATTTTTGTAACCAGTTTTAACTCTTCCAAACAAAGAATTTCAGTGGAATTTTGATAACAATGAAGAATGGTAAAACCTATTTATTGCTTTGCAAGAAAAACTGATTGACATCAGAGAAGATGGAAACCTACTAGCCACATTTTAACAAAAGCCTTTCCATAATTGGTGAATGGAATTTATTTAAAACAGCCAATAAAGGAAATTTTCTCCTTTGGATTTATGTGCCTTTGTGAGATATAGTCCTCAATTGTAAAAACCACTACAAGAAAGTACTGAAAAAAGTGAATTAAGAAAGACATTTAGATAGTTGTATCAGAAAAATTTTAAGTTTCAGAAAACAGTGAAGCATATTCAAATTTAACAGTAATTTCAGTGAGAGCAAAAAGACTTTTGTACCATTACTAATTAAAATAAAAATAAAACAATAATTGCTTATTTCATCATGAGCTCAGCCTCTTTGGGTTATAATGGTATAGACTTTATGATATGCATAACACGTACTGACACAGTAGTTTGTCTATAATTTGGAAATAAATAAATATACATATAGTAAGGATGTATACTGGATATTTTTTTACTAATAAGGACCTGCAAATAAAATATTTTGGAAGGCCATGTGCCCTATGTCAGGGCTATTCAGTGTGTTCTGTGAACCCACCACATCAGTGTGACATGTGAGATCATTGGAAATGCAAATTCTGAGACTCCATCCCAGACCTACTGAATCAGAATCTTTGGGTAGGGTGTGAGGAATATGTGTTTTAACAAAACCTTCAAGTGATTCTCTGATGCACATCAGATTTGTTCAAGACCTTGCTCTTTCAGAGCTGCCTGTTGGATACTAAATTAAGGCCAAACTTCTCACCATATCATTCAAAGGCTCTCCAAATCCAGTCAAGCCTCCTTTAACGGCCTATTTCCATGACCCGCAACCATGTTGGATGTCCCTGGTGTTCTTGGGTGCCCCCTTCTTCTCTCCTCTCTGCCTCATTCATGTTCTTTTCTTCACTGGATTCATCTCCAGCCCTATTATGTCTGCTTAACCAAAATCTCCACAACCTTCAATACCTGCCTCAAAAGTTACCTATTCTAAGAAGATTTGCATGATTTTAGAAGAAGGGGAAAAAAACTTACCTGCATATTCTCTCTCCCTTTTTTTTTTTTTTAATGCCCAGAGCATCTTGTTTATTTATTTGCCCTGGCACTGACTGTGTTGCATCTGCATTATAGTCATGCAGGCACTTATCTCATTCCCTCTGTAGATTGTAGGCTCCTTGATAGAGAGACTTTATTCATCTTCCTTTATCTCCTAGTTTAGCACAGTCCTAGCAGACTCTCAGTAGTTTGCTATGGAGTCGAAATAAAGTCCCATAACTGAGCTCTGCCCACACCATGGGCTTCCTTCATCATGCTGTTGGGGACATTGCCTCACCATGGAGAACCTGGATTTCCCATGGACTTTTCTGTATACACTGACTGTCTCTTGCCCTCACATTGCATTTCTGAGCTGGAAGAGCCTTCCTTCTCATTTAGTCATGACTGGAGTTCAACACTGAGACACAAATGATGATCAAAACCAAAAATGGTTATCATGTTTGAGGCTTACCAGTGTCAGACACTCTACCATGTATGACTATCTCCTTCTGCCCTGGCGATGACTCTATTTGGTGGGCATGTTACAGCTCCCATTTTACCAGGTGAGGAGACTAAGATGCAGAGAAGTTAAGGATTAAGTAAATGGCTCAAGGTCACAGGGCTAACAGAGTGGTAGAGCCAGGACTGGAATCCAGGTTGGCAGGCTCCAGAGCCTTCAGAGTTAACCTCTCCATTACCCTACTAACCACAGAAGATAACATTGCTCCAGGGTCTTCCTTACATCATCTCCAAGTCACCAGCACTCATAACCACATGAAAAAGCCACGTGCACTAGATTCAATCTCGATGACAATATAAAAACTATGATTTTACTATAAAATTTCAACTTAAATCTAGATCAAAGATATCTAAATTACTCTTCATTTGGACTATAATCTCATATTCCAAAACTTAAATGCTTAAAAAGAAAGCTTTGTCTAATTTAAGATTACTAGCTCAAATAAAGCACAGAGCTAATACTACTTTTCCTCTAAAGTAATCAGTACAAAGAGTCCTTTTCTTCTTATAGTAAAATATGTCATAGAACTCGAACTAGTAGGCAATCACTATTTTTTCTTCATAAGAAAAGAAAGCCTTTGAAATACGTACCATAACCTCTGAAAAATACAATTATCTTCCCTAAGAATTGAGGCATTTTTTTCTGACACAAACGATGGGCAATTGATCTATAGTTCTTTTCTTCCTCAAAAAAATTATTGTATATTGTGTAATGATCATTATAATTAAAAATTAAGATGGCTTGCAATAATTTCACCATTATTTGATTCAAAATCTTTATAAAATATTGGCATTTTCCAACATTTATTTTTCCTGTCTATGTTCCACTTAAGGCCAAATTTTCAAACCCAGCTGCCAAATTACACATATAATTACTGCATTTGCGCACAAAAATGTGATAATTGCTTACACAATTTCAGAGGCCAGCTTGAGGCTCCTTTCCAAATTTGTTTTACATGTACAGTGTGGTGTATGTAGTTTTGTATGAAAATGGGGGAAAGTAGAATTCATGTTTTGTCTGGGTGATACATGAAAATAGGTACAAAATAAAGCCTTTCTATAAATGTCTAGGTCTGTCTTCACATTTTCTCCCCATAGATCTTTATAAAAGAAAAGTTTCATAGAGCAGCTCAAACTTGAGCTGGAGTTGGAGTCATGGCAATGGAAGGGGATGATGGCTGGTATAACGCTGTGAACAGAACAGATGCCTATTTTGTGGGTGGTTGACATGTTGTCATGAGGCATTCATCTGTCTATGAACTGCCTCTATCAACCTGGCTAAGAAAAGATAAAGATGATATAAGGCCCACAAATGTACAGTCAGCCAAGACAACACCAACCTCAGTAGAGCAGAGTGGCTGAGCACTGGAGACTGGGGGCTTACCCTTCCAGCTTTGCCTGATGGTTGACATAATGTTGGGCAAATATGCACCATGGACATAGCTCACAATGGGTACTCTTAGTGGAAGGTTTGGTTCAAGGGAAAGAAAAGAAACAAGATCTAAGTAGTCATACACATTAGTGAAATGATCTGAGATACTTTTGTTTCTGCACAAATAGGATAGAAAATTATGCCCAGTTCCACATAAGCTAATACCTAGGCTCAAAAAATATACTTGTCAAGCTCAAGGACTATGAATCTGATCTCTGACTAGCAGACATCTGACTGTGGAACTTACCAGAAGCAATTAGGCCATAAGTCCACTAAACAATGAAGGAAGCTCTATTGTCAAAGAAACCCTCAGAAAGATCATCCTCCCCAAGGCCCAGCTGAAATCATCATAACATGTCTTGAGCACTTGATGTATGTGAAGCAATGTCCTAAGCATTTTTCATGCATTCATTCCCTCTTTACAAGCTTACTAATCCTAAAAGACGAGGACTATTATTAACCCCATTTTACATCTGAGGAGACTGAAACGCAAAGAGTTTAAGAAATTTGCCCAAGTTCATACAGTTAGAAGTAGAAAAGCCAGTTATTAGAACCCAGGCATTCTGACTCCAAAGCCTTTACTCTTAACCCCAATACCATGTTGCTTATCGGATAAAACTAAGGAAAATAATGGACAAGGGAAAGCCTCCCAAAGAGAAGACCTTGGGCAGCCAACATGGCCCTCCATAGAATTCACTATTGGAATGCAGTTCTCACCATTTCTGGCCAGCAGAAATGATATCATTGTGGACTAATGGCTATTTTGTGTTGTTTCTCATTCTTCACTTTTCCAGTTATCCTATTCTTTCTTCATCATGGGGTTTCTATGGCTTGTGTTGTATATGGATAACATATTATTACCAATAGTCCTATACCAATAGACTATGAGAAGTTTCACCCAGATGTGATGGAGTGGACCCCACATCAACCAAAAAATCAAAACTTGAAGCTAATGCAACAAATCTTTGGGTTGTCTCTACTGGGGAAACATGGATGTTTCTGAGAGGATGAATGGAAAGGAGGGTATGCATGGGTGCTGGGTAGCCAGTGGGCATTCACTGATAACTTGACCAGGATCCACTCCCCCTTTCCAGGTTCATGGGATCCTCATACCATTCATGGGCTTTGGGAGCCATAAATTTCATCCCCAGTCACAGAAGTGAGTGAGTCCTGATTAATGTCCAAATCAGAATAATCCCACTCCACCTCCACATCAACCTGGACATGACAATTGGTTTAGGAATGATCAGTAATCCAACTGTAAACCAATCAGTACGTAGCATCTATTCACCATCATTGGTTCCGTTTAGTCCAAACAATGCAAAGAACAAGGTTTTTGTTCACTGGTTAGGGGTAAAGGTACCTTCTCCTCTATCCGGATGTGAAAGTGGAAACATGTCACCTTGATGACCACTGGAGCCACTTTACAACCACAAAGTCAGTCATGGAATAAAGCTAGAACTGGATAGTAGAGTGAAAGAGGGAAGAAAACACACTAAAACTAGGTCTTTGATAATATCACTGAACTGGATCAACCAATAGTGAAACTCACCCAACTCCTGAACTTCCAATTACATGAGCCAATAAGTCTCCTTTTCTACTTAAGCCGGTCTGAGTTTTGTTTTCTGCCAATTGATGTATCTTCTAAGGTTATTTGCATGGTTTTCAGAAATAATAGCTTAGAAAGATCTGATTTCCCTATAGCCTCCTAAGAAGTTTAGGCTGATACCTGGAATATCTGCTCCAATTCCAGTGGTGCAGACTTCTTGTACCATGAAATTCAACAAGTTCTAAATGGTTTAGGAGGCTCTAAGGCGTGTACAGCAGTGGAAAACACAGGACTTGGTTGAGCTCAAATCCCAGCTCTTTCACTTACTAGTTGGATCAGGTGACCATATAATTTATTATCCAAATCAGAATATTTGTGAGTAAAAGGGAGTGTTTAAGTAATGTCTCTGGAAAACAGTCATAAACTGGAATAGTGCCAGGAAAATAGGTGTGAACTGTCCATCTATATCTGGGTTGCTTTGGACAAATCTTTGAGTGCCAATTCACATATCTGTAAAATGCGGCTAACGGTATTTGTCTCTCATGGTTGTTAGAGGATTCAAGGAGATATGACACATAATAGGTGTTGGAAGACAATTAAATGACCATTGCACTCTTTTATTCTAAACGCTTCCATACTGATAACTGTTAAAAAAAAAATTACTCATGGGAATTCCCTGTCTGTCCAGTGGTTAGGACTCGGGGCTTTCACTGCCGGGGCCCGGGTTCAATCCCTGGTCGGGGAACCAAGATACTACAAGCCGCTCGGCACGACCCTAATTAATTAATTAATTAATTAATTAATTAAACATATTCACATATTTACTGGGTGATTTAGAGATTTTTCTTTAGACTATAAATATTAATGAAAAGAAATGAATACAAATAAGAATCTATGAAAACCTCACGAACTTTAATAACATGAAAACCAGGGCCAATTTTGCACATAGGTATGGTAGGTTACCACCCTTTAGACAATTTTCAGGGGTGCAGAAAAATTCCCCTTCCTCCCAATAAACTTTTTTTGGTGATGCCTAAAATTCTCCAACTATTGAAAATGATTGGCCCTTATATTTCTACAGCATGCAACAGTTTAGAATTTGCTATAGCATGAACTTACAAAGTAATCAGTCAGTCTCAAAGCAGTGACCGTAGAGCTGGGAGCAAGCTCCTAAAGAAGCGACAACACAGGTTACCCTGTCTTGAGTTTTTTCACCCTCTTCCCAATATGCCCAACCCTGAACATTGCAGTCCTACAGACTTTCAAAGGATTTTGTCATTCTTATCCATTCTATCATCAATCCAAACTTTTCCTTGCTAGCATGTGAATGGATCTTACAAAGTCAAAAGAATTATTTTTCAGCACCCCCATTTGATCTTTACATCATGAATTTGAGGTCACATCAGTGTTAGCAAGACACTTCTCTGAGGCCTGAATGCGGAACCTGTATCAGTCAGAATCTACTCCGAAGACAAAATCGACACCAGTTATTCAAACAGAAATATTAATATATTTGTTAACTGACTAAAAGTTAGAAAGAACTCTAAGGTATCTTGGAGGTAACAACTTCGGGAAACAGCTACTGCCCCTAGGACTGAGGGAATGAAGAGAAGAGACTGAAATTATTAAAACTCAAATTATTAAAACTGACTTCGAAAAGGGGCTCCATGGAATTGAAGCTCAAGCCTCAGAGGAGGGAGCACTACTCACCTGTTCCTGGTGTCCCTGAGTTCAGAGGAGGGTCCTGGTGGCTGGGACCCAGGCTTCTGAGGAGGGCACTCCAGCCAAGTGGTGCTGGCATCTCTGAAAAGAGCACAGTGAAGGTTTTACAAGTGCTAGAGAAACGGCAAACTAGATTCCGATGCTGCTCTAGGAAGGAATTGCCCCTACCTGGGTAAACAAGCATGGCTGGGGTTACAGTCACAGGAACAGGAAGGACCTTGCAGTCTTCCTCTAGTGCCCCCTATTGACAGAGCCTACATGCAGTCAGTTTACAAAGCCGCATGTGTTTTGCAGAGCCCCAGCTTCAGGATCACAAAGCAAAGGACAGGTTTGGAGCTTAGAGATAATACCTTAATGACTAACACAGAACAGCAAATTTTTACTGTGTGGAGGAGGAACCCATAATCTGACTCTCAGGATAAAAATATCCAGCTCCTACAAGACATTTCCCATGTCTTCTACACCACCACCAATGAAAGTATTTTGAAAACTGTGAAGTATCATTGAAAGAAAAGTGCTATAGTTATTATTTCTTCTGGAAGACAGATCTGAATAGGCAATCCCTAACAGTTTGGATATCAAGAGCTGACTTGTTGACATCTTAGTGACCATTTTTGTCATATGAACTATTACCAGCCAGAGACATCTAGTATTTCTGTTCCTACAGAAATTGTGAGGATGCTTTTTTCCCCAGGAAGCATCTTAGACATTGTGATTATTCTCCATAGATATTCATGGAGACATGATTTGAATACCTCTATTTTCTCGGGGAGCTGAAGGTGAGAATATTGATTATGGAATATTCTGAAAGTCACACAGTGTGTATAAAGCTAATAAAAAGGCATATTGTGGTCATTGTAGAATTTTCAAAGAGGTCATGATCATGGCTTCACTGTTGTGTCTACCTGTTTGGCAATTCTTTTGTATAAAGTGTCATTCTTTATATTGTCTAGGTCTTTGTTGACTGAGTTTGGACAGATTTAACAAAGCAGGAAAATCTGTATTCATATACCAATTTTTGACAACCTTAATAGACATAAAAATCCTTCTGATGTCTTTCCTGGGGCAGTACAATGAGTGGCCAACCACAAACGTGTTCAGAAACTTCCTTTAACTGGCAGATTGGAAGACTGGCCTTGGACCAGTGCTTTGAACTCCAGTATTCCTAAATGAGACCTAAAAGATACATATAACTTGGACACAGTTTGTTCTGGGAATCTCCTTCCGGATAAATGGGGGCAGAGCAGGGCAGAGAAGGAGAATGACAATTGTCTTAGGCTTTCAAAGGCCTTAAAGAGCCATAAAAGTTAGACAAAAAGACAAGAAAGAGGCAAGATCTAAGGGTTAATCTAAACCCCTGCCCAGAATGGAGGGATAACGTCATGTGGTAAATGCAGCTCCATCACTTAGCAGTCATATCATATCATATCTTACGTATGAGTAGTTCACAGAATGGAAACATATAATAAATGTCTGAAAATTAATATGTTTTCATCACAGCCACTGCCTAAATGGCTCATGTTTGGTTGAGAGGTCACTAAAAATAACATAATAATTTAAAATGTGGTCTCTGGAACCATGCCATCTAAATGCAAAACAAGGTACCTCTTATTAATTAGCTACACTATCATGGGCAAGTTACTTAACTACCTGTGCCTCAGGCTCTCATCTGTAAAATGAGGACAATAATATACCTACCTAAAATTAATTGGGGTAAATAAAGTGTCACAAAAATACAATGGCTTAAACATTATAGATATATTATTAATATTATATTCACAGTGACTCTTACAACTAACCATGTTTCCATCTTTATATTGGCTGCCAGGGAACTCAGAGTCAAATTTATAATACTCTCTCAGCAACTACATAGTAATGACATGAGCATTTGTGTCTTAACCAAATCTTTATCAGAATTCCATTCCCACTTTTACTCTTTACTTAATTTTCCAATCTCTGTATGTTTTTTTTCCTGTATTGTTATAAGTATCTTTATAGGTGTCCTCAGAATCATTTTGAAACACACACACATGCATGCAAAAATAAATATTTTTATCTTTTTAAAGTTGTCCTCAGACTCCTTTTGTAACAATAAAGCATAAATTAAGTAAGTGATAGTGTTTTCCCAGACAAGACTATGAATTCCTCAAACACAAAGGGCCCATTTATCTGACTAGCAAACATTCAAAAGTATGATAACACTCTGTCTTGGTAAGGCTGAGGGAAAACAGGCAATTCAGTAATAGTTATCAAAATCACAAATTCATGAAACTACTGACCCAGTGTTTTCTCATCTAGGCATTTATCCTACAGATATACTAGTACCCAGACAAAATGACATATGTACAAAGTTACTCACTTCAGCCTTATTTCTAACAACAAGAGACTGGAAACAAAATAAATGTCCATCAATAAACAGCTGGGTAAATAAATTATTTATTTCACTTCTCAAACATTTGTATAGATCTTTGGAATGCTCACAGTCTTGGACACTCAGCCTATGATGTCTGGTGATTAAATTGATCCCAACAGAGCCAGTAAGCATCAATCTTCATCCTACTTTACCACAATGCCTTATATTGCCAGGCCAGTTTTTTGCTGCCTATAAGGGTCATTGAGAGTAAATGAATTCCTAGTACACAGATAGCACACTGTTTTCATTTATGCATTCAGTCTCATATATTGCTTATAGTAATGTAAGTTAAACTCTTACAGAAGGCACTGGTGCATTATATTCCAATGCAGAACCTTAGAAAGAGACTTGGACTACTAATATTAGGCCAGACACACTGTCTTTCTTCCAATATCTGAGCATTTTACATAACACAATAAAAAATAACAACCACCACAACACTCTACACACTGTGATAAACCAAAACCAATAGGCTCATTGTATTAGTTTTGCTGCGTAACAAATTACCCCCAAACTTAGCAGCTTAAAACAATAAACACTTATCATCTCACATAGTTTCTTGGGTAAGAGATCCAGGAGGGGCTTAGATGAGTGGTTCAGCATCAGGGTCTCTCATGAGGTTGTAGTTAATTTCGTCTAGGGCTGCAGTCATCGAAGGCTTAACTGAGGCAGGAGGATCTGCCTTCAAGGTGGCTCACTCATGCCCGACAAGTTAGTGCTGGTAGGAGGTCTCAGTTTCTCACCACATGGACCGTCCCATAGGGGTTCCATGAGTGTCCCCATGACACGACAGCTGGCTTCCCCCAGAGAAAATGATCCAAGAACAAGCAAGGTGGACATTGCAATGCCTTTAATGACTTAATTTCAAAAGCTACACACCATCTCTTCTCCCACATCCTGTTCTTTAGAAGTAATTCATTGTCTGGCTCACAATCAAGTAAAGAAGAATTAGGCTCTACCTTTTGAAGGGATAGTTCCAAAGAATTTGTAGACCTATTTTAAAACCATCAAGATCATCTTGTATGCTTCTAGTCCCCCAAATAAAAAATCCTTGAGTATTTCCTGTAAACTCTGCAACAAAAACAATTTTATCCCCAACTTTGGCTAAGCTGGTGTCTGAAGATGTATCATGACCTTGGTGGATATGACAATCATGTGAGCAAGTTGCTGTTTTCACCATGAATAGATTAATTTTGCAGTTTTTCCTTAAATACTAGTTATGTTTCTGATAGACCAGTGAGTCTTTCTGAAGTCTGGCTCCTTTGCACTCTTTGCAAGTGAATTTTTCTCTCTTTTTCTAAATACCTCTGAGCATCTCTTTGATAATGTCTGAGTAGGACCTCCTACCTTACTCTCTAATTCTTCCATCCAACCTCACAGAGGAAGAATATTGTAGAAAAAAATGGGAAATAAACTTGCCCAAGCAAGATCAGAGAGCAGCAGGAGCACACAAAGGGGGAATCATCATATGTTTCTACTTGCCATCCTACACTTCTGCCATTGCTGTGAGAAACACTTTCCCCAGGTAGGTCCTGCTCCATCAGCCTGGGTCCCAGAATGAAAATGCATTGAACAGAGCCATCCCAGGAAGCTTCAGACCTGAAGCATGAAGCAGAGAAGTCCAGCCAACACTCAGACTCTTGAAGAAAAATAAATATTTATTTTAAGACATCATATTTTGATGTAATTTGTTAGGCAGCATAAGCTAGCTGATACACCCAGTTTTATTTAGATGGCCACTCCCACACCAATAATTTGTGACCAGCAAGTGTGTCCGTGAAAGAAAACTACATCTTCTGCACATGTTTGAAAGAGAAGGGGGAAATGGTTCTCCGAAGAAAGTTTTGGCAGGGAGTGGGGACAGTGCTGGGCACACAGATCAATAGAGATGCACCAGAGTCTGGAATTCCCTAACCTCCATCTGTGTTCTCATTCATTTATTCAACAAGCATTCTATCCAGTGAATTCTTTATTTTTTTTCTCACTTAAAACTCTTCTGCTACATTTAACAAAAATGCCTTTCTGGAGTTGGTGTGATTCAAAAGAAGACTGAGAAAAAAGAAGACTGGTTTCAAGCAAAGGGCTCAGCAGCATGCATGGGAAAGTGGGACCAAGGGGTGAGGTGTATGTTGGAGAGGATAGAAACCAAAGAGTCTGGGGTAAGTGATGGATTGTATGCAAACACCTGACCCTGACCCAAGGAAGTGCACGTGTGGCTGGTCTAGTCTTTCTCGCCTCGGCTTCATCCTGGGGAGCACACTGGCAGAGTTCTTTGAGGAAGAGTGTTGGCGAAGCCATTGAAAATGGTGCCGGGATAAAGCCAGAGAACTGAGGGGCACAAAATGACAGCCATCGTAGCATTTTCCCTTGTTCCTATAAACCACGTTTCTGTCATTCCTTCTTTCTTGCCCCGCACACCACCGCCAACAAAAGTACTTGGAAGTTACAAAATGAATATTTGAAGCCCCCATTAGTGCTCTCCCTCAGTTATTAGAGTAGCTTGTTCTTTAAATTAGAACTTTCCTGTAACATATCCCTGATCATTTGGGGCTTTGATTCCTCTATTTGAAGGGTGTCACATGTCCTGTCAAAATAACTTCTTATAGCTCCCTAACAACTGTGGGTGGCCTGTGATCACCTTGTCAAAGTGTCTTTTACACCCAGAGCTGGTTGCCAGATTCCACGTGACTTACTTGTTGTCTCCCCCTCCCTATAACTTATGCTCCAAATATCATCTCCTTCCTCGTTTTTTTGTTTGTTTGTTTTCTGTTTTTGTATTGTTTATTTGTTTGTTTGTTTTGCTGGCAGTTGCTGGGGCCGAACAGCAATTTGCAGTTATTTATGCAGCTTAAACCTTATTGTCAACATCCTTATCCTCAATACACAACCAGTCCAGGGGTGTGAGCTGAGCTTTTCAGGTGTCACCATGAGAAGGGGAGGGAGATGGGCTGAGGTTCACAGAAGCAAGGCTTCCTGAGGTCCTCAGCCAAAGCACACATCATTGCCGAGCTGCTTTTTCTCCTTCTCGCCTCTATTTGGGGTGGATTTTCATTTGGAATTATAAACAGATCACAGCTTGCTGTTTGTTTGCTATTGTCAGGTCAGACCCAGCACTCAGGGAGAGGGTGGCATCGCGGAATTTTCTTGGCCATTTAACAGGGATGATGGAATTTGCCTGCATTTGTATAGCTCCTTCTCTCCCGGACTCTCAAAGGCCTCCTCAAAGAGAACTTAATCCTCTCCAACATCAGGTGTGGATGGAACATTTTCCCCTTCCTCCCTCAAGCCCATTTCAGAGGGTATAGTTCAAGGTAAACAGGTGAAAGCAAATAGGAGGAGGGGGATGAAGGCTGACACTTCCTTAGAGAACCACAGGTGTGGCCTTTGCACTGCTTACACAGAAGTACCCCTTCTGGGTGGACATCTTTCCAAAAGGCATGCTTCCATCTACACTGATGCAGTCCCATGCCAGGGCACAGCTTGCTGAGTGGACTATGAACTGGATTAGGCACCCTCGTCCCCTCAGCCAAGCATTTTTGTACATGGCACAACTGTACAGGCCAGCCCTGAGTTCTTACACCCAATGAAGTGAATTAGGTTTTTGTACTTAGGGTGATAATTTTGTCCCAGAAATTCACTATATCCCCATTACACTGTTGACCAATTGAAGAGACCATCAGTGCCTTAACATCTAAGTTGAAAATTACTGTTCAGAGACTTCTAGGAGTTTTTGCAAGCGTCATCTCATTTGTTCAGTAAATATTTATTAAGCACTTATGTACAAAGCACAAGCCCCCTCCAGGAGCCTAAAGCTCTTTGGAAAGACCACAAAAACTGCGATAAATCACTGTCGCTGTGGTAGGCAGCTTCTGACACGGTCCCCAGTGATCCTCACCTCCTGGTATTAATGCGCTTGTGTGAGCTCCTCCCCTTGAAAATGGGCCAGACCTATGGCTAAAGGATTCTAACACATTCTAAAGATCAGTCTATAGCAAAAGTGATGGCCTGTCACTTCCCTGATAAGGTCACAAAAAGCTGACTTCCATCTTGCCAGTTTCTCTCACTTGCTCATTCCGGTAGATCAATCCACCATATTGTAGATGCTCTATGGGGAGACCCATATGGCAAAGACCCGAGACCTCCAGCCAACGGCTTGTGAGGATCTGAGGCCTCAGTCCAACAACCCATGAGGAACTGAATTCCGCCAACAACCATGTGACTGAGCGAGGAAGTGTATCCTTCCCAGTCAAGCCTTGATATTAACGCTACCTTGTGAGAGACCCCAAGCCAGACAGGACCCAGATGCCTCACCCACACACACTATGAAATAATGCATGTATGTTATTTTATTTGGGAGTAATTTGTTATGCAGCACAAAGCTATAATCACAGGGTGTCAGGCAGCACCGTGGTCATCTCCAGGCTCCACTTCCTTGAGTAGGGAAGGATTCACTTCCACATCCACTCACAAGATCGTTGACAGAATTCAGTTATTCAAAGGCTGTTGGCCTCAGTTCCTTGCTGGCTCTTGGCTGGGGACCACCCTTAGGTCTTTACCACATTAGTCTATGAGCTAGCTCACAACATGGAAGTTGTCTTCCATCAGAGTGAGCAAAAGAGGGCAAGCAAGGCAGAAGCCAGGGTCTTTTTGTAACCTAATCTCAGAAGTAACATCCCATCACATTTTCCATTTTCTATGGGTTAGAAGCCCACACTCAAGGGGATGAGATTACACAAAGACAGGAACTCCAGGACATGGAGCTCATGGGAGGCTATCTTTGAAGCAACCCACTGTGTCTTCTCTGTCATTTCCTCACCCCATTCCTTCCCCAGGCCCTCACAAGGCCTGGCAGATTCTCTCTGCCCCACTGTCTCTCCATTCTCCCATCACCATGTTAATTAGTACACAGCCTTTGCAACTATGTAGATTCTGGCCAAGCCTCCTAATGAGCCCACCTACCTTCTTTCTACTCTCCCAACTGGTACTCAGAAAACTGATTACAATTTTCAAGACATCACATTGTATCATATAATTTTTCTATTTGAAAATGGTCACTGGCTCCCAAATTCCTCTTCTATCAGTAAAGACTTTTCTCAGTCTACTCAATTACTGTTCCAGTAACACTTTTCTTCCCACTCCCCTCCAACCATACAGGTATACTCATTGTCCCTAGATCACAGCCAATCAATCTCCCTTTCCATGGCTTTGCGTGCTGTTCCCCTCCCTTAAATATTCTCCCCCTTCTCTCCAGCTATCTGAATTCTCCCCCAAATTTCATGACTCAGCTCAAGTCTGTCTCCTTTCTGAAGCTTTCAAACTTATGACAGAGTGTCTGGACATAGCTGGTCAAGTAATCTATGTGTTAGCGTAGTTTGGTTCATTCTGGAGCCAAATGGCCTCTTCCTTCTCCTGATTCTTGAATTACCCCTTACTCACTGAACCTCTGGTGTGACACATCACAGACTTCCATTAGTTTTCAGTTCAGTAGAAAAATAATAAGCTATCTATAGCTGCATATTGATTGAGGGTGTGAAACAAGTTTGGAGAGAGTAGAATCTACCATCAACCTTGACCATAGTCATGATATGCTCTAGAGCTGTCCTATCAACCTTCATTGGATTCTATTGCTTATTATCCTGTTTTCAGGGATTCATCATTAGCCCAGAGACTGTACAGCAATTTACATTCATAAGCATGAAATTCTTGGAATTCTCAGACACTATTTCTTTTTTTTAAAAAAAATTAATTTATTTATTTTTATTTTTTTTATTTTTTTTATTTTTTTATTTTTTGCTTTATAACAAATTTAATCAGTTATACATATACATATGTTCCCATATCCCCTCCCTTTTGCGTCTCCCTCCCACCCACCCTATCCCACCCCTCCAGGCGGTCACAAAGCACCGAGCTGATCTCCCTGTGCTATGCGGCTGCTTCCCACTAGCTATCTACCTTACGTTTGGTAGTGTATATATGTCCATGCCGCTCTTTCACTTTGTCACAGCTTACCCTTCCCCCTCCCCATATCCTCAAGTCCATTCTCTAGTAGGTCTGTGTCTTTATTCCTGTCTTACCCTTATGTTCTTCATGACATTTTTTTTTCTTAAATTCCATATATATGTGTCAGCATACAGTATTTGTCTTTCTCTTTCTGACTTACTTCACTCTGTATGACAGACTCTAGGTCCATCCACCTCATTACAAATAGCTCAATTTCATTTCTTTTTATGGCTGAGTAATATTCCATTGTATATATGTGCCACATCTTCTTTACCCATTCATCCAATGATGGACACTTAGGTTGTTTCCATCTCCAGGCTATTGTAAATAGGGCTGCTATGAACATTTTGGTACATGACTCTTTTTGAATTAAGGTTTTCTCAGGGTATATGCCCAGTAGTGGGATTGCTGGGTCATATGGTAGTTCTATTTGTAGTTTTTTAAGGAACCTCCATACCATTCTCCATAGTGGCTGTACCAATTCACATTCCCACCAGCCGTGCAAGAGTGTTCCCTTTTTTCCACACCCTCTCCAGCATTTATTGTTTCTAGATTTCTTGATGATGGCCATTCTGACTGGTGTGAGATGATATCTCATTCTAGTTTTGATTTGCATTTCTCTAATGAGTAAAGATGTTGAGCATCCTTTCATGTGTTTGTTGGCAGTCTGTATATCTTCTGTGGAGAAATGTCTATTTAGGTCTTCTGCCCATTTTTGGATTGGGTTGTTTGTTTTTTTGTTATTGAGCTGCATGAGCTGCTTATAAATTTTGGAGATTAATCCTCTGTCAGTTGCTTCATTTGCAAATATTTTCTCCCATTCTGAGGGTTGTCTTTTGGTCTTGTTTATGATTTCCTTTGCTGTGCAAAAGCTTTTAAGTTTCATTAAGTCCCATGTGTTTATTTTTGTCTTTATTTCCATTTCTCTAGGAGGTGGGTCAAAAAGGATCTTGCTGTGATTTATGTCATAGAGTGTTCTGCCTATGTTTTCCTCTAAGAGTTTGATAGTGTCTGGCCTTACATTTAGGTCTTTAATCCATTTTGAGCTTATTTTTGTGTATGTTGTTAGGGAGTGATCTAATCTCATACTTTTACATGTCCCTATCCAGTTTTCCCAGCACCACTTATTGAAGAGACTGTCCTTTCTCCACTGTACATTCCTGCCTCCTTTATCAAAGATAAGGTGACCATATGTGCGTGGGTTTATCTCTGGGCTTTCTATCCTGTTCCATTGATCTATCTTTCTGTTTTTGTGCCAGTACCATACTGTCAGACACTATTTCTTAGCTTCACCTATAATGTAGTGTAACAATCTAACAGAAAAGAAAAACTAATAGTGTCACCTACTAAATACCGTAGATTATGTTGTTCTATATAATCCTCACAACAGCCCATTTTACAATAGAGAAAATGGAGACCCAGAGAAGTTAAGTAATTTGCCAAAGGTAAATTACTTTTGGTGACTGGTGAGACCAAGATTCCAACACCAATCTGACTGATTCCAAATCCCATGCAACTCCCTCTTCTGGACATGATAACTGGGAGATATGGCCTCATGCATGTTTAGGAGAAATCATGTTTATTTTGCATGGTTATCGTTGGATGGAAGGCAGCCTATACCATTCTCCCTGAAATGATTTTATCATCTTTTAGCAGCTGTGCCAATCCAATCTGTGCTGTAGGAAGATCATCTTTCTCTACAAACTCCAGATGAAATGACGTGCAGACTAGACAACGCACCAAGAAAATTTAATTGTAAAGAGGGATGGATGGTGGAAGTTGATGGAATCATCCTATCCCACACCAGGTCCTCTAATGTCATATTCTTATTGGTCTTGGAAAAAAACAAATAGGTTTTTTTTTCCCCCAGAAATAAGTTGCCTTCAGATCCTATCTTCTGAAAGAGCTTTTCTGGAGAGATATCAGCATAATATATTTTAAAAAACAAACACACAAATGTGTTTCCCAGAAATGGAAAGGGATATAATGTACAGCTTCATTTCAAATTAGCACACCTTATCCCAAAGATATCTCAGGTAACTGCTTGATTAGTACTCTTTCCTGGGCTCTCCAGAGCCATCCATTCAGAGACTGTCAAATGACAGTGTCTAATGTTGACATTAGCTGAGACCATCCATCTGACAAAGTTGAGGGTGCAGAAAGAGTCAGGGGGATGCTAAAACTGGATTGATCCAGGTCTGGGAAACATCTGTCTGGGAACCATGAGTGTGGCCCGTGGACAGAGGGGGGCAGCAGAGAGCTGCTGGAGAGGTAAGCTCATCAGGGAGCTTCCAAGGGGGCAGGTGGTTCTGGTCACCATGGAGACCTTGGCTGGAACATCCTGCCCCAGGGTCAGTAACCCAGCTGAAGAATTAATCCTGTTGAGATTCCTGGCTGGGATTCACACATAGGACACTCCATTTTCCACACTGTGGCCAGAGATCTTCATAAACCTGCCTCTGATCATGTCATTCTCCTGCTAAAAAGGCACTTTAATCAATCTCCCCATTGCTTGAAACAAGTTCTCAAGCTTTAGTGTGTATCAACATGACTTGGAGGACGTGGTAAAACATAAATCACTAGGGCCCCACTCTCAGAATTCATGATAGGCTAGGTCTGGGACGGAACCTGAGATTTTGCATCTCTGACAAGGTCCAGGTGATACTGATGTTGCTGGTCCCCATTGGTCCAGGGACCACACCTTCAAACCACCAGCTTAGAAGATGCAGAGCCACCATCCCCCTCCTGTCTAATTCCTCTTGTAACCACTCACTTCCACCCTCACACACTCTGCTCTACCTGGGAACTTCCTTCAGCTCTCCAAGGGAGCCGTGGCTCCCCACACCTCTTGGCCTGTTCACATCTGCCCTCTCTGCTGATACACTCACCCTCCATCTCTTCACCTGGCTGATGTTTACTTCTCTTAGGTCCCTAGTTAGATGCCTCCCGCTTACGATCTCCCATAGTGCCCTGTGCTTCACCTCCTACACTGTGTTGCAAATAACTGTGTGTGTGTGTGTGTGTGTGTGTGTGTGTCTATCAGCCTTGTGAGAGCAGGGGCTCACCACCACACCTACCACGCTCAATCCACCATCACCCCTCTCATCTGGATTCTCACAGTAACCATGCTACTTTTCTCTGACCATCTTCCTTTTCTGTTCTCGACGACTGTTTCAAACAATCTTCATTCTCTTCAGATCTCTAACCTTCACACCTCCTCTATCACACTAGACAGATGGCCTTGCCTACTCCCTCACGGAGAAAATAGAAGCCACCAAACAGAAACCTCACAACTTCCCACCACCAAACTGACAAACCCACCAGCATCTGTACCCACCGCATCCTCCTGACCTCCTGTTACAACAGAGGAACTGCCTTTACTTTCTAAGTCAGTCTAAAGCCAGACTCTCCATCTATGCAGTGGTTTCCCCTCTCCTGCTACCTCAAAAACCCCCACTACCAACACACCTTCTCCATGTTTCCTCAATCTCTTCCTCTCCCCTGATTTTCTACCTGCTATTTTCAGAACTCACTGACCTTTCTCTTCTATAAATAACCATCCTCCTTAGACTCCACGTCACCCTGAAATTACTGTTTGCTCCTGCCCCTCCAAATATGTCCAACTTCATGATTTCTGTTTCCTCATCTCCCATTTACTCCACAAGACATTTTTCCTCAGAAACTGTACTAAGGTTGTGAAGGAACTTTCTTTAGCTGAATCCAAGGATGCTTTCAGTTCCCATCATCCTTGCCCCAGGTGACTCCTTCTTCCCTTAGCTTCCATGAAATCCCAGCCAGGTCTTCTACCCATCCACCCGTTCCTCCTGTACTTCACTTGTAAATGCTGGTATTCTGTTGGGTAAATCCTAGGGCCTCTTGTCTGAAGTCTGCCTGGATAGCATGTCCATTACCGTCGATTCAGTTACCTACACACATACCAACCACTCCCTTTACGGGAGAGGTCTCCAGCTCTCTGACGTCCAGATTCAGAAAACAAATTGCCCGTTCTATGTATTTTTCTTTGGTGTTCAGAGGTCCCTCATACTCAACTGAACTTATGATCTGCCCCCACAGATGCTCCTTCTAGGTGCTTGTTATTGAAGGAAATGGCGCCAGGCACGTGGCCTTGACACCTCCCTCTGCCTGCTACTCCCCGCTCACCAAATCCACAATTCCTCAATTCTACTAGACTCTCTCCCTCTCCCCCACCACCACAGCCCCAGCTACCATCCTATCTCTCACAGCTACAGCCATCAGGGTCCTTGAAATATCTGTCCAATCCATTTCTCCCACTTTGCTGGGGAGGTCCTTCTAAAAACAAATGTCACCTCTTTGTTTAAACCCCACGATGGATATCCATCACTAGCGGGATACTTCAGTCTTGTTTTGACCCCATACCCCAGCCACCAAGCACGCGGCCCATACCCACCTCAGGGTCTTTACACATTCTGTTCTCTCTCTGGACTCCGGCTCTCACATCCATCCTTGCCTAGTAAACTCCCGCTCATCCTTTAGGGCTCAGCTTTAGATTCCCTGAGGGAAGTTTCATTGACCGTCCATCAGCGCCCACTACCCTCTCCGCCTACACACTCTCCCTGCATCTCTTGGTCTGGCTGAGTTAAGTTTACCAGTTAAACACTCTCACAGCACGCTGTACTTTGCCTTCATAGCACTCAGCACAGTTGTGGTCCATCAGTTATTTGTGAAAATATTTTTTAATGCCTCTTTCTCTTCATCTAAGCACCACACAGCCGAGGATCAGATCTTCCTTATTCTCTGCCGTATCTCCACCACCTTTTATGATGCCTGGCTTGTACTGAGCTGACAACAAATCTTTGTTGAAGAAATAATGAATGATTAGAGAAAAATATGCCATAATTTGAGATTCAACACCTCCTGGACTGATGCTTTGCTGATTTTCTACATTTCACAATTTCCTCTGTATTCAGCAGATAATAAATAATAGCTCATATTTCTTCAGAGCTTTCTATTTGTCTGTCACTGTCCTAAGTGTATTACATTCTCACAAAATTCCTGTGAGCTAGATACTATTATTATCTCCATTCTATGGTAGCAGAAACTAAGGCACAGAAAAGTGAAGAAACTTACCCAAGGAAACAGAGCTGATCAGTAATAAGCTGGGCTATAAATCAAGATAGTCTGGCCTACATCCTGTGTTCTTAAACACTATGATATACTGTCTCTCAAAACCTTTGTGGTACATACAAGGAAGACCTCTGTTGAGTGTGGAGACTTTTGCATTAATAAGGCTGCTGATAACAGAGAAAGGAAGACAAAAACATTTTGATACATCAGTGGTTCTCAGAATTTAATGTGCATTACAATCACCTAGAGAGATTGTTAAAATACAGATGCCCCAGCACCAGGTGCACCTGGTCTGAGGGGGGAGGCCCAAGAATTTGCATTTCTAACAAGTTTCCAGGAGATGTTGATGCACTTGGTCCAGGAGCACACTTTGAAGACTACTGCAGGACAGAAAGGATTTTCACAAGCTTTCTCAACCTTTAAAAATGCTTAGTACCCTTCCTCTGCAATCTACAACTTCTTTGAAGTTGGTTGCTATTGATTTCAAATGTATAGTGAAAAACTCAAGATTCTGAATCAAAGAATCATTAGAACCTCTCTAAGAAGTATACAGCCCCATAAAATAACCACGGAATGGTTTGTATTTCTTGAGCCACCAGACATACCACATCTCCTCGCCCTCCTGGTGTGGTTGAGGAAGCCTTTTAGAATTCCCTGCAGGGCTGTGAGGCCATCCATCCCCCAGGACTAATCACAAATATTTTATAAAGATGAAGTTTCGTTATATCTTTGTTCTTTGTATCTTGGCTTTTGTTAGCGCATTTTAATTAGGATCTGGTATCTGCAATAAACAGTAAACATAAAGAGCTTTGCAAAAATGTATTAGACTGTTTGTTTTCACACTGTAATGCATATTTGCACAATTTTACCATGAAAAAGGAAAACATGCTAAGCTCTTGGGCTCTATCCCAAATGTCCTGGAATAGAATCCGGAAATTACTAAAAATGCATCATATTCCAGCAATTAACCTAAGAAACGAGAGTCCATTCTCTGTGTGAAAAAAACATTTTTGAGGGGAGAGGTCTGTGGAGGAGAAAGCTTCTCGATAACATATGTATCGCATTCTCCAAACTGGTTTTGAAATTTGGACTATTTCCCTTTCATGCTAAAAGAGCTTAATAAACAAATTAAGTTGAGTAATGTTTTGTTTTTCTCTTTCAGAGTGTTAAGAAAGCCGCTTCTACTAAACGAAGACAGGAAGGACTGCTAAGCATGAAACGAGGGATAAAATAATCACATGTGGTCTCATTTTTAAAAGTTGCTGGGGATTAATAATTTTCTTGCTAAATAGTTATTCACTAGAATGAATTATTATTAAAACGGTAGAACCGTGGTGAATGCTGATGACAAACGATAGTTTGGGGGATTATATTTGAACATATTCTAATCAAAAAGTAGCAAAAACTTTAAAAATCTCCAAATGTGGCTCTTGTGTACAATTGTTATTGATAGGACACCTTGATAGTGTTTGAATACAACACAAAAACCATAAAAGTGTGAGCAATTCAGAGGCAATAAAGTGATTTTCCTTCTGTATCAATCCCTTAATATGTTTCCAAATAAAACACAGGATTAAGTAATTTATTTTGTTGCATGATTTATTTATGGATTGAAACACAGTAAACAATAGATAAAAGGCATAGTCCCAGGCATCAATTTAAAGTATAAAAATCATTTTATTTTATTAGAAGGAGATACATAAAAATGCCAACGTGACCTGTAAAGAAAGGAAAAGTGTTAGCTCATAGGTCCCAAGTCTAAGTTAGACTTGGTTTTTCTAAATCCCCTTTAGGGGAATGATATGGCTGAATTTAATTAGAAATCTGTTTTTGTAAGCTTAAAGTTGTGAAAAAAGTTAAAAGGTTGGATCATGCAAAAATAAAAATGGCTGTGAGGATCTTAGGGAATTTGAACCGGTAAACTTAGATTTTATTTCCTGCCAACTGTTTGCAGGAGGATTAAGAGATGTACACGAATTATTAGTTTTCGATAAAAGCCAGCATTTTATAAAGCAATTAATTTTTCATTAGTTCCACATAATTTTGGCAAAATATAGTTTTGTTCCAATAAAGCTATTACATTTCAAGAGGTTACTCTAAACTATAGCCATTAACTTTGCATTAATTCACCAGATTTATAATAGGCTAAACTACAGGCAGGAAAGCAGTGAAATTTTTTTCAGAATATATTAGAATTAAAAGGAAAAAATTAAGATGAAAAATATTAAAAAACAGGTCATAAAACTTCTAAATTTCTAAGCGTGCTTATGCATTTATTTAAAAGACATTTTCTTATAATGTTTCTTAAGCATATAAAATGAATTGTACAAAATTCACCTTAAGTTTTTGCATGGGGTTATCTTGGAAGTATCAGATATTTCATTACAATACATGTATGTTATAATTATAATAAATGTATGTTATAATACAATAATAAAATATACTTTAAGAATTAAGAAAAATACTTATTAGCACTGAAAATCTATTCACAGAGCCATAAACTACCCTTCTCAATGCTAGAACTACTTCAACGCATCCACAAAATTCCATTCAGATGGCCCATTCACCCAGATAACTGGAGTGTCTCCCCTCCAGTTTGAGGTCTTTAAACTTCACCAGAATGACAAAGAAGCCTAGTTGAGTGAGGATAAGAGACCTCAAAGTCCCAGCAGCAGAATGTTTCTTAACTGTTTACCTCCAATTAGGCCTCAATGGACAACACACTCATCTCTACCACCAACCTGCTCCAGGCCAGAACCCCCTCGCTCCAGCTCACTGCAGTATTCTCCTACCAACTCCCTCAAATCCCATTCTTGTTCCCCATCGCAACTCAGCTTCCATACTGTGGACAGAAAGACCTTGTAAAAAATGTAAGTCATGGAAGCAACCTAAATGCCCATCAACAGATGAATGGATAAAGAAGATGTGGTATGTGTGTTTATATATATATATATATATATATATATATATATATATATATATATATACACACACACACACACACACACACACAATGGAATACTAATCCGCCATTTAAAAAAATGAAATAATGCCATTTGCACCAACATGGATGGACCTAGAGATGACCATACTAAGTGAAGTAAGTCAGACAGAGAAAGGCAAATATCATATATATGTGGAATCTTAAAAAAAAAATGATACAAATGAACTTATTTACAAAACAGAAACAAACTCACAGACATAGAAAACAAACTTATGGTTACCAAAGGAGAAAGGTGGGGAAGGATAAATTAGGAGTTTGGGGTTAACAGATACACACTACTATACATAAAATAGAAAAACCACAAGGTCCTACTGTATAGCATAGGGAACTATACTCAATACCTTGTAATAACCTATAATGGAAAAGAATCTGAAAAAGAGTACATATATATTTATACCTGTATAACTGAATCACTTTACTGGACACTTGAAATATTGTAAATTGACTATACTTCAATAAAAATTTAAAAATAAAAAAGTGTTTAAAAAGTAAGCTAGACCGTGTCTTTCCTAAACTGAAAACCCTCCTCTGGTTTCCCTTGCCCCTTGACTAGAATCTCGCTCCTACAGAACCCTTGACTTCTGTTTTTCTCCTCTGAGTAACACTTTCCTTGGCAGTCAGTGCAGCCCAACCCTGTGAGGTTCCTTCAAGGACTCTGTCCCCACTCTTATCCCTGGTCATGCACAGGCACCAGATAAATGCTGAGTTCCTATGTTACCACCACTTTGGTTCTAAGACATTTGTCCCAGCATGTTCTTGATGAGACTTTCTGTCCATCCAGTTTTCAGATTTGTTGACTGGTTTTGTGCCAATACACTCCTTCACATAGGATCCTGACCCCCTCTCAAACATCACATTTTTACAAACCCAGTCTTGTTCAGTGTAGACCCAACATCTTCTTCATGAGTCCTGCTTAAATGTGAGGTACTTTTGATTAGGTTATACAAGCACCGCATGGGTCCAGGGAAGAACCTCACAATCTAGTATTAATCTATTCTCTAACGACTGCACATGTGCTCATATTGTCTCCCCCGCCCCCCAGTACCTCATTAGGTCTTTGAGGGTAAGCTTTGTACTTACTTATTTACATTATGTTAGTGGAGTGCTGAGGACTTAGCAGATGTCATACCCACCATGTGCTCAGCTCAGGGCATGATGGGTCTTCACAATGAGCTGGCTCCCAGACAGGCATGAAGGCAGGACTGAGGAATCCAAACTAGAAGTGGGCCGATCATTCACTCATTCACTCAATTACCATCCACCCAGCAACCTCTATATCCTGATAGCTATGCTAGATGATGAAGAGAAAGAAATGACTGAAACATAGCTACTTTTCATTTCTTTCCAAATTCTTGAATCTCCGTCAGCATGCACATGGTACATTCACAACACACACGCACACATACATACATTTTTGCTTCTCTGCTCAGTATCTTTTAGACTGCTTTACTAAGAATAGTGGATCATTGTATATGTAGGAAATCCAAGAGGTAAAATTGAGAACAATGAAGACTAATAATAGAATCCACTTAAGTGGTAAATTGGTGGATAAATGTACAAAAATCAATTTCTTATAATACAAACAATAATCAAGTAGATATTTTTCCCATTTGTAACACCAATGAAAAGTATATAATAGTTAATAATAAACCTAATAAGAAGTATGTATAAAGAAAACTCTATAAATTTTTGAGGCACATAAAAGAAGTCTTGTGTGATTTTAATGGAATATAACGTTTCTGTATCAGAAAACTCATGACATGAGGTGTCATTTGGCCCCCAAATGATTTAGAAATATTATTCAATGTCAATTAAAATCCTCTAAAAATTTTGGAATGAGGCAAAATGATGTTCTTGTGAAAGGATAAATGGGAAAAATGCAAAAAAAAAAAAAAAGAAAAGAATAATTGTGTTAGTTGTCTACTGCTGCATTAAAACTTACCTCAAAGTTTAACAGCTTAAAACAACAAACTTCTTATCATGTTAGCTCCTGTGAATCAGGACACCAAAGTTGTTTAGCTGGGTGCCTCGGGCTCGAGTTCTCTCCCAATGTTGCAGTCAAGGTCTCAGCTGGGACTGTCATTAACTGTCATCTCCTCTAATGGCTCCACTGGGGTAAGATCCACTTCCCAGCTTACATAAATGGTTGTTGGCAGGATTTGATTCCTCCTGAGCTAAATTGGACTGAGCACCTCAGTTCCTCACTGGCTGTCATCAGGAGACCCCCTTCAGGTTCTTGCCACTTGGCCATATCCACAGAGCAGCTCACAATGAAGCAGCTGGCTTCTCTCAAAGCATGTGAGAAAACAAGAAAATATCCAAGATGGAAGCCACAACCTTCTTGTAACCAGAAGTGATGTAACATTACCTTTACCACATTTTATTCACCAGGGAGTCACTAAATCCAGCCCACACTCAAGGAAAGGAGAATAACCAAGGTCATGAATACAAGGAGGTAGAGATCATAGAAGCCCGTCTTAGAGGCTGCTCACCCAATAATCAAGGGGAACTTGTACTGCCAGAATCAGAATATACCATGAAGCTATAATAACTAAAACAGCACATTACTGACGGCAGAATAGACATTATTCAATGGTGCAAGATAGAAACCTTCAAACAAATAAAAGTATATGTAAGCATTTAGTACGTTAAAGTAGTGATCTTTAAATAAATGGGAAATCTCAAATCATGCTGAGAAAATTGGTTATCCATTTGGGAAAAAAAATATTATATTGGATCTTTGCCTCACTGTATGACCAAGATTAGTTCCAGGTGTTTGAATAGTTAAATATATACTTTTGAGGAGGGACATAAATGGATATTCAGTTCCATCAGTAATATTTTATTTCTTAAGCTAGGTGGAGTATATGGATATTTGTTATATAATACCAAAACGTGTAGCTCACTACACATCAGGCACTGTTATAAGTACTACACATATGTTAATTTACTTAAATTTCAGATCTATCTTACAAAGAAAATTCTACTATTTCCCCATTTTAAAATAAGAAAACTAAGGCACAAAATCTCACACCTTGAAGATTCATGCCTATTGTATTAGTCATCTATTTTTACATAACAAATTCTGCCCAAACTTAACAGTCTTCAACAACTAATATTTATTATTTCATACAGATTCTGAAAGTCAGAAATCTAGGAGCAGCTTGGCTGATTCTGCACCAGGGACTCTCATGATATTGTAACCAATGGGTCACCTGGGGTTGTAATCATCTGAAGGCATGATGGGGCTGAAAGATCACTTCCAATGCTACTCATGTAACTGTTGGCCTGAAGCTTCCATTATCTTCCTCACTGGCTACTGGTAGAGGGCCTCAGTTCCCCATCACGTGGACCTCTTCATAGAGTTGATTGAGTGAACTCATGGCATGGCAGCTAACTTCCCCCAGAGCAAGAAACATGAGAAGGGGAAAGAGAGAGAGAGAGAGAAATAGAGAGAGAAGCCTCAATGTCTTATATGGCCTAATGTCTGAAGACATACTCCATCATTTGTACAATATCTACTCATTAGAAGTGGGTCATTAAGTTTACCCCGTACTCCAGGGGAAGGAATTTTTTTGGTTGCATGGGGTCTTTGTTGCTGCACGTGGGCTTTCTCTAGTTGTGGCAAGCAGGGGCTACTCTTCGCTGTGGTGCACGGATTTCTCATTGCAGTGGCTTCTCTCGTTGTGGAGCATGGGCTCTAGGCCGCATGGGCTTCAGTAGTTGTGGCTCACGGGCTCTAGAGTACAAGCTCAATAGTTGTGGCCCATGGGTTTAGGTGTTCCATGGAATGTGGGATCTTCTCGGACCAGGGCTCAAACTCGTGTCCACTGCATTGGCAGGCGGATTCTTAATGACTGCAACACCAGGGAAGTCCCAGACCTCCACATTTTGAAGGGAAGAGTGTCAAAGAATTTGTAGACTTATTTTAAACACCCATGAAATCAGGCTCAGAAGCTGATTGACTATTACATATATTGCCTCTTTTATATTATTCTTCATGCCAGTTTCTATCTGTGAAATATTTCATACTAACTTAAAGGTTAAATATAGAAATTAAAATGATTAAATGAATCATAGGCAAGTACTTTTCAATGTTATGATGGGTAAGGGCTTTCTAAGCATGACACTCAAAATAGAAGCAAAAAAAAAAAAAAACGGCTGAAAGGTATAACTATTCAGTATTCTGTAATAACCTATATGGGAAAAGACTCTGAAAAAGAATGGATATATGTGTATGTATGGATGAATCACTTTGCTGTACACCTGAAACTAACACAACATTGTAAATCAACTATACTCTAATATAAAATAAAAAAATTTTTAATAAAATAAATGAAAGGTATAACTACATTTTTTAAACCTACATATCAAAAATCACCATCAGCCAAGTTAAAAGTCAAATGGAAAATTTAGAAAAAAATATTTGCAACATATATGACAGATGAAAAGTTCCTGTCCTTAGTATCAAAGTTGCTTTAAAATCACTAACAAAAAGATAAATACATTCATTGAATAATAAATTGGCATAAATAGGCAATTAAAAAGAAAAAAATAGAAAATACAAAAAAAGGTGAAGAAAATATTCAGCTTACTTGATCTTTAGTAATCTAAGAACAGCAATTAAAAATGAAATCCTTATGTCTTTTCAAGTTAGCAAAGATTGGAGAAACTATGGTATTTTCAAGATTTGGAGGAAAAGAGAATTTCATATGTCCACAGGTATACAAATGGATACAAATTCTGCAAGGAAGTTTTCACTATATACCAAAAACTTTAAAGAGTTGTTTGCCCTTTCACATAACAACTCTGCTTCTAGCAATTCATCTTAAGAACTAATTGGACAAAAGTGTACATATACAGATGCTCATCACAGCATTTTTTATTACACTCAAAAAAACTGGAACAGCTTAAATGTCCAAAAACCAAAGGTTTTGTTAAATAAATGATGGTACAGTGGTGAATGATGGAAAACAATGCCATTAAGGTTTTAGAAGTATATTTACTGATATGGAGGAAATTTATGAGATTAAATGAATAATATATTTTAACTGGCATATATAACATGATACAATTTTTGAAAGAAAAAATTTCAATGTTATGTGCATAAAGCATACGTTAATAGTGTTAAAATGAGCAAAAAGTTAATAACATTATCTTTAAATGATAAATTTTAGGTGATTTTTATTTTCATCTGTTTATTCCTGTTAAAAAAATACTACACGAAATAAGCCCAATTCATAAATCCAGAGTTATTTCTTCAATGACCCCTCAGCCCTTCTCCTTTCTCCCTCGCTACGTGAATAAATGATAGAAGAGGCTAGAACCTGTTATCAGCAATTAATAGTTATTAACCTCCTCCCCTCTAGCACCACCTCTGTAATTTGCATAATACAGAAATGAGTCTGAAATCCTCTGCCCAGGATCTCCATGCACTTTACTGAACCTACTAGTGTTTCTGCTTTTAAGCTAGAACTTTAGGCAGCATTTCCAAAATCATGATATGTTCACATGTAAAACAAGTGACCAAAAATGTACATGAATATGAGCCTGTCTTACACACCTACAAAGCTTACAGTAGCTTTTTTCAGTGTAGTTTACCATTTCTCAAAACTGCATCTATGTCATCTGCCTCTGTCATTTTAGAGAAAATTGAACGTTTGATTTTGAATATGAAAAATTCTTAGACTGCATAACAGGTCTATAACTGATAGTTAACCACTCATATTGAAAGGTAGCCAGGGCCAAATAGACTATCCATTTATTACTCTTATGTTCTTATGGATTAATGTTTTTAATTAATTTGGCCAAATTGTGGTCAACTTTCTGTTAAGGAAATCAAACTCCAAGAAAACAAGTAACCACTTTTTGATGTACAAAGAGAAATTCATATTCACTATTTTAAAAGGTCAAAAATGACCATATAAATTGCATACTACTAATAAAACATATTTCAAAAGCAATGGCCAACATAGGGTACTACTCGCTTTTTAAAAAATAGAGCATTTCTATTTTAGAGCAAGGAAGAATTTGCATACAATGGATAACTTTAAAGATGATGAAATTCTAAATTTTACTTCGTAAGAAAGAGTAAGTGAATTTCATCTTCTTTTCTTAACTAATAAAATCTCACAAGCTCCTTTATTCCTATAAGGCAGCACATACCAGATCAAACCAATATAAACTTTCAAAGACTTTTTGAAATTATGCAGTTAGTTTATTCATTTGGAAAATTTTTTGAGTGACTTCCTAATAATTTCCCACATCATCATTGATTATCTTTGGAAGAGAAGTATTGGCTGAATCGTACTTGTCCTTTTAGAATATCAAAGAAAATATTTCATTCTTTTAGAGCTATCAATTCCCACTGAGAACCAACTCCTCTGATGGTATTAAATAAATAATAAGAATAAAGTTACAATGTCTGATTCAGCACCCATCTTAATGAATTTTAAGGCCATGTTAAGTGCTTTGAAATCTTCAGAGAGTAGGAAGGACAATATACTGTACTACCCATTTGGAACATAACATCATTCTATCAGAGATTAATATTTCAATTCTTCATTTTATTTCAATATTTTCACTTTGATCTCTTTTGCATTGCCTATCTGTATTTTATGGAAGAAGCAGGGTTTAATATAATACAGAAATAAGCAAAAATTCTAAGGAGCTCAGAAATATTTGGGGGGTTTCTGGTCCTTTCTACCACTGATTTTTAATAAAAACTTATTGCATTAAATTGAACAGCACCAAACTAGTACTTCAAAGAGGCATCTGTTACATGAGAGAAACAAGCTCTGTTTTCTCTGTCTGTGGGACTGCTGGCTGATCATGTACCCAGTCGGGGCCTCAGTCGTCTCATCTAAAAAAATGATGGCTGGATGAGACAATCTCCAGCTGCAATATTCTTTGAGCACATGAAATCTAAGTTGAGAAAAACCTGAACTGAACATGTCTAATTAGGGTGGCTTGTGCTACAGCATAGCGGTACTTCCTTAGAAATCCCAACCTAAGAATCCTCAATTTTTGAAAACTCCGAAGTTCACACATTGAGAAAACCAAATCCCCTCCCAAGAAAGATAATCACCTTCAAATATCAATTCACCTTGACTAATGGCATGATTTGTTCAAAATATTTCTAGAATCAAACCAGTAATTCAGTCTGAGGCGTATCCCTCCAGAGCCAAAGAAGTTTACTTTTATAAGTGAACATATCAGAGATCGTCATCTGCAAGCTACCCCTAAGTTCCCAAGGGTTAAGATATGTGGAAAATAAAAATAAACAAAAGGCTTTTAGTAATTATGTAGCCTAACAGTTTCTTCCCTTTTCGGTATTATTAAGAATTCATTTCGGCGAGAGCGAGAGCGAGAGCGGGAGCGGGAGCGGGAGCGGGAGCGGGAGCGGGAGCGGGAGCGGGAGCGGGAGCGGGAGCGAGAGCGGGAGCGAGAGCGAGAGCGAGAGCGACCAGAAATTCATTTACACGTGGAATAACCCCTACAGAACACCTACTGAACGCCGGCAGAAGACCTCAGACCTCCCAAAAGGCAAGAAACTCCCCCACGTACCTGGGTAGGGCAAAAGAAAAAAAGAAAAAACAGAGACAAAAGGATAGGGACGGGACCTGCACCAGTGGGAGGGAGCCGTGAAGGAGGAAAGGTTTCCACACACTAGGAAGCCCTTTCACGGGCGGAGACTGCGTGTGGCGGAGGGGAAGCTTCGGAGTAGCGGAGGAGAGCGCAGCAACAGGGGTGCGGAGGGCAAAGCGGAGAGATTCCCACACAGAGGAGCGGTGCCAACCAGTACTCACCAGCCCGAGAGGCTTGTCTGCTCGGCCAACGGGGCGGGCGGGGCTGGGAGCTGAGGCTCGGACTTCGGTCGGAGCGCAGGGAGAGGACCGGGGTTGGTGGCGTGAACACAGCCTGAAGGAGTTAGTGCACCACAGCTGGCCGGGAGGGAGGCCGGGAAAAAGTCTGGACCTGCCGAAGAGGCAAGAGACTTTTTCTTCCCTCGTTGTTTCCTGGTGCGCAAGGAGAGGGGATTAAGAGCGCTGCTTAAAGGATCTCCAGAGACAGGCGCGAGCCGCAGCTAAAAGCGCGGACCACAGAGACGGGCGTGGGACGCTGGGGCTCCTGCTGCCGCCACCAAGAAGCCTGTGTGCGAGCACAGGTCACTGTCCACGCCACCTTTCCGGGGAGCCTGTGCAGCCCGTCACTGTCGGGTCCCGGGATCTAGGGATGGCTTCCCTGGGAGAGCGCACGGTGCGCCTCGGGCTGGTGCAACGTCACGCCGGCCTCTGCCGCCGCAGGCTCCCCCCACACTCCGTACCCCTTCCTCCCCTGGGGCCTGAGTGAGCCAGAGTCCCCGAATCAGCTGCTCCTTTAACCCCGTCCTGTCTGAGTGAAGAACAGACACTCTCCGGCGATCTACACGAAGAGGCGGGGCCAAATCCAAAACTGAGACCCGGGAGCTGTGAGAATAAAGAAGAGAAAAGGAAATCTCTCCCAGCAGCCTCAGGAGCAACGGCTTAAAGCTTCACAATCAACTTGATGTACCCTGCATCTGTGGAATACATGAATAGACAATGAATCATCCCGAATTGAGGAGCCGTGTGGATGAAAGGCTCTTGGTGCTGCAGCCAGGAGTCACTGCTGTGTCTCTGAGGTGGGAGAGCCAACTTCAGGACACTGGTCCACAAGAGACCTCCCAGCTCCACATAATATCAAACGGTGAAAATCTCCCAGAGATCTCCATTTCAACACCAGCACCCAGCTTCACTCAACGACCAGCAAGCTACAGTGCTGGACACCCTATGCCAAACAACTAGCAAGACAGGAATGCAACCCCACCCATTAGCAGAGAGGCTGCCTAAAATCATAATAAGGCCACAGACACCCCAAAACACACCACCAGACGTGGACCTGCCCACCAGAAAGACAAGATCCAGCCTCATCCACCACAACACAGACACTAGTCCCCTCCACCAGGAAGCCTACACAACCCACTGAACCAACCTTAGCCAGTGGGGACAGACACCAAAAACAATGGGAACTACGAACCTACAGCCTGCAAAAAGGAGACCCCAAACATAGTAAGATAAGCAAAATGAGAAGACAGATAAACACACAGCAGGTGAAGGAGCAAGATGAAAACCCACCAGACCTAACAAATGAAGAGGAAATAGGCAGTCTACCTGAAAAAGAATTCAGAATAATGATAGTAAAGATGATCCAAAATCTTGGAAATAGAATAGACAAAATGCAAGAAACAGTTAACAAGGACCTAGAAGAACTAAAGATGAATCAAGCAATGATGAGCAACACAATAAGTGAAATTAAAAATACTCTAGATGGGATCAATAGCAGAATAACAGAGGCAGAAGAATGGATAAGTGATATGGAAGGTAAAATAGTGGAAATAACTGCTGCAGAGCAGAATAAAAAAAAAAAAGAATGAAAAGAACTGAGGACGGTCTCAGAGACCTCTGGGACAACATTAAATGCACCAACATTCGAATTATAGGGGTTCCAGAAGAAGAAGAGAAAAAGAAAGGGACTGAGAAAATATTTGAAGAGATTATAGTTGAAAACTTCCCTAATATGGGAAGGGAAATAGTTAATCAAGTCCAGGAGGCACAGAGAGTCCGATACAGAATAAATCCAAGGAGAAATACGCCAAGACACATATTAATCAAACTGTCAAAAATTAAACACAAAGAAAACATATTAAAAGCAGCAAGGGAAAAACAACAAAACACAAAGGAATCCCCATAAGGTTAACAGGTGATCTTTCAGCAGAAACTCTACAAGCCAGAAGGGACTGGCAGGACATACTTAAAGTGATGAAGGAGAAAAACCTGCAACCAAGATTACCCAGCAAGGATCTCATTCAGATTTGATGGAGGAATTAAAACCTTTACAGACAAGCAAAAGCTGAGAGAGTTCAGCACCACCAAACCAGCTTTACAACAAATGCTAAAGGAACTTCTCTAGGCAAGAAACACAACAAAGGGAAATACCTACAATAAAGAACCCAAAACAATTAAGAAAATGGGAATAGGAACATACATATCGATAATTACCTTAAATGTAAATGGACTAAATGCTCCCACCAAAAGACACAGATTGGCTGAATGGATACAAAAGCAAGACCCATATATATACTGTCTACAAGAGACCCACTTCAGACCTGGAGATACATACAGACTGAAAGTAAGGAGATGGAAAAAGATATTCCATGCAAATGGAAATCAAAAGAAAGCTGGAGTTGCAATTCTCATATCAGAAAAAATAGACTTTAAAATAGAGACTATTACAAGAGACAAAGAAGCACACTACATAATGATCAAGGGATCGATCCAAGAAGAAGATATAACAATTGTAAATATTTATGCACCCAACAGAGGAGCACCTCAATACATAAGGCAAATACTAACAGCCATAAAAGGGGAAATCGACAGTAACACAATCATAGTAGGGGACTTCAACACCCCACTTTCACCAATGGACAGACCATCCAAAATGAAAAAAGGAAACACAAGCTTTAAATGGTACATTAAACAAGATGGACTTAATTGATATTTATAGGACATTCCATCCAAAAACAACAGAATACACATTTTTCTCAAGTGCTCATGGAACATTCTCCAGGATCATATCTTGGGTCACAAATCAAGCCTTGGTAAATTTAAGAAAATTGAAATTGTATCAAGTATCTTTTCCAACCACAACACTATGAGACTAGATATCAATTACAGGAAAAGATCTGTAAAAAATACAAACACATGGAGGCTAAACAATACACTACTTAATAACGAAGTGATCACTGAAGAAATCAAAGAGGAAATCAAAAAATACCTAGAAACAAATGACAATGGAGACACAACGAACCAAAACCTATGGGATGCAGCAAAAGCAGTTCAAACAGGGAAGGTTATAGCAATACAATCCCACCTTAAGAAACAGGAAACATCTCGAGTAAACAACCTGAACTTGCACCTAAAGCAATTAGAGAAAGAAGAACAAAACACCCCCAAAGTTAGCAGAAGGAAAGAAATCATAAAAATCAGATCAGAAATAAATGAAAAAGAAATGAAGGTAACGATAGCAAAGATCAATAAAACTAAAAGCTGGTTCTTTGAGAAGATAAATAAAATTGATAAACCATTAGCCAGACTCATCAAGAAAAAAAGGGAGAAGACTCAATAGAATTAGAAATGAAAAAGGAGAAGTAACAACTGACACTGCAGAAATACAAAAGATTATGAGAGATTACTACAAGCAACTCTGTGCCAATAAAATGGACAACCTGGAAGAAATGGACAAATTCTTAGAAATGCAAAACGTGCCAGGACTGAATCAGGAATAAATAGAAAATATGAACAGACCAATCACAAGCAATGAAATTGAAACTGTGATTAAAAATCTTCCAACAAACAAAAGCCCAGGACCAGATGGCTTCACAGGCGAATTCTGTCAAACATTTAGAGAAGAGCTAACACCTATCCTTCTCAAACTCTTCCAAAATATAGCAGAGGGAGGAACACTCCCAAACTCATTCTGTGAGGCCACCATCACGTTGATGCCAAAACCAGACAAGGATGTCACAAAGAAAGAAAACTACAGGCCAATATCACTGATGAACATAGATGCAAAAATCCTCAACAAAATACTAGCAAACAGAATCCAACAGCACATTCAAAGGATCATACACCATGATCAAGTGGGGTTTATTCCAGGAATGCAAGGATTCTTCAATATACGCAAATCAATCAACATGATACACCATATTAACAAGCTGAAGGAGAAAAACCATATGATCATCTCAATAGATGCAGAGAAAGCTTTTGACAAAATTCAACACCCATTTATGATAAAAACCCTGCAGAAAGTAGGCATAGAGGGAACTTTCCTCAACATAATAAAGGCCATATATGACAAACCCCCAGCCAACGTTGTCCTTAATGGTGAAAAACTGAAAGCATTTCCACTAAGATCAGGAACAAGACAAGGCTGCCCACTCTCACCACTCTTATTCACCATAGTTTTGGAACTTTTAGCCACAGCCATCAGAGAAGAAAAGGAAATAAAAGGAATCCAAATCAGAAAAGAAGTAAAGCTGTCACTGTTTGCAGATGACATGATACTATACATAGAGAATCCTAAAGATGCTACCAGAAAACTACTAGAGCTAATCAATGAATTTGGTAAAATAGGATACAAAATGCACAGAAATCTCTTGCATTCCTACATGCTAATGATGGAAAATCTGAAAGTGAAATCAAGAAATCACTGCCATTTACCATTGCAAGAAAAAGAATAAAATATCTAGGAATAAACCTACCTAAGGAGACAAAAGACCTGTATGCAGACAATTATAAGACAGTGATGAAAGATATTAAAGATGAAACAAATAGATGGAGTGATATACCATGTTCCTGGATTGGAAGAATCAATATTGTGAAAATGACTCTACTACCCAAAGCAATCTACAGATTCAATGCAATCCCTATCAAACTACCATTGGCATTTTTCACAGAACTAGAACAAAAAATTTCACAATTTGTATGGAAACACAAAATACCCCGAATAGCCAAAGCAATCTTAAGAATGAAATACGGAGCTGGAAGCATCAGGCTCCCTGACTTCAGACTATACTACAAAGCTACAGTAATCAAGACAGTGTGCTACTGGCACAAAAACATAAATATAGATCAATGGAACAGGATAGAAAGCCCAGAGGTAAACCCACGCACATATGGTCACCTTATCTTTGATAAAGGAGGCAAGAATACAGTGGAGAAAAGACAGCTTCTTCAATAAGTGGTGAGGGGAAAACTGGACAGGTACATGTAAAAGAATGAAATTAGAACACTCCCTAACACCATACACAAAAATAAGCTCAAAATGGATTAAAGACCTAAATGTAAGGCCAGACACTATCAAACTCTTAGAGGAAAACATAGGCAGAACACTCTGTGACATAAATCACAGCAAGATCCTTTTTGACCCACCTCCTAGAGAAATGGAAATAAAAACAAAAATAAACAAATGGGACCTAATGAAACTTCAAAGCTTTTGCACAACAAAGGAAACCATAAATAAGACCAAAAGACAATCCTCAGAATGGGAGAAAATATTTGCAAATGAAGCAACTGACAAAGGATTCATCTCCAAAGTTTATAAGCAGCTCATGCAGCTCAAAAGCAAAAAAAAACAACCCAATCCAAAAATGGGCAGACCTAAATAGACATTTCTCCAAAGAAGATATACAGACTGCCAACAAACACATGAAAGAATGCTCAACATCATAAATCATTAGAGAAATGCAAATGAAAACTACAATGAGATATCATCTCACACCAGTCAGAATGGCTATCATCAAAAAATCTAGAAACAATAAATGCTGGAGAGGGTGTGGAGAAAAGGGAACACTCTTGCACTGCTGGTGGGAATGTGAATTGATACAGCCACTATGGAGAACAGTATGGAGGTTCCTTAAAAAACTACAAATAGAACTACCATATGACCCAGCAATCCCACTACTGGGCATATACCCTGAGAAAACCATAATTCAAAAAGAGTCATGTACCAAAATGTTCATTGCAGCTCTATTTACAATAGCCCAGAGATGGAAACAACCTAAGTGTCCATCATCGGATGAATGGGTAAAGAAGATGTGGCACATATATACAATGGAATATTACTCAGCCATAAAAAGAAACGAAATTGAGCTATTTGTAATGAGGTGGATAGACCTAGAGTCTGTCATACAGAGTGAAGTAAGTCAGAAAGAGTAAGACAAATACCGTATGCTAACACATATATATGGAATTTAAGGGAAAAAATGTCATGAAGAACCTAGGGGTAAAACAGGAATAAAGACACAGACCTACTTGAGGATGGACTTGAGGATATGGGGACGGGGAAGGGTAAGCTGTGACAAAGCGAGAGAGAGGCATGGATATATATACACTACCAAACATAAGGTAGATAGATAGTGGGAAGCAGCCACATAGCACAGGGAGATCAGCTTGGTGCTTTGTAACCGTCTGGAGGGGTGGGATAGGGAGGGTGGGAGGGAGAGAGACACAAGAGGGAAGGGATATGGGAACAGATGTATATGTATAACTGATTCACTTTGTTATAAAGCAGAAACTAATACACCATTGTGAAGCAATTATACTCCAATAAAGTTGTAAAAAAAAAGAATTCATGTCACAAAATTAACCAAACTTTAAAAAATTCCATTTTGATTTCACTTCTAGTACGTCTGACTCCCCTGAGATGAAAACACTGAGAGCCATTTCTTTGAGACTTGGGTCCCAGACAAAGCTTTGCCTTCCCTGAGAGAGGAGTACACTTCCTCTTTTCTGATGGCTGATTTGTAATTTATCGTGCTTCCCTTGTACACCACCTGCCAAGAAGCTTAGACTTAAGGTCGAAACCCAATCACAGCAACCACGTGAACGGTTGAAGTTAGCATATTTTCCTTGTCCTTTTTCCTATACCCTGCTTTTCTATTTTATTAACTTTGTTGCTAAGTCGCATTTTATAAGTTATTGGAAACTCTTTTGGAAAGAGGTGAAGTACAAATAAATACCACTGTGAAATGAGCGTAACATGTAAAAATTACAGTCTATATTTAAAGAACAACATTCTTCACATCTATACAAGGATATTAAAAGTGAACTTATTTGGAAGTGAACAGCATGATATCAGCAAAATTTAGACAAGTAAGTAAGTTGTTTATTTGACGCTTCATCAACTGTCTCAATCCATTTTGCTTTATTAATCTCTCAGTGAAAATTGAGGCCTCTCTGAAAACTTGGAGTGTTCAATATTTTGTAAAAATACGTGTAACTAATTTTTAGGTGAATGTCTAACTTCAAAGTGGAAACAAAACTCTTAGGAACTGGAGGCTCTGTGTTATTTAGGGGAGTGCTGGCTGCACTAACAAACCCAAAATGCATAAAGACTCAAACACATTTGAAGTTTATTTTTTGTTCATGTAGGAGTCTGAGAGTTTTTTCTAGTTAACAGGACAATCTCCTCCATGTGGTGCTTTTTTTTCTTTTTATAAATGTATTTATTGATTTATTTTTGGTTGCATTGGGTCTTTGTTGCTGCGTGCGGGCTTTTCTCTAGTTGCGGCGAGCGGGGACTTCTCTTGTTGAGGAGCACAGGCTCTAGGCACATGGGCTTCAGTAGTTGTGGCACGTGGGTTCAGTAGTTGTGGCGTGCTGGCTTAGTTGCTCCGTGGCATGTGGGATCTTCCTGGACCAGGGCTCAAACCCATGTCCCCTTCATTGGCAGGTGGTTCTTAACCACTGCCCCACCAGGGAGGTCCTGTCCTCCATGTGGTGCTTTAGGGACCTGATTTCCTTCCATCTTTGGCTTCGCCATCCCCTAGGGCACCCAGCTAACAGAAAGGAAAACACTGACCTGAAAATAATATAACACTCCCACTCACATTCCATTGGTGAAGACTAGTAAGGGGGCCACAACTAGATGTAAAACAAGGCCTGGGGGATTTAGGGAGTTGGGACTAGGAAATGTAGTTCATGGCTGAATGGCTGCTTTCCAGTAATGACTCCATACAATGGAAAGGGGTCACATAAACCTATGTGGGCAGCTTGCCCTTCCTGCTACAGATTCATGCCTTTCCACCCTTCTGTTTTCTTTTTCCAAACTCTTCAACCTCTATGCAAGGGCAAACATTCAAACACCCAGTGGTAATTTGGAAGCCTAACTTGGTCTATGTCAGTCTAGGTTGCTGACAGAGAAGAGCTGCTGGTAAAAGGCAGTTGAACAGAACAAGGAAGTCACATCAAAGACAAGTAAACACCAGCCCTGAGATCGTAAACGGACATCTTCCCTCTGTGCTGTTGAGTCCATGGGAAAGATAAACTGGATAGGCCAGGATAGACTCAAACTCATTTTCTTTTCATCAGTGAAGGTTCTTTGTTCAATGTGTTACAAATATACTTCTGAAAGACTTTTCTTATTAAGAAATTTACACATCAGAAGATTGCCTTTGTTGAGCCATATATCCTGATACTTATTCAGGAGATACAGTTATCATCTGGGTTCTGGGTATAGCTCAGCCAATAAATATATGTGTGACTTTTAGACCAGGGGTCCCCAACCCCTGGGCCATGGGCTGCACAGCAGGGGGTGAGCGGTGGGCGAGTGAGCGAAGCTTCATCCGTATTTACAGCCGCTCCCCATCGCTCACACTACTGCCTGAGCTCCGCGTCCTGTCAGTTCAGCAGTGACATCAGATTCTTATAGGAGTGCAAACCCTACTGTGAACTGCACACGCGAGGGATCTAGGTTGCATGCTCCTCATGAGAATCTAATGCCTGATGATCTGAGGTAGAGCTGAGGCAGTGATGCTAGCGCTGGGGAGCGGCTGCAAATACAGATTATCATTAGCAGAGAGGTCTGACTGCACAGAGACCATAATAAACCAATTGCTTGCAGACTCATATAAAAACCCTATCAGTGAGTGGCAAGTGAAAACAAGCTCAGGGCTCCCACTCCTTCTGCATTATGGTGAGTTGTGTAATTATTTAATTATGTATTACAATGTAATAATAATAGAAATAAAGTGCACAATAAATGTAATGCGCTTGAATCATCCTGAAATCATAACTCACCCCCCACCCCCTGCTGATCCGTGGAGAAATTGTCTTCCGCAAAACCAGTCCCTGGTGCCAAAAAGGTTGGGGACCGCTGTTTTAAACAACCCATTTCACCTCTACAGCACTCAGATTCTTCATTAAAAAAAAAAAAAAAGAAGGGATTGCACCAGTCACTAACATCCAATTAATATCCAACTGAAAAACTCTGAAATCTGCATGGCATATAAAGCTAATTCAACTTAAACACACAATATATGCTGGCATCAATGGTAAACCAAGTTATTATAACAACTGCATCCATTGATTGGATTTTGAAGAAGTAATGGTTTGTTGAATCCAAATATTGCCTACAGTGAGGAATATTTCCGTATATCAGATAGCATTTAACCAAATGCCTAATCGACTGCTATAGAATAAGAGTTTAGATAGGCCTTTTCCTCTTTACAAACATGGCATTGCTTTCAATTGAATCGCACGAAACTTCACACACAGCTTCTGAACCTGAAAAGAGAGCGCACTAAAGTTAATTAATCAGGATGTGTTATAAAGTAAGTACCAGTCTACACTCGCTGGGTGTTTTAGAATGTCATTCAGTAAACAGCGGAATGACTAGTTTAGTGAGCTAAATCATAATCTCGTTACCCAATTGGGTAACTGCCTTCCTTAAGCAGTGCCCCGGGACAGGGAGCAGCTGAGGCAGGAAATGTGCCATCTTCACCCACTCCCCCAGCACCACTCAGTGGTCCATGCTTGAGAAAATGTCCTCTGCGGTGTCCTGCAGAACTTTACAGAGGTCAGTATCCACTGTGCCTCCCCCTACAAATAGCACCAAAAAGAATCACCCAACATCTAACTCTCGATTTAAGAATTGAATAGCAAGATCTTTGGGTTTTGCTTAATTTGATTTCCAAACCCTCACTAAAGAAGTTTGCTGCAGTTCTAGAAACCAGCATTAAAGAGGGAGGGGTCAGTTCTACAGGGGAGTGAGTGGGGTGTTTAGAAAAAGGTTCACAGATAAGGTGACACTTGAGAAGGCCCTTCAAAGACAGGAGGGATAAGGAGGTGGACAAGGAGGGAAAATCTTCCTAAAATGCACAGGCTAGAGAAATAAACCAAGATCACATCATAGAGGACCTGGGATTGGAGGCTAAAGAGTTTGAAATTCATCCTGTGGATGATGGAAAGTTCCTGATGGATTTTAAGCATCAGGGTAAGAAGATAAAACTGCATTTTGCTAAGACTGTTAACCTGGCCAGAGTGTGGAGGAGAAATTATGGGCCAGAGCGGAAACAGGGGGCCAGTCAGGAGACAGTTGTGGTAGTTATTACAAGGTAGGTTTACTATATACACTAGGACAAAGTTCCTGGGCAGAAAAACACCCCTCACCCCACTCCAACCCTTAGGCATGTTCACAAGCAACAGGAAATTTCACACAGACAAATGCTCCTAATCTGTACAAAGATGCTTCCAGGCAGTAACCTTAGCTCAAGTTGTATTTATGAAATGCATGGAGCTAGATGAGAATACCTTCCTCTTTATTGATTACTTTCAATTACACATTGGGATAGTCTTTTGCCAGATATGCCTTATGATTTAGATCAGTGCTTCTTTATCTGTGAGGAAGGACCAGGTTTTGTGTTTTCTTTTTCCAATTTGTCACAGGCTGACACTTTCTTCAAATACAATAATGATAAATTACTAGAAAAATGAAATGAAAAAGCAAAGAATACAAAATACAAGCCCTTTTTCTAATTTTGTTGAACAAACAAAAAATAACTCCGTCAAATTGCTGTCAGAGTCTCTGAACGCTTACTGTCAATTTCTGCCCTGTACCAGTGAGAGTTTGCAGACGGGCACAAGACCACAGACCACACTGAGTAGCACTGGTCCAGATGGGCAGAGCAAGAGGTATGGAGCACAGGAAAAGTGACAACCTCCAAGGGGATCCTAGACTCCCCTAGTTTATTCTCCCCAAAGAGACTGAACGATGACAGTACTAAAACCAGTAGGCAAAAGTGGTCAGACACAAAGTCCAGCTTTGTGTTATGAAATAATGTAAACAAAGCAGCTTTTTTATTAGATTTGGGTCAATGGGGATGTTTCCTTCCTATGTAACTTTGCTTTCAGCAACCACTGAGACCAATATTTAAACATGTTAGCACTCATGAGTAATGCCAGAAAAAATATAATCAAACAAAGTGACTAAATTAATAATTTATACACTAACAACTACATGAAAATATAAGGCATGAGGAATTAAATAAGAAAAGAAAGTGTAATCCAAATTAGAGTGCATCTCAATTAAATTAGATTCCCCAACAGTGCTGTAAGTTTAGTTAAAGCCCATAGCACTACAATGACCTTAGCATCACTAATGGTAACTAGGCTTGGAGCATATGTGGTATATTTGACACACTTTATAAATACTTATGTGGATGCTTCACTTAAGCTTAAATGGTCATAAGATTCTTCCCAGACCTCTCTTTACCGGGCAATAATAATAGTTATTTATTAAACACTGGTTGGCTTCAGAGACATTCTCTTTAAATACACCCCAACAACCCTGTAAGATAAGTATTATATTCTCCCATTGTAAAGATGAGAAAACTGAGGTTCAGAGAAGGTAAATACCTTACGAATGGTACACAATTGTTAAGAGAAGAGACCACGTTGAAACCCATATCTCTGATACCAAAGCATGTTGTTATAGCCAATATGCTCTACTGTATTCTGCCTGAACCATTCGCTCAAAGTGGAGCTTTGACCCAGAGACTAGAGACAGCCTGGCTGGAGTTGCTTTTTCAGCTTTGACTGAGATGGAGATACACTAGTTCTTGACCCTCACTCAGTAGTAAAATCCCTAGCAAGGTGCTACCACCCAGGACAGCCCAATCTCTGTAACTGCCTGTCTTTTTTTAAGTTTTTATTTTGTAATAACTTTAAATTAATAGAAAAGTTGCAAAACTAGTACAGAGAAGTTCTCATATACCCTTAATCCATTTGCCCCTAATGTTAAACATCTTACATAACCACAGTACCATTAATGAACCCAGGATATTAACATTGTTACAATGCTATTAAGCTACAGACCTTGTTTGAATTTTGTCTGCTTACCCATTAATGCCGTGTTTCTCATTGCATTTTGTTTTTCTCCCTCCTCTGTCTCCTCCAATCTGTGACAGTTCCTCAGTCTTCATCTTTCATAACCTTGACACTTTGAAGAGCGCAGGTCAGTTGTATTGTAATATAATACCATATAATCTAATAATATAATATAATACAATATAATACAGTTAGAATGTCCCTCAATTTGGATTTGCTGGATGTTTTGTCATGATTACCTTATGGTTATGGATTTGGGGGCAGAACAACACAGAGATGACGTGCCTTCCTAGGGTATTGTCTCAAGTGATGCACATTGTCACTGTCTTATTATTAAGACTATGTATGTCACTATTATTAACCTTGATTAAGGGGTTGTCTACCAGATTTCTCCACTGGAAAGTTACTATATTTTCACTTTGTATTTATTTGGAGATGATATATTTTGAGATCCTCCCGCCAGCCTTTTTAATTTTGACATATCAGCTTGCTAATTTTAGCACAGTTTTTTCCAGTGGAAATGTATTTTAACAGGTGATTACCATGGTTTAAGATATTTACTATAGATATTTTTTGTATTGAATCTGATCAATCCTGACCATCTATCTATGTTTTAAAGACTATATGTATACATGTGTGTGTATCTTTGTCTGCACACATACATATTCAGATCTGTTTTGTGAGCAAGTTGTTTTATAGTTGAAGTATAGCTGACTTATATTTGTTTCAGGTGTACAACATAGTGATTCGATATCTTTAAAGATTATACTCCATATAAAGTTATTATGAAGTATTGGCTATATTCCTTGTGCTGTACATTACATCCTTGTAGCTTATTTATTTTACACCTAGTAGTCTGTACCTCTCAATCCCCTACCTCTATCTTATGCGTCCCCATTGGTAACCGCTAGTTTGTTCTCCGTATCTGTGAGTCTGTTTCTGTTTTGCTATATTCATTCACTTGTTTTATTTTTCAGATTCCACATATAAATGAAAACATATAGTGTCTTTCTCCATCTGACTAATTTCACTAAGCATAATACCCTCCAGGTCCATCCCTGTTGTTGCAAATGGCAAAACTTCATTTTTTTTTTATGACACTGACTATTCAGAAGAGGATGGTTGGAGTGGACAAGCAGAGAACAAACCTACCTATCATTGAGAAGGAAGAACAGCCTCTAGGGGACTGGATGAGGAACAGAAAGACGAAGTGAGGATAGTCAACAGAGAAGAAGTAGAGCCCTAGAGAACTCTGGAAAAAGACTATGAATTGTCCCTGGCCCCATTGTTCAATATTCCCTTGATAATTTAACCCCCACTCACTCATCCTCAAGTTTTAGCAAGACACATTACTTTCCATGTTGAAACTACATTTCCCAGCTAGATGTGGCCCCATAACTAAGTTCCCAACAATAGCATGTGAGCAGCAAGTGCTGGGGGCACTTCATCAGAAGGGCTTTTTCTCTCTACTCTCTTTTCTTCTTCCACTATGATCCTAGAACAGCACTTCTTGTCCGTTTTGTATCATGGACTGATTTGGCATGCTAGTGAACCCCCTGAGACCTTAACAGAATGATGCTTTAAATACATAAAGATACAAAGGATTATAAAGGAAATCAGGCATACTGAAATTATAAGAATTATGAAGGAAACCAATCATAATGAAATGCAGTTATAAAATATTTTTTTAATGTATGATACCTTACTCTGTGTATTTCTTTATTGATATATTACATAACAAGATTTAACAACAGAGGGGGTCTAATGACTAACATGCTTTTAAAGTGATGCATAGAAATGGTAGTTTGAGATAACTGCAGTAACTATAATATGATTTGATAATACATGTGCCTTCCATTGGTGACAAAGTCACTAGTCTGGCTAACATCACTATGGGTTGTTGCCTATAATTGAAGGAAACACTATATTTCTGTTAGAGGTTTTCTAACTCAAGTTCATAGACATCCTAAATTCCATCCATAGACCCCAGATTAGAGGATATTGGAGCAAGAAGACAGAAGGACTGACCCTGCATGACCCATGGAACAAAGCCGCCACCTGCTCTGGACTCCCTCCCTATTGATATCTGGACTGTTATTAAAAAGAGAGAAATTTCTATATTGTTTGAACCACTTTGCCATTCTTTTTTCTGTATATGAATCTCAGTTACGATAGCTGAGCTGTACTCCAGCTCACTAGTTCTCAAACTTTTTGGTCTTCAGACCCCTTTACAATCTTGAAAATTGTTGAGGACCTCGAAAAACTTTTTTATGCATTATATGTATCAATATTTACCACATTAGAAATTAAAACAGAAATTTTTATTTTTTCATTCATTTAACAATAACAAAACCATTACATGTTAACATCAATAACATTTTTATGAAAGATAGCTGTATTTTCCAAAACAAAAAAAAATTAGTGAGAAGAATAGGCATTGTTTTACATTTGTGAAAATCACATTAGTGTCTGGTTTAATAGAAGACAGCTGGATCCTCATATTTTATTCTGCATTCAATATGTTTTGCTTTGTTGTTTTGATTGAAGTATATGAAGAATATTCAACTTCACACAGATATGTAGTTGGGAATGGGAGGGGTATTTTAATAGCCATTTGAGATAATCTAGGGTATTTCTTATTGATATTATACTAAAATTTGACAAGTGGTAGTTTCTTAAAAGTTAGTTGTAACGTAAAATCTGAAACCATACAAATGAACTTTCATACTCTGTTGCATTAAAATCCATTGGTCTGTCTTGCACTTTGAAAGGCTCTCTTACCCATGCACAATTTTGTCTCATGAATTGGTCATTTTGAAAATATTGGTTCATTGAGTTATGAAGATCTTCCAAATGTTGATGCATCATTAGACAATATGCAAAAATCACACTGGTTAAATTCACCACAGATCTCAACAAAAAAAGTTTTTAAGTATTGGGAAGCTGTCAAGTTCATGGTGGTGGATACAAGTCTTCCACAATTATAATTTTCACTTGAAAGCTCAAATGCTATCATTGGCAACAAATACTGTCAGTTGTTTTCCTTGAAGTGACAGGCTTCCTTAATACAGTCTTAAGGAAATAGCTACCAACCCCTATAGCTTGTCTATCAGTCATTCTTTCAAGTAAAAATGGTTTTCTGCAAAAAAGAGGCTAATTCATCTCACAGCTCAAGCAAGCACTTTGTCTTCAGACAACCCTCACAGTTCAGGATGTGAAAAAATAGTTTACATACACTTCCCATTTTGTCCCCCAGAACATTAAAAAGACATGCACTCAAGGGTTGAAATTTGATTAAATTAATTTTGTTTTACTAATTAGTTTAATAAAATTTCTATTTCTTTATCAAAGACATTCATAAGTGAAACTGACTTTTTAAAAAAATATATACTACAAGGGCCTGGCAGTGAAGAATACAATCGTTACTAGAATTTTGGTATCACAACCTTGATTTGTGCTGAGGTACCAGCAGTTTCACCCTCAGTGCAAATGGCAATACAGTGAAAACGACAAATAAAATCTTAGTGTTATTATGAAAATAGTTTGACCTGTGGAATGCCTGAAAGAGTCTGAGAGACCCTTAAGGGCCCAGGGACTGGACTTTTAGAACTGTTGCTGTAATTAATACAACCTCCAGGACCTAAAACAGGTGATAAACTAGATGGGAACTGTTCAGGGAAAAGGAACACAGGTGAAATGAGTCAGTATCAAGTTTAATGCTCTGCACATGACCCTGGCCAACGGTCATGACCCTGAAGAAGTACTGTAATAGAGCAGGACCCTATGGGGCCTTTCTGGGACAGAGCACCCACCACCACCATGTCCTCTGTGACTGCCTCTTGTCTGTAGAAAAATTTTAGCCAAATAATAAATTAATTCAGAGAAATGAAAAAAATGCAGAAGCAAAGGAAAGCAGTAAAACAAGACAAAATAATAACACTTTAGCCATTAAACAAGTCAAAGACCTTTAGTCCCTCCTCAAGGGCTATAGATAATATCCTGAGCCCTATCCTGTGAGCTGTTTTGCAGATACTGAAACTCCCATCAGGTGGAAGAAGTTAATGACCTGATGACCAGACTGTAGCCCTGACATAAACTGCTCCATCTTACACAATTCTGAGAACTGGCCTCAAGGAAATGGGAACAAACTGACCCTGGAATTGAAGATTAACTGTACGTAAAACAATCAAGATGAAGCTGATCAGATCATGGCATGACCACTTTCAAGACGACTGTCAGAGCTGCCTGTGCTGTTCTGCATGTAGCCCCCATCCCCACCCCTGCCTGTGCACCCCAAAAGTCCCACTTTAAAAACTCTTGTCCCCAGATCGGCAATGGGGAGTTGGTTCTTTGGGACATGAGTCCACCTTCTCCTCAGGATTGCTGGCTTCCTCAGTAAAGCTATCTTTCCTTCTACCCAACACTTGTCTCTTAGTATTGGATTCTTGAGGGATGAGCAGTCAAACCCAAGTTCAGTAACAGTATGGACCTTGGTTCCACAGGCTGCCCCTGGGCTGGCAGGCACTTGGGTTTCATTAACTTCCCTGTCCTCTCCTGTCACGGCTTTGCCCAGCCAGTAAGCCAGTAAGTCCTCTCAGGTTCTGAGATCTCATAATTTCTCTTGTTTTGTCCATGTAGCATTCCTCCTACACCCCACTTCTTTTCCAGACTGCCTATTTTCTGGAACTGATCCCATCTCCACATCTGTCCAGGTGTTTTGCAGTGGGATGAGTAAGGTTACAGCATGACCCAGCTCTCAGGCTGCAGCTAATCAGTGCAGAGGTGGACCCCAGACTCAAGCTGTGTCCATAACCCTTTGCTGAAAATGTTGACTCTGGGGGTGCAAATGGGTCAGTCTCTCTCCAGATGGCTGACGCTGTAAGATAGAAACCAGTGGTTCTCAAACTAGGCATGCATTAGAATCACCTGGAGGGCTTGTTAAAACAGACTGCTGGGCCCCACCCAGAGTTTCTGATTCTATAGGTCTGGGGTAGGACCTGAGATTTTACATTCTAATGATTTCACAGGTGAGGCTAATGCTGCTAGTCTGGGGACCACACTTTGAGATTGATGTAAAGTTCCAGAACCATCAGGGATCAAGGGCATGGTTCCCGTTCTACAACTAGAGAGGTTGAAAAAAGTATGTCTGGAGAGATAGAGAAAAAGAGAGATAAATAGATAGACAAAGGGAGAGACAGAGGGAGAGAGACAGACATAGATAGAGACAGAAACAGAGACAGACAGACAGAGAGCCTGAAATATAGAGGTAAGATTCGTAGATACTATCCTGGTAGTTTTCAAGGGCTGTTTCCATTGGTTCCTGAATCTCAGCCACATGCCTATCTTTGGGCTCCACAAAATTCCCTGCAGCCTTGGAATATAATAAAATGTGGGTTAAAGTTGGGTTTCTGCCCCGCTAAGCTCAATATCTTCTTAACAGATACACCCTCCCAGAACCATCCCTGCAGAACTGGCTTTTCCCTTAAATTCTATTTGGAACCACAAACCAAGGCAGTGGAAACGGAACAAATGTCATGAAGCCTCTCACAGCCACCAAGACCTCAGCTAAGATCTGCATCAAAGCTGCTAGTTGGTGAAGAAGAGCCCCAAATACCAATAGGATTCTCAGCCACAGCTCAGGGGATAGCATCATGGATGGAAATGCAGGCTCTGGATGAGAATGCACTGGTTTCAACCGCACTCTGCTACTTGCCAGCTGTATATCATGAGCCAATTACTTAAACTCCCTAAGCCTCTGTTTCCTTATCCATAAGGTGAGGATGACAATAAGACCTGCCTCAAAACATTCCTGTGAAAATGAAACAGGATCTGTAGGGCAGCTTAGCACAGCATCTGGCACGGGGTGAGCTCTCAAAAATGTTGATTACAGTTATCTCTTTTTTTTTTGACCATGCGGTGGCATGGCATGTGGGATCCTAGTTCCCCAACCAGGTATTGAACCCATGCCCCCTGCAGTGGAAGTACAGAGTCCTAACCGCTGGACCACCGGGGAATTCCTATGGTTCTTATTAATTATTGTTTCTGGTCTCTTCTCACTATGATCCTGGATCTGCAGAACCACATTCATGGATCCTGGTCTCTGATCCTCTGGATTTGGCTTTTAGGCTTGATCTCTCCAGGCTATGTTCTCCCATGTAGGGCTCTTCATCCCAGTTCCAGATCTAAGCAATCTAGCTGATAGATTTACCAGGAGATAATTCTGGCCTCCAAATCATCATGGCTATTGATTCCATCAAAGGTTGAGAGTCTTCAAGGGAGTGTCCTAGCCCCAACCATCTGGGCAAGAATTCCAAGGCAAAACAAGGCCTGGGAATGGATTTCTGCAAGCTGGTAATAAGAGTCAGCTCCTATGTGACAAGGGACAAAGATGATGGAAGCAAGCTGAGGTGGGAAGAGTTCTGATCCTGGGTTCAGGGGTTATCGTGGCTTCTCATGCAGTGTCCGTGGCTTCAGGTATGAGGATCTGGCGTCAGTTAAGAACCTGATAAGGGGGAGATATAGCTCCTGTCAGATAGGACATCAACAGCACCTGCCACTCAACCATGTTGAAATATCAATCTCTGTCTTCAGTTTCTCCTATTTTCAGCTTGCTAGGCCCTGTGCCCTAAAAACCCAGCACAGACACCTGCTACAGAGCCAACTCCTAGAGTGAGCCAACAGTGATATCCTAACAAGGGAAAACACAGAAAAACAGATAACCCAAGTTCTATACCCTTTGGGTATTTCCATCTGTGACCCTCATCTCTGTCATCCTCAGAAATCCTCCTCTCGTGCCCTCATGTGCTTCTACTGCCTCATTCCTCCTCCCCCAGTTCACCTGGCTTCCCGTACTTGCCTTGGTAGCTTGTATCTCTATTTTCCCTGGGACTGCTGGCCATGACTGAATGTGACCCTCCTCCAGGACCAGTATCTCCTTGACAACCTTCTCAAATTGAGGCTGTGGATTCCCCCATGATCCCAGCATCCCCCCTGCCTCTTCCAAAACTCCCTCCTCTGAGGTTTTCCCATTCAGCCGTCTCATTCACTCCATGGTCTGAGTTACTGCCTATGTATTGATGACTACTAAATCTTCATTACCGTTCCACCTTTGCCTCTGATCACCAGACTCGTATATCTAACTGCCCTTCGAAATCCCTAAAGTTTCCCTGAGGCACCTTCAAATGAAATGCTCCAAACGGAACCCCCTATTCTTAAAGTTGCACACTTAATTTTTACTCCCGTGTTCTGTACTTCAACACACGGCCACGTAGCAAGGAGCTGAGGACTTCTGCCAACAACCAACACCAACGTGTCAGCCAAATGAGGGAAGACACCTCGGAAGTGGATCCTCTAACCTCAGTCAAGACTGCAAGTGACGGTCTCGCGAGATCGCGGGCGGCAGCACGCGGGGAGGAGGTGGCCTGGTAGCTTCCTCCTAGAGCCGTCTTTGCAGGCTACTCGGATGAAGTTGAAAAGAGCTCGACTAGGTGCTAAGGTGCTAAGAAAGAGAGTGTAAGACAGTAAAATAATAAAATATTTTTACTGAGTCTCTTCAACAGGCCACATTTAAGAGGTGTCTCATAGCCTCTGCTGCCAGAGGCTGGAACACAATGGGTCACACAGGGACACTAGACACCGAGGATGAAGTGGGACCTTTTAACCCATCTTGCCCCAAGTCCTCAAAGTGAAGCCATTGCCCACAAATTGCAGGGGCTCTCCTTGCTCTCCAGTCAGCACCTGCCCCCTCGGAACAAAAGGAAGATTATGCTCCAGCCGAGGCTGCAACAAAGAGGACGAGAGGACAGCTAGTGGACCAGGGCATCATGCCACCTCCGAAGAGCCCAGCGGCATTCCAGGAGCAATTAAAAGACTTGGAAGGGGCCAGAACCATAAACTTTTTGAAGCACAAGACCTGGAGCCGACCCAATGGTTCTGAACTTGTCAGGATGCCCATTTTAGAAAGAACGTTTGCAGAGCCATCCTTGCAGGCTACTCAGATGAAGTTGAAAAGAGCTCGACTAGCTGATGATCTGAATGAAAAGATTGCTCAAAGACCTCGTCCTATGGAGCTGGTAGAGAAAAACATCCTTCCTGTAGACTCCAGTGTTAAGGAGGTAATTATAGGCATTGGGAAGGACGACTGTCCTCAAACTCATGGCAATTTGTCATTTAACAAAGACAGAAGTGATGCTTTGTCTCCAGACTGGCCAGCCAGCTAGGAGTCACAAGGGTCAGCCGCATCCCCAAGTGAGCCAAAAGTTAGTGAATCGCCATCCCTTGTGACTACAAACACTCCAGCTCAAGTATCACCTTTCTTGTTTTGACCCCTAAACAGAGGAAGTGCTTTGCTTTTTATATATTAAGGTAATACATTATCACCAGAAGAAAAGTCTGAAAGTGCAGAAAAATATAGATTTTCACATGTAATCCAACCACTGTTAACATTTTCAATAGATTCTTACATTTTACTTCTGTTCTATGTACACATTTTTAACAAACAGTTTTGCAACTTGCTTTAAAATTTTTTCATATAACTTTTTTTGAGATATAATGCACATATCCTAAAATCCACCCTTTTTTCTTTTTAACTATGTTAACCATTTTAAGCATACATTTCAGTAGTGTTACATATGTTCACACTGCTGTGCAACAGATCTCCAGAACTTTTTGTCTTGCTAAACTGAAACTAAACCCATTAAAGTGCATCTCCCCAGGGCTTCCCTGGTGGCACAGTGGTTAAGAATCAGCCTGCCAATGCAGGGGACACGGGTTCGAGCCCTGATCCAGGAAGAACCCACATGCCACAGAGCAACTAAGCCTGTGGGCCACAACTACTGAGCCTGCGCTCTAGAGCCCGAGAGCCACAACTACTGAAGCCCGTATGCCTAGATCCCATGCTGCGCAACAAGAGAAGCCACCGCAATGAGAAGTCCAAACACCACAACAAAGAGTAATCCCTGCTCACTGCAACTAAAGAAAAGCCTGCACACAGCAACGAAGACCCAATGCAGCCAAAAATAAGTAAGTAAGTAAATAAATAAATAAATAAATAAATAAATAAAGTTCATCTCCCCATTCCTCTAGGCCTGGCAACCACCATTCTGTTTCTGTCTCTATGAATTTCACCACTTTAGATATCTCATATAAATGGAACCATACAGTATCTTTTGTGACTGGCTTATATCACTTAACATAATGTCCTCAAGGTTCATCCATGTTGTAGCATGTGACAGGACCTCTAAGTTTTAGGGCTGAATAATATTCCATTTTATGTATATACCACATTTTGTTTATCCATTCATCAGTGGACATTGGGCTGCTTCCATCTCTTGGCTGTTGTGAACAGTGATGCTATGTACATGTGTGTGGAAATATCTCTTCGAGACCCTGCTTTTAGTTCTTTTGGGCATATACCCAGAAGTGGGATTGCAGGATCATATGGTTGTTCTACTTTTAATTTTTAAGGAACCTCCATACTGTTTTCCATAGTGGCTGCACCATTTCACACTCCCACCAACAGTGCCAAAGGGTTCCAATTTCTCCTCATCCTTGCCAACACTTGCTAATTTCTATTCTTTTGATAGTGGCTATTCCAATGGTGTGAAGTGATATCTCACTGTATTTTGTTTGTTTGTTTTATTGAAATAGAGTTAATTTACAATGTTGTTAGTTTCAAGTGTACAGCAAAGTGATTCAGTGATTCAAAGAATATATATATTCTTTTTTCAGATTCTTTTCCATTATAGGTTATTACAAGGTGTATTGAGTATACTTACTGTGGTTTTGATTTGCATTTCTCTAATTATTAGTGATGTTGAGCATTTTTCTTATGCTTCTTGGCCATTTGAATCATCTTTAGAGAAATGTCTATTCAAATCCTTTGCCCTTTTTAAAATCAGGTTATTTTTTTTCTATTTTTGAGTTGTAGGGGTTTTTTATATGTTCTAGATATTAACCCCTTATCAGATATATGATTTGCCAATACTTTCTCCCATTCCATGTGTCCCCTTTTCACTCTGCTGATAGTATCCTTTGATGAGCAGAAGTTTTTAAGTTTGATATAGTCCCACTTGTGTATTTTTGGTTTTACTGCCTGTGCTTTTGGTGTTACACTAATAAATCATTGCCAAACCCAATGTCATGAAGCTTTTCCCCTGTTTTCTTCTAGGATTTTCATGGCTTGGGGTCTTACATTTGGGTCTTTAATCTGTTTTAATTTCTGTATATGGTATAAGATAAGGAACCAACTTCATTCTTTTGCATGTGGATATCCATTTTTTCCAACACCACTTGTTGAAAAGACTGTCCTTTCCCCACTGAATGGTCTTGGCACACTTGGAAAGAAAATGTTCAACTCCAATGTACAAGTTTTTCCCACCTGGTTATTTCTCTACTCATTATACCTGCTCTGCTCTCCTTAAGAGATCCGAGTCCACGGAGCTCTCCTTGCCTCCCCCTCTGTAGAATCTCTCAACCCCTTCCTAATTTTATTTCCTTCCTTATCCAGACTAGATCCCATGCTCCATCACACCACATCAACCACTTCTCTGCCGGGACTCTCACTTAGCCTTTACTTTTTGTCTCCAAACTTGGTATTTTCTCCTCCATATGGCTATCGCACACCTATCAGTGCCCTACCCATCCACCTCAGCATCTACCTCCATCTCCCAACGGTTGCTTACCAAGGATACCTACACCTCTATCTCTGATGACTTTGTATGTCTGTGGAGCAGACTCAGCCAGAGTTCACAGGGCAGTCAGTAGTGCCAAGTGCCCTGTAAGCAGCCCTCAACTAATGGTGAGTGAGGAGATACAGAAAACACCATGTTCTGCATCCACAGTTGATCCTTACCATTGACCAGAAATTCCTCTTTTTTTTTGGCCACGCCACGCAGCTTGCAGGATCTTAGTTCCCCAACCAGGGATCGAACCCGGGCCCCAGCAATGAAAGTGCCAAGTCCTAACCACTGGACCACCAGGGAGTTCCAGGAAGTGCCTCTATTTGTGATGGCCATCTTTGCCTCTCATGTGCAGTGGCCAGCTCAAGGAATGTCCTCAGTTACCCTCAGTGTCACTCTCTCCCTGCTTGACAGAGAAAGTGGAAAAAATCCAGTAGGAACTACATTAAATTCCCTTTCCTACCCATCTCCTCTGGGGGGAAGAAAAGCACCTTCCTTGCCTCTTTTTCTCACTCATTGGTAGGAAAATTTGTCCCTCCTATCCAAGGTGAGTCTTTCACCTGGATTCTGGATCCCATTTTCTCCCCTTTCATTACTAAAGATCTCAGATCACCCCTGAACTGACACATGTGATGAAAACTTCCCAGTTATCTTAATTTATCTCCCTGTAGCACCTGAAGTGGCTGACCACTCTCTTCTGAAATGACTTCCTCCTTGGTTTCTGTGACATTCCTCTCTTGTAGTTTTCCCTCTACATCTCTGGATACCCCCATTTGGTGTTTCCATTAATCAGACACCCCTTAAATTTCTCTCCAAAGCACCCATTTCTGTCCCCATCACCACATTGCTAGTCCAGAATACCTCCATCTCTAACCAAGATTACTGAGTGATTCTTCTAGCTCCCTCTTCAGCCCAGCTCACCCTCCAGCCCAAATCGATCCATGACTCCTTATCAGTTGGGTCTTGTGGATGGCAAGGTTGGTGGCAGAGGTAAGAGGTGCTAAAGCTGGTCCCCTCCCTCACTCTGCTCATCCTGGGAGATGTGAGAGATTTTCCACTGGGGAGCTGCTGCTTCTGTCTTGAAGAAATCTCATCTGCTAAAGTTGCACTTGAATACTAGCGCTTTTTAGACAATCCCATCTGACTTTCTAACCCAGCAACAACTGTGGAGTACCCCCTAAATTGAATCGTCCTTTTATCTTGATATCTCACATATCTCTAAATCCCACTCATCAGCTGCAACTTTCTGATATTACTACCCAAGGATTGATACTGATTGGTAACAATTGTGAATTGTTGAATGAATTGTGAACTGTGGATATCCCATTCACATTTGGGATGCTCATGTCTTTCAAGTCTGAAAGAGGAATGACATGCTTCACACAAAAGTGAATGCAATAATAAAGATTATATTTTCCCTTTGATTTTGGCCTCCAAGAGTCTCAGAATTAAATTTGTGTTTCAACTTAATAACTCTCCAAAACCCCTATCTGTGGTGTGTAAAAAACTTTGTTCTCATTTTCCATTTGTCTGGATCTTAAAGTCTTATTTGGATTTTCCCCCTGATGTATGAGTTCTGTATTGCTGCATACCAAATTACCACAAGGTTAGTGGCTTAAAACAACATGCGTTTATTATCTCTGCTTCTATGGGTCAGGAGTCGGGCAGAGCTTATCTGATTCTTCTGCTTAGGGTCTCACAAAGCTGCAGTGTAGGTGATGGTTGGACTGCATTCCTTTCTGGAACTCAAGATCACATAATTGTTTGCAGAATTTAGTTTTGTGCAGATGTAGGACTGAGGTCTCCACTTCCTTACTTTCCATCAACCAGGGGCCATTCTCAGCTCCATGGAGGCCCTCACGGTTCCTTGTCACATGGCCCTCTCCCAGCCCTCTCACAGCATCACAGCTTACTTCTTCAAAGCCAACAGGAGAACCTCTCCAGTCTGCAAAGATAGTCTTACACAATGTCACATAGTCATGGAAGTGGCCATGTTATCACTTTGGCCATCTGATGTAACTTAAGGGAGTAACTATCCCATTGTATCCACAGATCCTGCCCAAACTCAAGGGGAGATTATAGATGATGTGTATACCAAGGGGCAGGAATCTTGGGGATCATCTTAGAATTCTGCTAACACTAACCCTAATCTTACATTTTTATTTATTATATTAAATTTTTTTGCATAACTGTATATATTCTGAAATCTATCTCAAATATTTTACAGAATAAGTCAAGAGAACGTCTCATGCTGTATGGTAGATTGATTCTAAAAAGGGCTCACCCCAATTATTCCCTTCCCTGGATCCATGCCTCATGTAATGTGACTTTGTAGCTCATTCCAGAGATTCTCAGATGGGCTTATGTCTTTCTTTGGCCATAGATTGAAGCTGAAACAACAGTATGAGAGTACTGGGCCTAAACTCAAAGAGGGGGTTGCATGTTTTTGCTCTCTTCCTCTTGGACCCACACCACTGCCATGGTAACAAGCCCAGGCTCGCCTGCTACAGAGCAATGTAAGCTCCCATCCTGGCCAGTCCTAGACCACCTGGCCCCCAGCTGACCCATCAGCTGGCCATAGACCCATGAGGGAGCCTACCTAAGACTAGCCAAGCCTATTTCAGGTCAGCAGAACCTCCCTGTCAATCTATAAATTCATAAGAAATAATAAATGATTATTGGTTTAAGCTATGAAAATTTGGGGGTTTTTGTTATACAGCAATAGCTAACTGATGGATGTGGGGAAATGCCAGAAAGGACTTGACTGTATAGTGGAAGTAAAGCATCTAAAAAGGCACAGTTCATTCACCGTACCCTCAAATCTCTGTGTTTCATGTACTCCATCACTACTGCTGATGGTGGAATGTTTTCAACCTATGTGGCCCATAATATTCATTCAAAAGACTGATGTGTGACTTGGAGTCCTTTCTACAATGATTAGAGCAATAAAGAGATAGAGAAATCAAATAGCTAAAAAAAAAAAAAAAAAAAAGCATCTTGCTGTGCTGTTCTAGACACAGCTGCCCTAATAGAGAAATGTGCAGTTTTTACTTTCCTTGCAGTTTTTCAGTTCAGAATTACTTTAAAATAAATCCCAATGAAAGCAGTAATCAATTATGTCAAGAAGAAAACAAAGTTTGATCTGAAAATACTAACGGAATCTAACATTTTAGAAATAAATTACTGTGTCATGTCCTATGGCAACACTGCATCAAATTGCTTAAAGGTAAATTGTACAATCAACTCCTGGGTATCTGCATGTGGATTATCCTTTTGGTAGACTACAAAGGGAAAACATTTAATTCTAGATTTTTATCCCTCTTCTCTTCAGTGTATTTCTCTACCACCTTTCTAACTACTTAGTCATGGCATGCTAAGGGGACAGAAACTGAGTGTAATACAGTAATAATTCACTTATATTGCATCATATAGAAATAAGGCATTCAATATTAAGTAAATTTCCAAGATGACCTAAAAGCACACTTGCTTCAAAAAAAAAAAAACCTGACCATTCTGATATACATTTTTCTAAAATGTATTTTACATTTTCCCTCCTTAGGAAACAGAATGTGCTTTACTCCTTAAATAAAACTTTATTGTACAAGGTACTTTAGCAGTTGTTAAAAGGATGCAAAGGTGAATCAAAACAGGATTCTAGACTCCAGTGGCTTACAACTGAGGGAGGAAGATGGGTAATAAGACATGTACATAGATTATTCTAGAAGTAAGTTCATTAGAATATAAAGAAAATTTTGAATCCATTTAGTGACATGAGAGAAGGCTGTGTGGAGTTGGATCTCAAGGACAAGAGAGTGAAGCAAGAGAGGCACTTGCCCCAGGTGCAGAATTTAAGGGGGTATCAAAAAACTCAGTAATCAGTAGGGAAGGGATGGATTGGAAATTTGGGGTTAGCAGACGCAAGCTATTATATATAGGATGGATAAACAGCAAGGTCCTACTGTATAGCACAGGGTGTATATTCAATATCCTGTGATAAACCATAATGGAAAAGAATATAAGAAAGAATGTATGTATATGAATAAATAAATCACTTTGCTGTACAACAGAAATTAACACAACATTGTACATCAACTATATTTCAATTAAAGAAAAAGAATAAAATTTTGTTTTAACAAAAAGAAAACCTCAGTAATCAAGACAGGTAATATTTTAATGTATAATTTTTAAAGGTCAAAAATTAATGCAAAAATATCTATGATGAACAAAATATCAAAAATTTAAATAAAGACTAGACCAGTAACAGTACCATGCAGAGCCCTATTGGAGTCTGAGGCAAAAGGAAAAACCCATAAAAGGCCAGTTGAGTTGGGGACTAAAGAACCCACTTACTAGGAAGTTATGCCATTTTCTTAAAATTATAGTCTATTGTAAAAAAATAGTGGTCTACTGCAAGGAATGATCATTTTTGTGATCATTTAAAGCTTTCTACAATTTTGGATGCCACACACTGAGTGAAATATTGAGGTGGAGATGGCACATGTGTTGATGTCATGCCAACAGTGATGCTGAAAGCTCAGCCTCTCTGCACCAGTGTGAATTGAATCTCAGTGACAGAGTTTTGGGTGAAGTAGAAAAGAATAGCTTTATTGCTTTGCCAGGCAAAGGGGGACACAGCAGGCTCCTGCCTCGAAAGAAAACTATATGTCCCAACCTGGGAGGATTTGATGAGGGGTTTTATAACAATAGTTCAAGGGTGGGGTTGCCGATAAGATTAGGGCATGTGCAAAGTTACGGTCTCCTAATCTTGATGAGCTTCTCTGGTCCCTTTAATCTCGCCTCAGGTGGTTTCTTGGCTGCTCCTCCCTTGATTACCAACTCTTCAAATCTGCCCTCAGGGAAGGTCATGGAGGCTGGAGTCTTGCCTACAAGAAACTGGGACAAAAAGGCTTCAGTGCCCAGGAGCCCCACAGGGTCCTTCTCTGTTTCAATAGTAGCAGATATTGGCTTCAGGGATTTTGTCTCCTAACCAATTTGGATGATTAGATAGAATCTACAACCTAATACCAACCTTCAAGTTGTAAGTCGGAATATAGGGTCAGAATTGTACGGCTCTAATAATAACATTAATGTTTTTCCCCTGACACACACCCCCACCCCCCTTTCTTCTAGAGACAGGTCTCTCTAGGCAGCCTGAGGCAGCCATCTGCCTTGGGGGGAATTAGGACTGCTAAACAAGAATTCAAAGAGAAAGAAAGCTATAGTTTAGCCTCTGACTTGGAAAATAGAATTTTCAAATGCATAGCAAGACTGAAAAGCAAAGTTCTGTCAAAAGAAAAGGAATTTTTGGACTTCCCTGGTGGCACAGTGGTTAAGAATCCGCCTGCCAATGCAGGGGACATGGGTTTGAGCCCTGGTCTGGCAAGACCCCACATGCCGCGGAGCAACTAAGCCCGTGCGCCACAACTACAGAGTCTGCTCTCTAGAGCCCGAGAGCCACAACTACTGAGCCCGAGTGCCACAGCTACTGAAGCCCACGCGCCTAGAGCCCGTGCTCTGCAACAAGAGAAGCCACCCCATGAGACGCCTGCGAACTGCAATGAAGAGTAGCCCCCACTTGCTGCAACTAGAGAAAAGCCCGCGCGCAGCAGCAAAGACCCAAGGCAGCCAAAAATAAAAATAAATAAATATATATTTTTTTAATTAAAAAAAGAAAAGGAACTTCTGAATTCCCTTATCTCCAGCTTTAACTTATCAAGAGGAGCGGACTCATCTTCCATAGTGAAGCTGAGTAACCATCCACATTTGGCCAAGGCCACGGGGCCTGCTGCCCTAGGTAAGGAGGATGTGATACCTAGAAAGTGAAAAGCCCAACATATGCTACTTCTTATAGGATTTCGAGAAGAGACGAACGCAAGAGGAAGGAGGTGAGCTTCTCTGAAAATGGCACGGGTTTTGAGAGTTGGACAAAGTGACAGGACCAGAGTGGATTTTCACAAACTCAATTTTAAGGCACAGGAGGACATTGCCTCCCAGGCTGCCCAGACTCCAGCTTCAGGGACAGCCCCCTTCAGGTCAAACAAGAGCAGGGTTAGGCAGAGTAAGAGCCAGGGTTTAGCTTTCTTGAGTCAAAGTTATGTGTGGACAGAACTTGAAAGCTCTCCTATGACCCCAAGGGGAGATAGAAAGGTAAATGAGATGAGAGCCCAGGGGCTTTCTGGCACTCACAGTGGGAAAGGACAAGGTCACCTCAGAGCCGAGACCCTGCGGTCAACTGCCTAAGCCATGAACAGGGGAGGGTGTGCCAATGTGAAGGATGGCAGGTCGAGTGCATAGGCGTGCATATAGGTGCATGGGTTAAACAAGGCATAGTCACATGGGAAGACTCCCAGGTCCTGGCCAAGCCAGTTAACTGTATTCTCAGTTATACGAGCTGCCACCTCTAGCAGCTTACGTAATCCAGTCTGTTCTCTTGGCCCATGTGGTAAGATGCGACCATGTAGACAGAGGACAATTCTACAAAGACCAGGAAAGCCAGAAGACACCATGAGGTGGACACTGTTGATGCTCTGCCCGGATTCCCTGGTGTCTCCTAACAGCCCCACCACCACCCCTTCCAGTGTGCTTTTGCCTCCAATGCCTGCACTTGAGACTTTTCCTTGGAGATGTCCTTCAGGCTACTGGAATGACTATGGAGGGAATAAGAAAGCCCAATCTCTTCACCTTAAGTCCTCAAGTGGGGACTACTTTGGGAAAGCACTTAAGACCTCAGAGTTCCCTGCAGGACCAGGTTGAGGCTACCGTCTCCCTGCCTTTGCCTGAAATTGCACCATTACTTGGCTGGCTCTTCCTCCTATTCTTTTACTGATTCTTCCTGTTTGTTATCGTTCCTCTTGTTCTTTTTGAGTTTCCTGAGGTGAATGCATAATTCACTCATTTTTCTCCTTTTCAGTGTGATAACATTTAAGTGTATGAAATTTCCTCTGAGTGCACTTTTGATGTAACACTCTGAGTTTTAATACGATGTGAATAGGAGTCATAGCTCTAAATATTCTATTACTGTATTGACTTCTTCTTTAATCTAAAAGGTAAATTGGAAGACTGTTGTATAATGTGCAAGTGTTTAAGTTTCTATTTGGTTAAATAGAAATAGCTCTAAAAACATATGTCCACATAAAAGCCTGCACATGAGTGCTCATAGTAGCATTATCCATAATAACCAAAAAACAGAAACAACCCAAATGTCCATCAACTGATGAATCAATAAACACAATGTAGCATATCCACACAATGGAATATTATTTGGCAATAGAAAGGAATGATAGGGCTTCCCTGGTGGCGCGGTGGTTGAGAGTCTGCCTGCCGATGCAGGGAATGGGGGTTCGTGCCCCAGTCCGGGAGGATCCCGCATGCCGCGGAGCGGCTGGGTCCGTGAGCCATGGCCGCTGGGCCTGCGCGTCCTGAGCCTGTGCTCCACAGCGGGAGAGGCCGCAACAGTGAGAGGCCCACGTACCACACGGAAAAAAACAAAAAACAAAAAAAAAAGAAAGGAATGATATACTGATATAGTACATGGATGAACCTTGAAAACAGTATCCTAAGTGAAAGATGCCTGTCACAAATGACACATTGTATGACTTTACTTATATGACCTGTCAAAAATAGGCAAATCCACAGAGACAGAAAGTAGATTAGGATAAGGGAGGAGTGTATGGGGAGTGACTGCTAATGGTGTAGGGTTTCTTTGGGGGTGGTGGTGGTGATGAAAATGTTATGAGACTAAATAATGGTAATGGTTAAACAACTCTGTGAATATACTAAAAACCGCTAATTTGTACATTTTAAGAGTGAATTTTATGGTACATGAATTATGTGTCAATAAAGCTATTTTTTTAAAGATACCATTGTTAGCACAAAATGATAAAAAATATTGGTTGCTCCTATTTCCATAAACTTTATCCATAGGATCCATATCCATATACCCAATATTTGTAAATTGGTTGCTCCTATATCCATATCCAGAAAAATATATAGATAGAATTTTTTTTTCTTAGTTTAGGTCCTTGTTGTTTATCTTTTTTATATACAGCAGTGTGTATCTGTTAATCTCAAACTCCTAATTTATCCCTCCCCACCTCTTGGAGTTTTTTAATATAGCGTACATACATAAATGTGCACTAATACACATACAACTTGACAAATTTTCTAATGATGATGCACCAGTGAAACAGCTCTCTAGATCAAGATGTTACCAGCATGCTAGAAGCCCCCTGAGGACTCCCTCCCAGGCACTCCTTGGGAGCATTTCTTTAAAGAATCCTCATCTCAAGGTCTACTTCCGGAAAACACAACCTAAGACAGTGTGGATACAAGGATCCCTTTTCTCTGCCCTCCCCCAAATACCCAGAAGCCATTTTTGAGAGAAGAGCAAGAGGCTGAACTTTTACCTGAAAGAATCATCATCAGAGGCTGTAATTCAACTTTCCTGAATGATTAAACTAAGAGAGGTAAAACTGAAAAAGACTCGCCAATAGTCATTGGCAAGTGGGCGTGGCCATAGCTATCCAAGGGCTGGGGGACAATGAGAAAAGTCAAAGCAGGTACAGAGAATTAAAGTAACTACAGCTCCCTGCATATCTGATGCCATGTGAGTTGATCAGGTAATCCCGCCAGGGAGACATGCTATGTAGGTCACAGAACTCAGTAACTGGCACATAGCCATGTCCACTGAAGGTGATTATTCCCCACTGTCTTGCACTGTGACCCCAGAGAAGTAACTTAACCTCTCTTGGCCTTTGAGTCCTCAGCTAGAAATAAAGGGGGAAAATGCTGAATTACATGTGGTTTTCACATCAATGGTAAGCTAATTATAACTGGTACAAAGAACTTCCACATTTTCATCAGAAAAGGCAAAGGCTCATCCTTATAAATGACCAGGACAACATAGGTTCCAGCCTTAGAGGGTCTGTGATGAAATACCCTGTGACAGGCTTCCAGAAGGCAGGGAGAAGGGTCAAGTTCCCCTGTGGCCTTCCTTTGCCTAGGACCAACAGGGTAACCTTTGAGGAGGCACATCAGTCCTTTACAGGAAAAATATGCTGTCCCTTTGAGAATAAACGAAACCCCCTAGGTGAAAAAGACTTGGACGTGGTCAGCTATAAGTCAAACATTGAAGAGGACTGCTTTAAATATCGGATTATTTAAGATGCTGTAGTGGAAGGATTTAGGTAGAAAGGAGACCAGTATTAACGAATATCATGCTAGCGAGATTCTTCTACGGCTGAGTATTCAGTCCTGACATTGTCAAATTTTATAGGATGGTAAAACCCACCTCAACAGAAGAATGAACTCAAAGCTTCTTGGGTAATAATATTCAGAATTGTTCATGGTCTGGTTCTTCATGCTCCTTTAAAATCATTTCCCACAAATTCTGTTGGCTGTTGGGTCATAGGATATTGCTCTGCTGTTCCCTTTAACCATCCCCTGTGTTTTTATACCCACTACTCTCTATTTTGGGCTTTTTATATATTTTTTATTCAATAATTCCTATTTTTCTTTAAGAGTCAGACTCACTTAATAGCCAAATGGGTTAGATCTTGGCTTTAGGAAAAATACAGCTATAAAAGACAGTTTGGGAGATAATTGGATAATTTGAATATGTCCTGGATATTAACTGATAGTAGGGAAGTACTACTAATAGTATAATCATTATGTAGGAGAATGCCCCTACTTTTAAGATATGTACCTGAATTATTTAAGATGGAATGCTTGACGTCTGTAACTTACTTCCAAATGGATCAGAAAATAGAGAAGATAAAGCAAAGATAGTAAAATGTTAACAATTGTCTAACCTAAATGGTAGGTATTCAGATGTTCATTAAGATGTTTTATTCTTTTTTCTTCCCTTTTTTGTTATATTTTTAAATTTTTATTGGAGTATAGTTGATTTACAATGTTGTGTTAGTTTCTGCTGTACAACAAAGTGAATCAGTTATACATATACATATATCCACTCTCTTTTAGATTCTATTCCCATATAGGTCATTACAGAGTATTGAGTGGAGTTCCCTGTGCTATACAGTAGGTTCTTATTAGTTATCTATTTTATGTATAGTGGTGTGTATATGTCAATCCCAATCTCCCAATTTATCCTTCCCCCTCTTCCCTCTTGGTAACCATAAGTTTGTTTTCCATGTATATGACTCTATTTCTGTTTTTTAAATAGGTTCATTTGTACCATTTTTTTAGATTCCACATATGTGATATCATATGATATTTGTCTTTGTCTGACTTACTTCATTCAGTATGACAATCTCTAGGTGCATCCATGTCACTGCAAATGGCATTATTTCATTCTTTTTTATGGCTGAGTAACATTCCATTGCATATATGTACCACATCTTCTTTACCCGTTCCTCCATCGATAGACATTTAGGTTGCTTCCATGTCCTGGCTATTGTAATTAGTGTTGCAATGAACATTGGGGTACATGTATCTTTTTGGATTATGGTTTTCTCTGGATATATGCCCAGGAGTGGGATTGCTGGATCATATGGTAGCTTTATTTTTAGTTTTTTAAGGAACCTCCATACTGTTCTCCATAGTGGTTGTATCAATTTATATTCCCACCAACAGTGTAGGAGGGTTCCCTTTTCTCCACACCCTCTCCAGCATTTATTGTTTGTAGATTTTCTGATGATGCCCATTCTGAACAGTGTGAGGTGATATCTCATTGTGGTTTTGATTTGCATTTGTCTAATAATTAGTGATGTTGAGCATCTTTTCATGTGCCTCTTGGCCATCTGTATGTCCTCTTTGGAGAAATATCTATTTAGATCTTCTGCCCATTTTTTTTTATTGGGGTATAGTTGTTTTACAATGTTGTGTTAGTTTCTACTGTACAGCGAAGTGAAGTAGAGTACCCTGTGCTGTACAGCAGGTTCTCATTAGTTATCTATTTTATACATGTTAGTGTATATATGTCATTCCCAGTCTCCCAACTCATCCCACCTCACCCCTTTCCCCCCTTGGTGTCCATACGTTTGTTCTCTACATCTGTGTCTCAACTTCTGCCTTGCAAACTGGTTCATCTGTACCATTTTTCTAGATTCCACATATATGCGTTAATATACGATATTTGTTTTTCTCTTTCTGACTCACTTCACTCTGTATGACAGTCTCCAAGTCCATCCACGTCTCTACAAATGACCCAATTTCATTCCTTTTTATGGCTGAGTAATATTCCACTGTATATATGTACTACATATTCTTTATCCATTCATCTCTTGATGGACATTTAGGTTGCTTCCATGACCTGGCTGTTGTAAATAGTGCTGCAATGAACATTGGGGTGCATGTGTCTTTTTTTTTTTAATTTTGTTTAGTTATTTTGGCTACATTGGGTCTTTGTTGCTGCGTGTGGGCTTTCCCTAGTTGTGGCGATCGGGACTACGCTTCATTGCAGTGAGCAGGCTTCTCATTGTGGTGGCTTCTCTTGTTGCAGAGCCGGGCTCTAAGCATGCGGTCTTCAGTAGTTGGGGCATGCAGGCTCAGTTGTTGTGGCTCATGGGCTCTAGAGTGCAGGCTCAGTAGTTGTGGCACACGAGCTTAGTTGCTCCGCGGCATGTGGGATCTTCGCGGACCAGGGCTTGAACCCATGTCCCCTGCATTGGCAGGCAGATTCTTAACCACTGCGCCACCAGGGAAGTCCTGCATGTGTCTTTTTGCATTATGGTTGTCTCTGGGTGTATGCCCAGTAGTGGGATTGCTGGGTGTATTCGTAGTTCTATTTTTAGTTTTTTAAGGAACCTCCATACTGTTCTCCATAGTGGCTGTTTCAATTTACATTCCCACCAACAGTGCAAGAGGGTTCCCTTTTCTCCACACCCTCTCCAGCATTTATTGTTTGTAGATTTTCTGATGATGCCCATTCTAACCAGTATGAGGTGATACCTCATTGTAGTTTTGATTTGCATTTCTCTAATAATTAGTGATACTAAGCATCTTTTCATGTGCCTCTTGGCTATCTGTATGTCTTCTTTGTGGAAATGTCTATTTAGGTCTTCTGCCCATTTTTTTGATTAGGTTGTTTGTTTTTTTGATATTCAGCTGCATGAGCTGCTTGTAAATTTTGGAGCTTAATCCCTTGTCAATTGCTTTGTTTGCAAATATTTTCTCCCATTTGGTAGGTTGTCTTTTCATTTTGTTTATGGTTTCCTTTGCTGTGCAAAAGCTTTTAAGTTTAATTAGGTCCCATTTGTTTATTTTGGTTTTTATTGTCATTACTCTAGGAAGTGGATCAAAAAAGATCTTGCTGTGATTTATATCAGAGAACGTTCTGCCTATGTTTTCCTCTAAGAGTTTTATAGTATCCGGTCTTACATTTAGGTCTTTAATCCATTTTGAGTTTATTTTTGTGTATGGTGTCAGAGAATATTCTAGTTTCATTCTTTTACATGTAGCTGTCCAGTTTTCCCAGCACCACTTATTGAAGAGACTGTCTTTTCTCCATTGTATATCCTTGCCTTCTTTGTCATAGATTAGTTGACCATAGGTGCGTGGATTTATCTCTGGACTTTCTATCCTGTTCCATTGATCTATATTTCTGTTTTTGTGCCTGTATCATACTGGTCTGATTATTGTAGCTTTGTAGTATAGTCTGAAGTCAGGGAGCCTGATTCCTCCAGCTTTGTTTTTCTTTCTCAAGATTGCTTTGGCTATTCAGGGGGTTTATGTGTTTCCATAAAAATTTTTGTTCTAATTCTGTGAAAAATTCTATTGGTAATTTGATAGGAATTGCATTGAATCTGTAGATTACTTTGAGTAGTATAGTCATTTTCACAATGTTGTTTCGTCCAGCCCAAGAACACGGTATATCTCTCCATCTGTTGGTATCAACTTTGAGATTTTTTTTCAATCTTCCTTTATGTTTGAAATTTTTCATAATGAAAAGTTGGGGTTGGAGGAAACAAAAGTAAATTCCTGACATTATCCTAAACCAAAGGTACTTTGACCTCTGCATTTGGGGCCATATCTCACCCCAGCACTAGTACCACTATAGGGCATGCTTGCTGACATACATGCAGCAGGAAAATTTGTCAACTTATTGTTAGCCCTCCCTCACTCTCCAGACACAAGCAGGACACAAGGAAGTTTAGTTCAAAGTGCCAAACTTTAGGAGAGTGCTTGTTAAATTGTAAAATCCTATTGTCAGTGCAGTCAAGTGTTGGGGAAGCTAGTGAAGTAGTCTTGTTCAGGCTTCAGAGGTGGCACCAGGCCTCTCTCTGACTGGACAATGACACGAAAACTGCTGAGCTACATCCAGGCCAGCAGGGGTGGCACCAGCACACATTGTAAACTACTGGATAAGATAGAGGGTAAGTCATGGGACTTCTTGCACCTTGAGGGTCTGGCCAGCCCCAGGGGATCAAGAACATTCCAAGACTTATGAGTTAAGACCAAGGCATTTATGACAACAACCAGGGCTGCTAACTTGCACACAGACTGACTGTTATCAGCCTGCGGCCTGGTGCTAAAAGCTGGGCTCCTTCAAGTGGCAAACTGAAGTCTCACCCGTGGGGTGGACACACCACCAGGACCTTCCCAATTGGGATGCCAGATTGCTGTTCAAGGGACTTCCCAGCACTGCTTGGGATGTAGGTGCTTCCCCAATTTGGTGGTGTATAAACCTCTGTCTTTACTATTCTTTCTTAGTTAGTTATACTATTCTTTTCTTTTCTTTTTTTTTTTTTTTTTTTTTTGCGGTACACGGGCCTCTCACTGTTGTGGCCTCTCCCGTTGCGGAGCACAGGCTCCAGACGCGCAGGCTCAGCGGCCATGGCTCACGGGCCCAGCCGCTCCGCAGCATGTGGGATCCTCCCGGACCGGGGCACAAACCCGTGTCCCCTGCATCGGCAGGCGTACTCTCAACCACTGCGCCACCAGGGAAGCCCTACTATTCTTTTCTTAATTAGTGTACTGTAATCTTTGTTAATTCAATAAACTCTCTCTAAATTCTTATTTAACTGAGTACAGAGTGGTTATTTTGCCAGCGAATCCTGCGAACCTTGAAACCAAAAGTAAGGCTTTAGGCAAAACATCAGATCCTGATACAGAAAATGGCTTCTATTAGCATTCAGAGTCCCAGCACTTGACATTCAAGTAATCATGGACAGCTTTATGAGAAAGTGGTCTTGGACATGAAAAGCCTTAGATGTGAAATCCAATTTGGACTGGGGAGAAAGTATTCCTGTTAGGGTATAAATGTGTTTTGGATAAATATGGGGAAGACAGAACGGCCAAAGTCTGTTTGTATGGCAATGAGTAGAATTTGTTCTCTCATTCTTTCATGTCTAATGGCCTGCTTGGATCAACACAGCTGCCTTACACCATACCTATCCAGGATCCAGCTTTGCCTGCCTGTCTTAGCCTCTTCCCATTTCCTGCATTTGGTCCACTGCCTTGCATTGGGTGTGTGGCATTTCCAGGCTCTCAGGTCTCCTTGGTGTGGCTCATGCAATTGTTTACTCAGAGTTCCCGGATCATCTGCTTCTATAATTGCATGGCTTTCAGCAATTCAACACTATTGATTATCAAAGTCCTGCATCCTCTGTAATGCCTGCAATCATAGTGAATCACTCCAGCTTTGCAAGCCATGACTTGGAAGTCACTCTTGACACCCCTCTCTACCTCACGTCCAAACCATCCCCAAGTTCTATCCATTGCAGGCAAAGCTCTTGAATTTGCCCACTCCCCCAACTCAGTGGATTAATTGACAAAGGTTGCTCACGTTTCATGTCCATTGTGGGTCAGCTGTGTTCTGCTGCATGTTGTCTTCATTCTGTGGCCCAGGCAGACAGAGCAGCCGCTATCCAGAACATTGACGGTGGTGTGGCAAAGATAACCGAGAACATGGTAAACCTCTTGACGGGTCTTGAATCTTCTGCTCACAGATGTCAACGTCAAACATCCCTACTGTTGGGAAAGGAAATCTCACGCAGTCTTTCAACACCCACTAGACCACCTAACAATGGGTCTTGGACCTGGATCACTTCCTTACCAAGAGATAAAGAGCCCACACTGCTTATGCTGAGCTCATCACCTTGGGTGGGAATATCTTTTTTTTGTTTCAGGCTCAATGCTGCTTTTTTGTTCTGCTTAAATGGCACCTGGCCAACTGCTATTTCATTCCTCCATGGGGAGGGGTAGGGTTCCTTCATGTTGGCTGTGGGAGAGACCTCAGCCATGGGGGACAAGTGCCCACTATTGACGCTGATCTTGTTGTGTCTCTTCTATGTGTAAGTAAGCGTTGTTCCATTCAGTGCTTGACTTCATTGTGTTTTCTTTGGTGATACTGATACTAAGATGCAGTGGGCAGAAGTGTTGAGAGTCCTCCCCTGGGACTGGTTACCAGTGCAGGGTTCCCTCCTCAACAACTCCCCTCCCTCTATCATCTTCTTGATAGAAGCAAGTCACAAAGCCACACCTTATTTCAACAAGATGGGAGTGTATAGTCCTCTCTCAGGGAGAGAAAATCCAGGTTGGAACTGTGCAATGAGGTTCAGAGAACATACAAGTCCCTGGGAAGTCTAGGAAAATCATGGTGTCCCCTGGCTTTGGGGTTCTGAGTGGAAAAGCAGGTTAACAAAGCAAGGATTCAGGCAATGGAGGAACATGACAAGGGACAGCCACTGAAAGTGGGGTACAGGTTGGGTGCTTAGTCACAGGATATGAATTAAAGAGAGGAGAGCTCAAATCCAGGGGAATAGTCCCAACACAACCTACAGCAGTGGCAGAAATGAGGGGATAGGAGCAACTATGAAAGACGGATAAACAGAACTGATGGATGATCCAGTGCAAATGGGGTGGGAGAGAAAGAGTCAAAGGCGACAAATATTCTGAGCTCTCTAGGAAGAAGTACTGTGGGATCTTGTCAATTTCATTGACTCAGTAAAACTGGAACTACATTTCCCAGCATTCCTTTCCCTCTAAAATTTCAGGCTAGCATTTGCCATAAGAAACAATTCTCCATGATGTTTGAAAGGCAGACGCGAAGCAGCGCGTAGATTTCTTTTTACCCCACAAACGTCAAAGCAAGGTGCTGGCCATTGTCACTGACCTGCCTGGGGCACGTCTTCCTTCAGCTCCTCTGGCTGCTGTCAGAGCAGGACACCAGATTCCCTCACGGGACATCCAAGGCTCCCCCAGGTTGGAGTTAGTGAGAAATAGACATGGATTTCAGTTCATCCTCACAGATTTGAGATTGTCCTTGTGCTTGTCCACATCTGGGTTTCCTTCCTGGTGGTCTGGTTGACCTCTAGGGACTTCAGGCTGAGTTAGAGCATCAGCTTTCCTGGACTGTCCCGCCAGCTCCCACTGGGTGAGGGTCACCACCTCACCAAGGCAGGCATGGCGCTTCTGTCTCTCCCATTGATTCTGACAGAACCTGCATCTTAAAGCCTTTCACGTGATGACCGTGCTTGGCCTTCACATGCAGGAGTTTCTCTGCCTTTTTAAAGAATGCTCTTCCTTTCAGGAGAAAGAGGTGTGTCCCAGTGAACTCAGCTGTGGGAAATCCCAGCTATGATTGGGAAGCACATGCCCATTTACTGTGCATCTGTTAATGTGGTCCTTAGGGAATGACCTATACATGTTATCTGCTTAACTTTTCTCCTATGAGTCATGCAGACAAATACAGTGGCAGGAAACCCCAACCAAGCATTTTCACCAAAGCACAGAAAATGTCATCAACCCCCTCTCCCCACTCAAGTTTGTGTCTCTGTGCAAACGTGATTCTCATTATTCTCTGCAGCCCACTTCCTCCCCTCCCAGCATGAGTTCCCTCAATTAGAAACAGAAGTAAGATGGGCAAGTTCAGTGCTGGCTTGTACTTCCCTTTCAGGAAGCTCTTATTTTCCTTCACCCCCACTGGATGCCCAGTGTCCTCAGTTGGCTCCACCCCGCTACCATCAACACCAGTATTTCACAGAGTTTATGCTTCTCTCAAACAGCTGGAACATGCAAAGTTAACATGCCCAGTATTCACCAACCATCCTGCCACCCTTACATTAGAACCATGAAGCCTCCACCTGCCAAAACAGAGGAATCCAGTTATTTCCAGAAACTGCCCTTCCTAATATGTGTAGAGAGACTCATTCAGGTTCTGGATACAGTCCTGGAGTATTTTTTTATAGCTTGTTAATGGGACAGAATGTCAAACACCTTACTAGGATATCTCATGAAATAATTTGGACCATTGTGTGGAGAGCCGAAATGGTCCAGGAAGGTTCAGTGAGGTAGCATCCTGGTACCTCTACCTTGGGCAAGAGTGAAGAGGGAGGGTCATCCAGTCATGAATATACTAGGCCAGTGCCGTGGGAACGACCAGCTCCAGGCTACAGGGTTGGTCCTTTAGAGAGGGGGCCCACCAGCTGAATCCCAGTATACAAAAAGCCACACTTGGGCTGATGTTGTTATTCAGGGCATCCAGATTGATAGGTAAAGAATAGTAGTAAACTGATGTCTGTGAGACTCACTCTAAGGCCTATCCATTGGTGAGCGCAGGCTTCCAGGTACATCACTAAGCTTGATTAGGTTTGTTCAGGAATAGCGCTGACTTGAGCCTAGAGGTTGAAAGCCTTTAGTACCTGTTGCTAAGCAGGGATAGCACAGGTGAGAAGCAAAACTACAGATAATTATTTTTCCATGATAGGTAATAGGTTTGGTTAGTTCTCCACTGAAGGGGGTAAATATTCCAATGTTGATCATTAGGCAAATATAGGTCCTCAGACAGAAAAGTGGAAGTTTGCAGACCTGTCCTAGACCTTAAAGAAAGGAGGGTTTTTAAGGTATGGGCTCCTTCCTTGGATATGCTAGACTGACTATTACCCCTGGAGAAAGGGTTAGAGGAAACGACACTTTGCAGGAGAACGGGGCTGGGTGCTGCAAGTTCCAAAAAGCAGGCCACGCTTCAGAACCTAGGTACCTGACCTCACAGACCTAGTATTTGTTATTAATATTTGTTTCCCATTTGTCATCTTTTATCTGGCACAATGGTTCTCAACCCCGTTTGCACAGACAATCACCTGAGGAGATTTTAAAACTCTCTGAGCCCCACCCAAAAGATTTTAGTCAGAATCTCTGAGGGTTGGGCCCGAGCATGATACATTCAGTATCTATAATACCTATTGATCTATCTATCAATCAATCTATGTACATATCTATCTACTGATTTTATATTTACACATACATATATGTATGATCTCTAAGTATACATTGTGTTTGTGTATATATATAATCAGTGTATATGTATATATATAAAATATATGATATTTTATATATATATGATATATATAAATATATATATCAATATACATATTGATATATACATATATATGATCAGTATATATGAGACATATTTAATCAGATTAATAAAATGATTTTATATGCATATGTGTGTATGCATTTTTTTAAACACTCCAGGTGATTCCGATGTGCAGCCAGAATCAAGAATCACTGCTTTAATAAACTTTCTCTGAAACATCCCCACTCTGCCTCACCTTTGCTGCTGAGAGTATGAAGCAAATACACAAAACCAGAATGGTCATAACAGTGGTTTTATTCAGAGTAGGTTAAATGAGCTGGGGTGGCTAAAGATTTGCGATACAAGATCTAGTTTCCCCTCTCCATACAAATATTGATAGTTTCTGAGCATATCAATTGGTTTTTTAAAAGGTAGACAAAACTTTTCTTAGAGCAACTCTCTGAAAAATGACTTAATTTTTAAAACAATTTTAATAACTCTGTGGTAATATATTTTAAAAATTTAGTTCTACCAAAGGTTGTCAATATCTAATGACAAACAAAATGTGTCTAATATTTGGTTTGCTGACAAGCCAAAGGATGATATTTAGGGAATGGGGAGCAGGAACCTCCTGAAACATCTCAGCAGAGAGCTTGCCCAGTTATATAAGACCAGCCCTTCTCCCTGGCACTTTTCCTCCTAAAAAGTGCTTATTTTTGAATGCCTCATTCATAAGCAGCAATCCTCACTTGAAAGATTCACATTGGCTATAGCTCACACAATAGAAGACTATGGCACAATGAGAGTGGGTTTTTTTTTTCTTTTTCTTTTAATCTTTTTGTGCTTAAAAGTATCTACTGGTGATAGCCTTGGAGGAGATAGTTTGGAGAGAGTTTTCTTGTTTGCCTTTGAAGATAGTCAATGAATATAATATGTATTCAGGAACATATTTAAAATGTTATGTTTTGGGCCTCCCTGGTGGCGCAGTGGTTGAGAGTCCACCTGCCGATGCAGGGGATACGGGTTCGTGCCCCGGTCTGGGTGGATCCCATATGCTGCGGAGCAGCTGGGCCCGTGAGCCATGGCCGCTGAGCCTGCGCATCCGGAGCCTGTGCTCCGCAATGGGAGAGGCCACAACAGTGAGAGGCCCGCGTACCGCAAAAAAAAAAAAAGTTATGTTTTGTAGATGGAATCCATAAATCAACTAGTTTTTTTTTTTAAAGCTATATACTTTGGAGATATTTATCTGGTTGTAGCAATGATTCTCACAAGCAGATTTTTTCCAGCTTTATTGCAATATAAGTGGCATACAACCTTGTGTAAGTTTAAGGTGTACAATGTGATGATTTGGTACTTGTATACATTGTGAAATAATTACCACGAAGGTTAGTTAACACCTCTATCACTTCACATAGTTACCATTTGTTTTTCGGTGTGGAGAGAAGATTTAAGATGTACTCTTTTAGCAACTTTCAACTATATAATACAGCTAACTATAACTATACATTGTTAATTATAATCACCATGCTGAACCTTAGATCCCCAGAACGTATTCATCTTCTAACTGGAATTTGGTACCCTTTGATTAACATCTCCCTGTTCCCCTCACCTGCCACCCCCTACTAACCACTGTTCTACTCTGTTTCTATGAGTTTGGCTTTTTTTGATTCCACATATGTGAGAGAAAATACAGTATTTTCTTTCCTCTGTCTGATTTATTTCACTTAGCATATGCCCTCAACGTCCTTCCACATCGTCACACAAAAGGCAGAACTTCCTTCTTTTTTTGTGGCTGAATAATATACCACATCTTCTTAACCTATTTATCTATTGATGGACACTTAGGTTGTTACCGTGCCTTGGCTATCATGAATAACGTTGCAATGAACATGGGAGTGCAGATATTGATTCTGAATCACTTTGAGATAGTGATTTCATTTCTTCAGATATATACCCAGAAGTGAGATTGCTGGATCATATGGTAGTTCATTCTATTTTTAACTTTTTCAGGAACCACCATACTATTTTCCATATGGGCTGTACCAATTTACATTCCCACCAACAGTGTACAAGTTTTCTCTTTTTCAAAAACATTTTTTAAATCTACTCCATTGGTTTAAAAAACTTCATAAAACCCCTTACACCATATATAAAAACTAACTCAAAATGGATCAAAGACCTAAACTTAAGAACTAAAACCACAAAACTCATAGAAGAAGAAAACATGGGAACAAATCTTCATGATTTTAGATTTGGGAATGGTTTCTTATATAAAACACCAAAAGCACAGGCAACAGCAACAACAACAAAATGGGTAAACTGGACTTCATTAAAATTAAAAACTTTTGTGTGTCAAAGGACACTATAAAGAGAGTGAAAAGACAACTTACAGAATGAGAGAAAATATTTGGAAATCACATATCTGGTAAGGGTTTAATATCCAGAATAAATACAGAACTCCTTCAACTCAGCAACAAAAAGACAAATAATCCAATTTCAAAATGGGCAAAGGACTTGAATGAACATCTCTCCAAAGAAGACATACCAATGGCCAGTAAGTATATGAAAAGATTCTCAACATCTTTAGGCATTAAGGAAATGCAAATCAAAACCACAATGTGATGTCACTTCAAGCTATTAGGATGGCTATTAATAAATAAATAAATGAACAAACAAATAGCAGAAAATAAGTGTTGGTAAGGATGCAGAGAAATTGGACCATTGTACATTGAAGGTGGGAATGTAAAATGGTGCATTCAATGTGAAAAACAGTTTAATGGTTCCTCAAAAAGCTAAATATAGAATTACCATGTGACCCAACAATTCTATTCCTAAGTATATGCCCGAAAAGAATTGAAAACAAAGTCTCAAGTAGATACTTGTATGCCAGTGTTCACTGCAGCATTATTAACAATAGCCAAAATGTCGAAACAACCCAAGTGTCCCTTGACACATGAATGGATAAACAAAATGTGGTATATCCATACAATGGAATATTATTCAGTCATCAAAAGGAATTCTGATATATGCTACAACACAGATGAGACTTGAAAACATTATGCTAAGTGAAATAAGCCAGACACAAAAGGGAAAATATTGTGTGATTCCACTTATATGAAATATCTAAAATAGGCAAATTCATAGAGACAGAAAGTTAGAGGTTCCCAGGGGCTGAAGAGAGGGAGGACTGGAGAGTTATTGCTTAATGGCTACAGAATTTCTGTGTGGGGTGATGAAAAAAATTTGGAAATAGATAGTGGTAATGGTTGTACAACACTCTGAATATAATTAATGCCACATGATTACTATAAAAATGGTTAAAATGGCAGATTTTATTTTATGTATGTTTTACCACAATAAGAAATATGTTTTAAAAATCCATGAAACCCACTGTGCCATTTACTATCTTCTCCCAATTTACACTGTCAGATAAATGTCACTGAAATTAACAGGAAATGTGAAATTCCTTTTGATAAGAACAAGGAATGGATTACTAATTTATGCCAGAGATTGGGTACAGATGCTGTCATAGTATAAATATTACCACCACCTAACATTATTTCATAGGACACTCAGGAGACCACTCTGAATCTGGAACAAGTCTTCTAAACCTGCACAGATCTAGAAGGAAATGTATTATGGAATATATATGCCCTCATTCTAGAAAGACAAATTCCCTTTTTCCTCTTGATTTAATTAAGTTTTCCCTTAAGATAATCTTATTGTGTGTGGACTTATTATAGTTGAGATTAGTTTTTAGAAAGAAATAAACACAGGAGGTAATGTGGTCTTTGAGTAAGAAAATCAATTTAAGTCAGCATTATTCAGAAATGGTGTTTTAAAGGAAAAACCCATAAATTCTGACCCTCTCATGTTTCTATATTCTGAATCTGGTCATCATAATACAGATTATTTAGATGTTGCTGATAGATTCCAGTAAAATTTTGAAACATGGGAATACAGATAACATGCTTTTTAATCACTAGTCTTTCTTTATGCTGAATATATATATATATATATATATATATATATATATATATGAGCATGCAAAAAACAATGTATTTAGGAGCCCATTAGAAATTCAGATGCAGAATTTCCTTTCATCTGATCATGTAGAAGTGGATTAATACAGATAATATGAACAGAGAAAGATAAAACGATGTCATGTTGGATATTCAGTAATCCATTAATCAAGTATAAAAGTTTTCTAATAACCATTAAAAAGAAAATCAAAGAATATATAAATTTTAATTTAGCATAGCATTGCACCACATCATAGCTTATGGGAGGCTTCTGAAGCAGCTAGCAACAGATGGATTCCTGGTCATTCACTAAGAATTTGGAAATGCCAAAGGTAAAGAAAACTGGACTGCTCCAAAAAGATTTTAAATAAAAAGAGTATAAATTCCCCATAGTAAAAACCTTATGGAGAACTGTTATGAGTTTAGGCACTACTGAATAAAACTGCAGTTAAGAAAACCAGTTATTTTTATAGGGAAAATAAATTTTCCTATGATAATTCAGATGAAACTGGTAAATGGATAACTGCCTTAATAAAAAGGAGAGAGAAAGCGCAACATAACAGCAATTTATACAAAACAAGAAGGGAGAGTCATAAAAGAGATAACGAATATCTTTAAGGCATATTATGAGAGTATGTAAATCTGAGAACCTGGTAAGTGTGGTAGATTTAGAAAGTTTTGGGGAAAGAATTTGAAATCTTAAATTTCTTCTTAAATGGAAAGTTTTTTCAAAGATGAAAGATCTGTCTACCTTGAAAGCGTGCAGATTCGATCACCCCAACATATGGGAGGTCTAGAATGGGACCCACAGTTTCCGTTGACACATTTCAACGATATGGAGGACTCAATCCCATTTTGAAGTCACAGTATTTTACTGAATTGCTCCTAAATCAATTCTCCGGCGCTGTGAAAAAGCATTTACCTGCATTAGTCAGGACTCTCTACATTATAAATGACAAAAACTAACTCAGGTTGGCCTCCGCAAACTAGCAGACTAGGTTGGTTTCCGTAGCTGGGAAAAGATACTGGATTAGAGAAGCAGGAGCTGAGTTTAAGGACTGGTGATCTGAGTTCACCACTGCCTGGATTTTTTTTCCCCTTTCTACTTGTCTCCAGTTTCTGTTTGCCTTTAATGTCTGCATCCATCTCCAGCTGGACAGAATAAAGCCAAGCCAAGGCAAGCCAGGATTGAAGTAACTGGCAGCAAGAGAGAATGAGAGGGGAAAAGTGTCTCTATGGCAGGAGTCCTGAGTTTCAAACTCCAGATTCTGAGATCCCCAGAACAAAGCAAGTTCCTGAAACTCTTCCTCTGGTTTGGCTAGCATTTGCAAGATCCTTCAAATAAAGCCCCCCTTGGGCTCAGGCTAGTCTGAGTTGAGATTCTGTCACTGGTAACCAAGAGTCCACACTAATATCGTACAGCTCTCTGAATAGTGCTGAAGAACTGACTTCCTGGGAAAGGAAATGTGTGGGCAAGTAAACATCAACCTAATCATTTGGGATTTATTACTAAAAGAGGGTACACTTAAGTGAGGCTTCAGCAGAGGGATGGGTGCGAGTTATTCATGAGGCATGAAAGTGAAGCAGAAACTGAAGCAGGGCAAAATTATAAAGAGTTAAAGTAAAAGAAAGGGAGTTAATGATATGGATATGTGATACTGGTCAGCAAAGTTACTAATTTCCACACTCAACAAGCATTCACTGAACATTCTTTATGTGCCAGGTACTGTGGCAGGTGCTATGAAGGCCCAAAATACGTGTAATGCACAGTTCCTGCCCTCAAGCATTGTATACTTTAGTAGGGACACAAAACAGTTCCTCACATTACAGTTCTACAAAGCTGTAGTGATATGGACCAAAAATAAGACAAGGCAAAGAATTCTTTATTCTCAATTTTGGAACAGATTTGTCCCAGATGGGAGAATGGGGCAGGTTCATGGAGTAGTGGTATTAACCTTGATATTGACAGATAGGCATCTTTAGAACAAATAAAGTGGAATGAGAGGGAAGAGAAAGAGTAGTTAAAACACTCCAAATACAGAGAAGAATAAAAGCAAGAGCACAGGAGTTTGTGAACATCATAATTTGCTAGAATGGTGGATTTTGCCAGAAGATATAAGGTCTTAAATATCAGACTCAGGGATTTAGACTTTATCTGGGGGAATGAGGCACCAATGCAAATGTATGAACAGAATGGAGCCAGATTAATAAGACAGTGGTAGATAGGATGATTTGACACTAGAAGAGATGGAAGTCAGGACAATTCCTCAGCAGTCTTTTAACTTAGTACAGATGAGAGGTAATAAGTAAGTCACTTGAGAAGTTACTGAGGAAATGGGGAAATAAGAGTAGTTGTGGAAAATATAATGGAGGTAGGACAGGCCTTCACAACTGGTTAGACATAAGGAAAGAGGATGCCTGGGTTGCATGCTCAGGGGCTAGAAGGAAAAGAGGGCCACTAACTGAACTGGGGGAGGGAAGGAACGGAAGCAAGTTTGCGGGAGGAAAGGATAGTTTGGGCCATCTCAGGTTTAGGTGTTTAGGTGTTTTGTGGACATCCTGGGGTAGAAGACCAGGAAGCAGTTAGGTGTAAGACCCCTGAGTTCAGAAGAGAAGTTGGAAACACAGGTTTTTATTTGGAAGAAGTCTGCAGAGGGGAGGTAGTTGACATCAAGGAGGGTTACAATCATACTTCCACTGTCATGAGGACAAAATGAGATGACAAATGCAAAGCACATGGATCACTTCCGGGAACAAGGTAAGTACTCAGTGAGTGTTGTCCTGAAGGATCTGCAGAGTTGATTGTTCTAACGAATGGGGATACTTAAATAAATAATTGTATAGTTACATGATGGGAGATTATTCAGTTCTTTAAAATCATGTTTGTGAAGAATAGTAAAATGACTTGGGAGAATACCTTTAATTTAATATTAAGAGGGAGAATCAGAATATAAAATGGAAATTTTACTAAGTAGAAATATACATACACATACAGAAACACTTGTAGTAAAAAAACGTTCACAGTGGTTCTATCTGGAGAATGGGAATGATGGGAGTGGTTGGGATTTAAGTTTTTTCTTATATAATGTAATTTAAATAAATTTAAGTATTTCAGTCTATTATCCATATTTTTATGATAAGTGTGTAATACTTTAGAGTCAGAAAACAGTTTTTTAATTGAAGTTAGTTGATTTACAATGTTGTGATTCAGATATATCTATATCTATATAGGTATAGATATAGATATAGATATTCTTTTTCAGATTCTTTTCCATTGTAAGTTATTACAAGATATTGAATATAGTTCCCTGTACTATACAGTAGGTCCTTGTTGTTTATTTTATATATAGTAGTATGTATCTTTTAATCCAAAACTCCTAATTTTTCTTCCCCTCTCTCCCCCATTTCCCCTTTGGTAACCATAAGTTTGTTTTCTACACCTATGAGTCTATTTCTAGAAAACAATTTTTATACAAAGAAAGTTTGCTCAATAACATCAAATATTGTAGAAAGTTAAAGAAGGGGGGAGGTCATTGGTCTTGGCAACTAGGTGGTCACTGATGGCAGTTTTAGTAAAATAGTGATGGCGGAAGCTTTTTAAAAAATATAATAAATATTTCATGCATAAAAAAGTATTTAAATAAATAGAACATTATCAAAATGGTTGAAGCCTTCAGTGTACTCCTTTCTAATAACATTTCCCTTCCTTCCTGCAAGAGGTAGAGATTATTCAGAGTGTTGTCCTTAAAGCCACATTTTGGTAGAGGATGGAGGTAGGGCCTGAGAGGCTCTTTGATGAGTTGGTAGGAAAGTGGAGGAGAATAAGAGGACAATAGCTTGAAGAGGATGCAGAGTAGAGAGAAGCGTTTTAATATAGAATAGAGCAGAAGTGAGCAAGTTTCCAGCAGAAGTAAGGGCACCAGATAGAGACTAAGGATGCAAGAGAGATGGGAAGCTGTAACTAAGACAATCCACTGTGAAATGCGTAGAAATGTTTAAAATGGGCACTTCGGGGTGAAATTCAGCTACATCATGGAATGATCCATTCTGGTCATAAGACAGATCCATTCATTGAAATTAATGCATTTATCTTCCTTGTTCTTTATGTATTCCTTCAGGCAAAATATATGTTAACATTAGCATAAACCTTTTTCTTTTTCTTTTTTTTTTCTTTTGTCTGCATTGGATCTTTGCTGCTCCACTCAGGCTTTCTCTAGTTGTGGCGAGTGGGGGCTACTCTTCAATGCGGTGCATGAGCTTCTCACTGCGGTGGCATCTCTTGTGGAGCACGGACTCTAGGGTACGCAGGCTCAGTAGTTGTGGCGCACGGGCTTAGTTGCTCCGTGGCATGTGGGATCTTCCCAGACCAGGGATGGAACCCATGTCCCCTGCATTGGCAGGCAGATTGTTAACCACTGCACCACCAGGGAAGTCCCAGCATAAACCTTTTTCAAGGAGACAAATCCCACTGGAAATTTTAAAAAAACAAATAAATGGTTAAAACTCAGCAAAACATTAGCAGAACAGAGACAAGGATGTTGCTGCACTTCCTTAAAGAAGTGACCCCTGTAAAAGAGAATATTTCTTCTTTTTTATTTCAGATAGTGACACATGCACAAATCAATTCATGGTCCCATTTTTACATTATTACTGAAAATGAATAAAAGAGCTCCTTGGCTCTGTTCAAGATGTTACTCTATTTTTCTCAACAAGATTATGCAATAATATCCAAATTCTAACCAACAGATTGAGTTGGGTTGTGAAACAAATTATTCATAGAGATAGGACTCGCTTCCTAAAGGTTGACTCTCATATCACAATATGAGCAGGGTCTGAGTATTATTAGTTGCGCCCCAAATATTTCATTCCCAGTTCTGATGATAATGAAATATACTAAACTAGCATTTGATAGTATTAAAATGGCAACATGCTTTGGAAGGATTTAAAGGATTTGGTCTCAAGAAATCATTTACAATTCAGCGGGTATGCTTCCTGAAGGCATATACCTTTGAAGGCATTTATTAAAATTAATCAGCATTAACCTGCATTCTTTACTTAAGGGGATAGGGTGATCCAGAATAACATCTGTCTCTGTAACTATATTTGCCTGATATTAAATTGCTTTTGTACATGTTTTGGGCAAAATAATAATGTATTAAAGTATTATGAACTCAGGCAGCTTCTAATTATTTATCACTGAAAATTATTTACCACTAAAGTTATTTCGAATTTTCTTTCATCTAAAAAAATGTAAACAGTGTATTATGTTTTTGTTTCTGAGAGATATTACATGGACATATATTTGAGTCTCAATATTTTATGATTAGAAAAATAAAGTCACAGAATAGGTCCCTAAAATTGTTTTCAAACTGATTTCTTTATTAATGAGACAGTGAATAGTATTCATATATAATTTTCATAAGATGATGTATGTATATAAAACAACAAAATTTTCCTGTATGGAGTAATATTATTATCATCATTTTGGTAAAAATTTGGGACATATTTCCAAAAGAGAAATTAAAGACCTTCTCTAGGGACTACCATTGCTCTTGAGTAAGTTATTTAACCTCTGAGCTTAGACTGGTACCCACAAATAACTAGCTTATCTATAGCTGTCAGTCATGCACTTGTAGGTTCTACCCCTCGTCCCACAGATAGATCATCACACTCATAGAAAAAACCCAGTCATCATTAACCAGCATGCCACTGGGCAAGAGCCTACTGTGCTATTTGATATTTTGAACTGTGTCCTTTGATAAAGATAGCAATTAGGTTAAAAAGAAATAAAATTTTAAACACTGGATTCGAACAGAAAAACAGAATTTCTAATTCTGGGTTGTATATCAGCCTGAGTCCATTCAGGAAAGCAAAAACCATGCTAGGTATTTCAAACAGAGGTATTTAATACAGAGATTTGTTACACAGGCATTGAAAGGTTGAAAGTGGGATGCTGAGGTAACCTAGAGAAAACACCAGGAAAAACTACCACCTTGAGGGCTGGGAAAACAAATAGGAAGAGATGGTGTTACTAGAACTGGAAAGTTCTGTGGGAGTGCAGGACAAGAAGGGACATGCCCATGGAGCTGATTTTTGCTGAAAAGTCTAAGGAGGGTCATAGCCAGATGGGTGCTAGAAGGTCAAGAAGACAGAACTGGAAGGTAATGAAAATGGGATGCTGGGGATAGTGTGGCAGGTGCTAGGACAGTTGATGGGTGGGGGGTGAGGGAGTGTGGTGGGGCTGTCACTCCAACAGCATGGCTGCTGCATATACCTCGTAGGGGCGGCTGCACGCTGGCTTTGGAAGTACCAAGAAAGGCTGGAGGATACAGCTATAGCTGTTCTCTCCTGCTGGAGGGACTCAGACCTGAATTGGAGGCCAGGAGAGGGCACATTATTTCCTCCACCTGCCTTCCAGTCTCCCATCAATGCCTCCTATTGGTAGAATCTATGTGGAAGTGGACTGGGAGATGAAGTTATGGAGCCTCAGTCCCACTATCACAGAGCAGCCTATAGATAGGGGGGCATGGGGCTGAGAAAAATTAGGCAAATAAATGGCAAGGTAATTGTGTGTATTTCACAGTTAAGGTATGTTAAAGTTTTTGCCATTAGAAGAATCAGAAGAGACTCATGGTCTCTTGAGAGACAGTTTGGGAGACAATTGTCCCCAGGACTCTTGTGTTTCTGCACATCTCATGAGCCAAAGCACTGAAAATTCGTTATCCACTACCTTTTCAAGAATGTTCATATAACAGATAGCTTTGGAAGATAAACATAATGTGTCTCTCTGGAATAGAGGGAAGGTATGTTTGCTGTCCAGTATAATAAAGATACTGTTTTCCCCAGGGCAAAGGTTGGAAAAGTTTGCTTGCATGAGGAATAAAGAAGATTATAAAAGATTGAGTTTTCCAAAGCTGTGATTCCTCAGCTGTGACACAAACCTACTGCATAGGTATTGCCCTGATATGTTCTGAATCACCCTCATGAAACTTGGGGGACAAGAGGGCCCGAATATGAAGCTCATGATGATTGTTGTGCCATAAGTAATAAAGCCCTTTGTCTCCGACCCAGGAGTCCCATTACCTCTGTCAACATCCATGTGGCAGGTTAACCTAATTGCTTACAAATAGGGTAAAATCTCAGATCCTTCATAGTTCTTGAGAGAACTTTCCATTCAACTCAACAGACATTTACTATGATACTGGTGTTTAACCAACCTTCATGGACGTGTCCAGTGTACACAAGATGAGCAGTCTCAGCCCTCAAACAGTTCACAGTGTAGAAGGAAAGGGATGTGCTCCAGCACCACCTCCATCACCACCACCTCCACCCCCACCCCCACCTCCATCACCATCACCACCACAACCTCCACCACCACTTCCACTACCTCCATCACCATCACCACCTCCACCACCACTTCCACTACCTCCATCACCATCACCACCTCCACCTCCACCTCCATCACCATCACCACCACCACCACCACCTCCACCCCCCCCACCTCCATCACCATCACCACCACCACCTCCACCACCACTTCCACCACCTCCAACCCACCTCCATCACCACCTCCACCACCACCAACACCTCCATCATCACCACCACCTTCATCACCACCACTGTCACCACCTCCATCACCATCACCACCCCCATCTCCATCACCACCTCCACTCTACCACCCCCACCTCCATCACCACCTCCACCACGACCTCCACCACCACCACCTCCATCACTACCACCACCTCCATCATCACCACCACCTCCATCACCACCACCACCTCCATCACCACCACTGTCACCACCTCCATCACTGCCTCCATCAGTACCACCAGAGCCTGTATCCCACAAAAACTCAGCAGAGTAGAGGAAGCTGATACAAGTCAATACCTTGAGTCCATCTGCTGTCAGTTTTCCAAAATATTGCTAACAGTCTTCATCTGCCATTGTCTCCTTTCTTACTGTTTTTGCCTTTTGGATTTACTCTTTGCTGTAAATTTGGTGGGGTTTTAGAAGGGGAAAACTGTCAGAGGTCTTCAACATGCCATATTTAAACTGAAGTCTGGAGACTTTCATTTTCTATCTGATGTGCTAGGTACCTATTTTGTTTCTGTATGTACCAATGAACTCTAAACTTCAGGACCCTGCCTTGTAAAAGGAGAACTGCTTTGATATCACTTTAGAGATGGAAATGGTACATATACCTTCACTAATAAAAACATTTTTTCAGTAACTTTATTCCCTTCGGGGGAAAAATGCTTTGACCTGTTAGCCATCATTAATATTGACATGCAAAGGGGTTTTAGGTCATTTTGATAGGGAGAAAAACCAGAGGCCTCCATTTAGGATCCTGAGTGATGATTTGCAAAGGAGTATCTCCTGGAGAAAAGGGTTGAGGCTAAGATCTGAAGATACAACCAACTTCTTTCACAATTTTACTTGGGGCCAGCAGAATATTTTTTCACTGAGCTGAGGTGTGTATCTCTACATGTCTCTAACTTCCCAGGAAGTAAATAATGTATTAAACCCAGTCATCTTACTGAAACTTCAACTACCCCTGAACCATCCTTGTAATGAAGAGAGAAAGCACAGCTCCTGCATCTTCTGCCCATTAAACGAGATGAGTTTATCTTTCCATAAGCTTAAACAAAATAGCAACTCAGTGGGCCTCCTAGGACTAACCAAATAAGAAAAGAGTGCTCTAATCAATGTTACTGCCAGGCTTAATTGTTTTCTGATATTTGGTCTAAATTTTATTGCTGTCAGTTGAGTACCTCTCTTTAAGCAATTCTATTTGCCTCTCAATTACTTGCATATGTTTCATATAATATATCTCCTTGTGGTAGAAGAATAAGGGGACACTGAGAATGCCATTGGTTATTTAGTTTTTCTTGTTATTACAAGCAATGGTTTCTTTATGATCGCTCTGTTCAACTAAGCATTTTTAAGGTTTTTTAAATTTTGGGTTTGGTGATATCAGTGCTGCTGTCCACTTACCCCCATGTTCAGTATTTTCCTCCCATCTGATGAGAAAGTCGATAAGTGTCTTTTCATCAAGGTGTTTTTAAGGTAATTTTTCTGTTTTTGTTTAACATTGCTCAAAGAGCAACTCCCCCCCCCCCAAATTAAGATACAGATACTGATTAAAATACATGGCTGTTTGCTTCCCTGCATATTGGCCCAGCGCCTGGAAGGATCACACACCAGCAGGTAAATAGGATTGTGGCTGATACACCTGGCATGAGAGTGGATGGTAATGAAACCCAGGCTGCCCTCCAGTAAAAATCAGGATCTTCATGTCTTTGACTAAATCACTTCAGATCAAGGCTCTATTATGGCAGAGCTAACTAATGGTTTCAAAATTAAAATCAGAAAGAACTTCAGTATCATTATGTTGTTTCTACATATTGCAGGAATTTTAGACTGGGTGGAGGATGGTGCTGTGAAGATAGAGAAGGAAAGGAAAACTACTGTGGTTGGTTAATTGCAAAAAAATAGCTCCGATTCTTTACCCTCCTTTGCCATATCACTTTGTAGTGCCTTCTCAGTCTGACTCTCGCTTGGAGAGGTAACTTGCTCAAGCCAGTGGGATATTACCAAATATGTGCAAGTAGAAGCTTGCAAAATGGTTACTTGTCTCAATTTGCTTGTCCTGTAACTCCACCTCCAGCATGAGGAAATGAGGGGGGCTATCCTGCTGGTGGATGAGAGAAAAATGCCCAGTCACCCTGAAACTGAGCAGACCCTATGGGGCCTTCCCTGGACAGACCCTGCCTGCTTCTTTTTGGTAGAAAAATTGTAGCCTCCTAGGCCTCTCCTGAGTTCCAAAAAACAAATTTCATCAGAGAAGTGAGAAAATGCAGAAACAAGGGAAAACAGTCAAGCAAGACAAAATGATAATAGTTTAGTCAGTAAACAAAGTCAAGGATCTTTAGTTCCTCCTCAAGGTCTGTAGATAATATTCTGGGCCATATCATTGAGCTATTTTGCAGATACTGAAATCCCCAGCTGGAAGAAATTAACTGCATACTGACCACAAACAGGTAGACCCCAGACCAGTTGGAACCAGAAGGTTGATGATGCTGACTCCTCACCAGCAACCCATCAGAAGAATGTACATGAGCTGATTATGCACCCCACAACCCTCTCCCTCATCCTGTCTTTAAAAACCTTTCCCTGAAAACCATCAGGAAGTTTGGGCCTTTTGAGCATTAGCCGCCCCTACTCCTTGCTTGGCACCTGCGATAAATGCTGCACTTGCCTTCACCACAACCCGGTGCGAGTAGATTGGCTTTATTGCACGTGGGTGATAGGACCCAAGTTTGCTTCAACAACAACCCCTGTCACCTGGCAATAGTGAGCCTACCATCTGACACATCAACAAGTCCAGTCTGGATCAGGTGAACTACATACCAAGCCCAATCCAAATGGCTGAACCACAGATTATGGAGCTAAATAAATGCCAATTAGTTTAAGCTATTGAGACTTGAGGTGGTACCACTGAGCATTACCATGGTGACTGATAACTAACACTACCACTCTTCAATGCAACACTGAATGCCTAGTAGGCTCTTTGATAATGCAAGGATGAGTAAGGCATAGACCTGTCTTCAAAGTGCTTATACACTAGTAAGAGACAGACTTTGTAAACAACCTTCATGTAAAGTAATGCTAAATACAAGCACACATATCTTGCTGTGAAAGCATTACTCAATGATTAGAAAGAATGCTTACAATGTGAAAATGTATTGCATTAGAACTGAATGCACACGTATGCATACACACGCACAATATGGGACATAGAATCAGAGATACCCACTCAAACTGCTATAGCAAAATGAATGTTTACTGGTTTGATGCCTAGGATTCATAATGTTCATGTATCTGTCCATTTGGTGTGGGGGAGAGGATTCCCTGTCATCTTGAGCCCCAATCAGGAGGTTACTGGTCCTATCACTAGAAGGAAATAAGATACCATTCGCTTCTTCAAGGTTTGTGCAAAACTGTAAATAACAAAAAGGGCAAAGAGCCAGCTGGCTACAGAACAGAGAAAGTTCCAGTTAGAAAGGAGAGCTGAAGCATCTTTGTCTAGTACCTTACTACTCAAAGTGTGGTCCATGGACCAGCAGTAACAACTTTACCTGGGAACTCATTAGAAATGTAGATTTCAAGTCCCATCCCAGACATACTGAATCAGAATCTTCATTATAACAAGGATCCCAGGTGATTCTTATGCACATTAAAGTTTGAGAAGCATTGGTCTAAAACACATGCTGCAAATGATTGCAAGGGAGCTTATTGAAGCACAAATGTACAGGAGCAAATGCAAGCCTCGGTCTTTTATGGGGTGTGTTTGAATAAACAATAAGGAGAAAATAAATATTCGAAAAAAGAAAAGTAATAAAAATATTTTATAATTGCTATACCATCAGACAATAATCTAAGAGGCTATTTCAAACAACGGTTTTCTAACTGAGAGATGAGACCTACCAGAGGATTGTGAAATCGATTTAAATCCGTATTTCTTAACCCTGGCTACATGTTAGAATCACAAACGTTGATTTTTAGAGTCCCAAAGCCCAGGTCTTTCTGCAGACCAATTAAATCACAACCTTCAGCAGTGGGAATGGGGGGAGGGAGAGGGAGTAAGGGATAAACCCAGGCATCAGAATTTTTTAAAGTTCCGTAAGTGATCTTAACGTACAGCTAAATTTGAGAACGCAACTTTGAGAAAAACTGATTTAGAAGGTCCCAAGTAGCAATTCTTTTCATAACTAAGGTAGAAGAGTGACATGAAGTAGAACAGAATGGAATGGAATAGGAAAGAAAATGCCAGTGTTTCACATGCAGTCAGGGCATTATTTTGAGACATTTTTGTTCAGTATATATACATATATATATATATGTATGTGAGAGTGTATGTGTAGTGGATTATACTATAAAATAGATTTCTAACTGAGGGTCACTACCAAGAAAGTTTTTAAACTACTGTTTTAAAGTGAGCATTAAACAATTACATAGCTCAGATGGAGAAATATTCACAAATGAATGTCCCGATTTTTTTTTTAAGTTACACCCTAGCACAAATACAGGCCAAAAAAAAAAAAAAAAAAAACCAAATAGGTTAGGACAGAAAAATTACTTATAGACCTTGACTAGACAGAAAACAGAGGAATCTGGAATGCACTGTACTAAAACTTAGACTGTTCTTGATCTATGCACTCACGCTCAATATAAATATGGAGGAAAATATACATCATGAACTTCCAACAGTGAAAAGTCACTCACAAATCATCTGTTATATCCATAAAATCCTGATTTAGAGAATCTTTTCACATACCGTTAGAGAGATATTTGAAACACGTGGGCAGTGAAATTTAGCAGACTAAACCACAAAGAGAACACTCCTTATGACAATGGTTCTCAACTTTGAGTCCCTCTTGAAAATCTGCTAAGAGCAAAGAGACTTCTTTTATAAAAATACACAGATTCAGCTACACACAGAATTTTGCATGAAAATAAAGTACCCCTAAACCCGTGCACAGACCACTTTTTCACAGTGGTGATCTCCAGATTAAGAGCCCCTAAAAGAAGGTGGCTAGAGAAAGCTTATTTCCATGTGGGTGTGCTAAAAGTTATTCAAGTATCCATTAATTGATGACAGCTTGATATGCACAGTTTTCATCTCACTGAATTAATAAAGCAGGGAACAGATGTAGTAATGAAGACTTGCAATAATCAAAGGAGAGGTCCCCGTGGCCCAGTTCTAAGTTCTGCTAGTGAGGCAGTTCACCTTGCTTGTGCTAGATAGGGCTTTCTTGTCTTCCTTTTCCATCCTCTTTTTCTCTTTCTGTTTTAATCCCTTTTTTAAAAAAATTGTGGTAAAATATACTTAACATAAAATTTACCACTTTACTCTTTTCTAAGTGTACAGTTCAGTAGCCTAAGTACATCCTCATTGTTTCATTGTGGTGCAATCTCCACAACTCTTTCATCCTGTAAAACTGAAACTCCATGCCCATGAAATAAGAGCTGCCCCATTCTACCATCCCCCAGCCTCTGGCAATCAAAATTCCACTTTCTGACTCTGTGAGTTTAACCACTCTAGGGACCTTATATAAGTGGAATCATGCAGTATTTATCTTTTTGTGACTGGCTTATTTCACTTAGCATAATATCCTCAAAGTTCATCTGTCTTGTACATATGTCAGAATTTCCTTCCTCTTTCAGGCTGAATAATATTCATTGTAAATATATACCACATTTATTTATCTTTTCATCTCTAGATGTACACTTGGGTTGCTTCCACCTATTGGCTACTGTGAATAATGCTGCTGTTTTAATCTTTTAAGAGTTTGTTGCTGGGTCATATGGTAGTTCTATTTTTAGTTTTTTAAGGAACCTCCATACTGTTCTCCATAGTGGCTGTACCAATTCACATTCCCACCAGCAGTGCAAGAGTGTTCCCTTTTCTCCACACCCTCTCCAGCATTTATTGTTTCTAGATTTCTTGATGATGGCCATTCTGACTGGTGTGAGATGATATCTCATTGTAGTTTTGATTTGCATTTCTCTAATGATTAAAAATAGAACTACCATATGACCCAGCAATCCCACTACTAGGCATATACCCTGAGAAAACCATAATTCAAAAAGAGACATGTACCAAAATGTTCATTGCATCTCTATTCACAATAGCCCGGAGCTGGAAACAACCTAAGTGTCCATCATCGGATGAATGGATAAAGAAGATGTGGCACATATATACAATGGAATATTACTCAGCCATAAAAAGAAACGAAACTGAGCTATTTGTAATGAGGTGGATAGACCTAGAGTCTGTCATACAGAGTGAAGTAAATCAGAAAGAGAAAGACAAATACCGTATGCTAACACATATATATGGAATTAAAAAAAAAAATGTCATGAAGAACCTAGGGGTAAAACGGGAATAAAGACACAGACCTACTTGAGAATGGACTTGAGGATATGGGGAAGGGGAAGGGTAAGCTGTGACAAAGGGAAAGAGAGGCATGGACATATATACACTACCAAACGTAAGGTAGATAGATAGTGGAAAGCAGCCGCAGAGCACAGGGAGATCAGCTCGGTGCTTTGTGACCGCCTGGAGGGGTGGGATGGGGAGGGTGGGAGGGAGGGAGATGCATGAGGGAGGGGATGTGGGAACAGATGTATATGTATGACTGATTCACTTTGTTATAAAGCAGAAACTAAAAAAAAAAAAAAAAAAAAAAGAGTTTGTTGCAAAGTTCACCCCAGACAGCAGCCAGGAAGAACCTTAATTTGGGAGTCTGGAGTAATTCTAAAATGAAAGAAAGCACTTTCTAATGATCATCATCAAGAATGAAAACAAGGACTTCCCTGGTGGTGCAGTGGTTAGGAATCTGCCTGCCAGTGCAGGGGACACTGGCTCGATCCCTGGTCTGGGAGGATCCCACATGTTGTGGAGCGACTAAGCCCATGCACCACAACTACTGAGCCTGCACTCTAGAGCATGCAAGCCACAATTACTGAGCCTGTGTGCTGCAACTACTGAAGCCCGCGTGCCTAGAGCCCATGCTTCGCAACAAGAGAAGCCACCACAATGAGAATCCTGTGCACTGCAACAAAGAGTAACCCCCATTAGCCACAACTAGAGAAAGCCCATGCGCAGCAATGAAGACCAAATGCAGCCAAAAATAAATAATAAATTAATTAATTAATTAAAAAGAAAAAAGAATGAAATAAAGTGCAAGCCTCAGATTTTACTTGCCACACAATAACTTAAAGGTGGAATGCTCTGTTCTTACAGAGAAGAGCTGATTTTAAAATGTCTTTTTTTCTGATAATAAAAATAATACCTGATTATAAAAATAATATATGTTCACTGTAGAAAATTTGGAAACCACAAAAAGGGATAAAGAAGACTGTCAAAACTGTCTCTAAACTGTCAGTCAACAAATATCCACTGTAAACATTTTAGTGGTTTTCTTCTAGTTTTGACTGCTATATTATATAAATTTATGTAAATGCTATGCAGTATATATATTGCTGTATACAATTTTTAAAAACAACTGGAATCATAATGCACATAATTTTGTATCTCTTTTCCATTCATAATACCATATTGAATTGTTAGTTTTTTCTCAAATTATTAAAGTTCTTTGTAATGTCTATGTAATATTCCATTTCATGGATGTATCATAACTAATCCTTTCCCTATTGTTTTTGTTTGTTTGTTTTAATTGAAGTATAGCTGATTTACAATTGAAGTATAGTTGATTTACAATTGAAGTATAGTTGATTTACAATGTTGTGTTAGTCTCTGGTGTACCGCAAAGTAATTCAGTTATACATATATATACTTTTCCAATTTTTTTTTACTAAGGTTTATTACAAGATATTGCATATAGTTCCCTGTGCTATACAGTAGGACCTTGTTGTTTATCTTTTATAATATATATATTATATAATATATATTTATTTATTTTTTTGGCCACGCAACATGTGGGATCTTAGTTCCCCGACCAGGGATCTTAGTTCCCGCACCCCCTTGCAGGGGAAGCATGGAGTCTTAACCACTGGACCACCAGGGAAGTCCCATGTTGTTTATCTATTTTAAAGATAGTAGTGTGCATCCCCCTCCCTTTCCCCTTTGCTAACCATAAGTTTGTTCTCTATGTCTGTGAGTCTGTTTCTGTTTTGTAAATAAGAATGCTAATTCCAGTGCTTTATCTATGATAATCTTCTGATAAACATCTTTCTACAAAATCACTGTCTACACTGCTGATTAATTTCTTTTAGATAGATAACTGGAAGTAGAATTTTTGGGCCCAAAAGTGTGAAACTATAAAATTCTCTATCTGTTTTGTAAATGAGTTCATTTGTATTAATTTTTTAGATTCCACAAATCAGTGATATCATTTGATATTGTCCTTCTCTGTCTGACTTACTTCATTTAGTATGATCATCTCTAGGTCCATCCATGTTGCTGCAAATGGCATTATTTCATTCTTTTTTATGGCTGAGTAGTATTTCTTGTGTGGTTTTTTTTTTGTGTGTGTGTGTATTTATATATATACATCTTCTTTACCCATTCATCTGTCAACAGACATTTAGGTTGCTTCCATGTCTTGGCTGTTGTAAAGAGTGCTGCTATGATCACTGGGGTACATGTATCTTTTTGAATTATAGATTTCTCCAGATATATGCAAAAGAGTGAGATTGCTGGATCATATGGTAGCTCTATTTTTAGTTTTCTGAGGAACCTCCATACTGTTTTCCACAGTGGCTCTACTAACTTACGTTCCCACCATCAGTGGGAGGAGGGTTCCCTTTTCTCCACACCCTCTCCAGCGTTTATTATTTGTAGACTTTTTGATAATGGCCATTCTGACTGGTGTGAGGTGGTACCTCACTGCAGTTTTGCTTTGCATTTCTCTAATAATTATCAATGGGGAGCATCCTTTCATGTGCCTCTTGGCCACATGTCTGCTTTGCAGAAATGTCTATTTAGATCTTCTGCCCACTTTTTGATTGGGTTGTTTGTTTGTTTGCTTACACTTAATTTTTAAATCTGCCTAAAAGTCATCTTGATATCCTGTGAGATGACAAACTAACAATCTATTTTCACCCCTGTCCCCACTGACTACCACCAAATTTGGCTAATTTTCCCCAAAGGAATAAATGTTCAATGACATTTTGGGAAACAATGATGCAGTAATTTATTACTAAGAATTATTCGGCTATTGTTTAAGATAGTTATCAAGGAGATATGATTTTACTTTTCGTTCATTAAGAGTTTCTATCATGAATGAATGTTCACTTTATTAAATAACTTTTTCAGCCTCTACTAAGATAATAAAGAATTTTTCAGTTTGTCCTAATGATATGATATGTATATATGATTTCCTAATATTAGAGCACCTTTGTATTACAAGCCTAAATATAACTAAATCATGGCAGGTTGTTATTTTAATATAACTGAATTCACTTTATTAAGAAAGATCTTATGTCAGTTGTGGCTTTCAATCCTATTACATAAGTAAAATTGTGTGTTACCCTTCTCAGGTTTTATTATCAAAGTTACATTAGTTTCATAAAATTGTCTGGATAATTTTCCAATAAAACTTCCATCTTATTTGCTCTTACATCCACTTTTTATGAAAACTAGCATTTCTTTACTTTTTGTCTCTTTTTTCAAAGAAGCACCTCATGAATTTACCAATTCTTCTATTTGTTTGTTTTTTTATTTATTAATCTCTGCTTTTACCTTTATCAATTCCATACTTCCAGCTTTTCCCAGTTTCTCTGGTTGATTTTTTTCTTTTTGTTTTGGCAATTTTCCAAATGAAGTATAATACATTTACACAGAGATGCACAAATATATACATAAAGCTCAAATTATGATCATCAGAGTCAGTTAATTACATCTGCCTCTTGTAAGAAGGAAAAAAAGATAGCCAAATGGAACATTATTCCATGGACAGTTGAAAAGGCACAACTTCCATTTGTGGAGCACAAATTCTGATGTATATATGTTAAATCAGCCTTAATAATTATATTATTCTAACTATATTTGGTATCTATTATTCTAATCATTTTAGAACTATTTTGGTTGCAAGTGGCAAATTCCATATGAATATTCTTAGAACAAAGGAGTCATTGGCTATACTGAATGGAGTTCCTGTTACTTGCAACCAACAAATTCCTAAATTCACTATAAAGCATTCTAGGAAGGTTTCTCAAGTTTGTCCTCCACATTACTGGTTTATTATTTTGCCAGCTTTGCCTTTTACTCACTTCTGTGTAGATGTTAATACTGTGTCTATATTTTGGGGTTTGATACATTCTTTCTTCTCATTTCAATCAGTTTTCTTTCATAGCTATCTTTATGTCAGACTTGTCATTTATGTTCTCTTCACAAAGAAATCATGTCCTTGGGCATCTTTTAAAATATTTCAAGCAAATATATTGCAAAATTTTAATGTATTTCTTAGAGACAATTTTTTTCCCAGAACCACAAACTTTCTTTGAATATTAAAAGGTGGTGTTCTGTTCCCATACGCTACAGTATTTTTTCATGTACCCAGAATTTTTTTCTGTCTGTTCATGTTGGAATTTGGAGAACACTATTGTTTGAACCCTGTGTTTTCCAATAGACTGAGTGAATGTCCTTTTCTATCCTCAAACCTAAACCTGAAGTTCAAGTTAACCTGCAAAGTCTCTAACAGTGCATATTGACCAGGGATGGTACCACTTCAAAAGGAGAATTTCAAAACGTAGGCAGGTAGCTTAGTGTGGTAGGCAGGAAGGCAGAATACTGTCCCCTCCAAAGATGCCCATGCCCTAATCCTTGGAATTTATGAATTTATTACATTAAATGACAAAAAGAACAGACGTGATGAAGGTAAGGGTTCTTGAGATGGAGAGATTATCCAGGGTTATCCTTAAAAGCAGAGAACCTTTTCATCTTTCCAAGCAGTGGTCAAAGAGAGATATGATGATAGAAGGATCAGAGGAATGTTACACAAGAAGGACAACCTGTTGTTACTGACTCTGAAGATGGAGGGAGGGGACCACTAGCCAAGGAATGTGGGTGGCCTCTAGAAACTGGTAACAGCCTTTAGGTGACAGCCAGCAGAAAATGAAGATCTTGGTTCTACAACATCAAGAAAGTTAATCCTGCGAACAACCCAAATGAACAGGAAACAGATTCTCCCCTAAAGCCTCCAGAAAGTATAGCCTGCTGACACCTTGATTTTAATTTGGTGAAATCTGTGTCAAACTTCTGACTTACAGAATGAGAAGATAATAACTTGTGTTGTTCAAGAGGTTAAATTTGTGGTAATTTGTTACAGCAGCCATAGAAATAAATACACATTGTCTTAATGACAGGCAGTTTCTATTTTCCAAAGATGACACAACATCTCTTTTGGACATTCTTTCCATTGAAAAGTGGATCTGCCCTTGACCTCAAATCTGGGTGAGTTTAGACTTACTTGTCACGAAGGGTGTAGCAGAAGTGATGCTCTATGACTTGCAAGGTAAGGCCAGAAAAAGCCACGTCACTTTCACCTTGTTCCCTGGAACACTCATACTCAGAGCTCTGAACTGCCATGCATAAATCTGATTATTAAGATTATTAACCCTTGACGGACCTAGAGATTGTCATAGTAAGTGAAGTAAGCCAGAGAGAGAAAGACAAATATCATATGATATCGCTTATATTTGGAATAAAAAATAAAAGATACAAGTGAACTTATTTACAAAACAGAAATAGACAGAAACAGAAATAGACCCACAGACATAGAAAACAAACTTATGGTTACCACAGGGGAAAGGTGGGGGAGAGGGATAAATTAGGAGGTTGGGATTAACATATACACACTACCATATATAAAATATATAACCAACGAGGACCTACTGTATAGCACAGGGAACTATATTCAATATTTTGTAATAACCTATAAGGGAAAAGAATCTGAAAAAGAACATATATATATATATATATATATATATATATATATATATATACACACACAGACATACACACACGTACACGTGTGTAACTGAATCAATGTGCTGTAAACTTGAAACTAACATGACATTGTAAATCAACTATACTTCAATTTAAGAAAATTATTAAGCCTTGGGACTTCCCTAGTGGTCCAGTGGCTGGGACTCCATGCTCCCAATGCAGGGGACCTGGGTTTGATCCCTGATCAGGGAATTAGATCCATCATGCTGCAACTAGGAATTCGCATGCCACAACTAAAGACCATGCATGTGGGACTTCCCTGGAGGTCCAGTGGTGAGACTTCGCCTTCCAATGCAGGGGGTGCAGGTTCAATCCCTGGTCACAGAGCTGGGGTCCTGCATGCCTCAGGGCCAAAAAACCAAAACATAAAACATGGGCAGTATTGTAACAGATTCAATAAAGACTTTAAAAATGGTCCACATTGAAAAAATCTTTTTAAAAAAAAGACTCCACATGTCACAACTAAAAGATCTTGCATGTCACAACTAAGACCCAGTGCAGCCAAATAAATAAATAAATATTTAAAAAATATATTAAGCCTTAAGAGGCTACCATGTAAGGATGAGGTCTCATGTAGGTACTCTGATGAGCAGTCCCAGTCTTTAATCCTCCCAGCCCATATGCCAGAAACATGACTGAAGGAGCATTTATATCATTCCAGCCCCCAGCCATTGACGTGCCCCCAGTCTTGGAGTCATCCCAGCTGAGGTCCAGATGGGGTGAACCATAGAAAAGTCATCTTTGCTGTGCCCTAATGCCTGACCCAGAGAATCTGTGAACATAGAAAAATGATTATTGTTGTATTCCAGCAAGTTTGGGGTAGTTTGTTACACAACATTAATAGCAGGGGTACTACCTGAATCAAGTTCCCAAGGGCCAGTGAAGCCAATTGTCCCACAGAAAAAAGAACCACTTCTCCAACACCAGTAGTGCTCCCACTGAAAATGTTGCTCTAATACATTAATATATGTCTACTGGTCTGATGTTGCATTTTTCTCCTGCTCTCAATGTTGGTTTCTCTGGCTAAGCAGTTTGCAATTCTTATTTGAAGAGTGTAGCCTCTGAGAAAGATCTACTCACCCCGCAGGCAGTCTTCCTCATGTCCTTTCTGTCTTTATCTTATTTATAGCTCTGCTCTTTAGGTTAACTAAGAATCCCAAGATTAAACTTGTCTTTGTTCACTTACCCCTCTTTCTGCTGTGTTGTTTCTGGGAGCTGTTTCCAAATGCATGAAGAGATGGATGCTACTGAGATGAGGTGCGGGGAAGAGACAGGGAATGATAGAACTTTAGCTCTCACCGGCTCAGTTGGTGTTTATGGTCAGCAAAGTACCTGCATGCTGAGGTTAAATGCCGACAGTGAGGGAGGTGCTGATTTTTTTTCCTGGTTTTTGACATCATCTGTCATATTCTGTTTCACAGGGAAGAGCTTATGGAAAGTAGTTTAAGAATATGTTTTCACAGTATGGAGATTCCTCTAAAAACTAAAAATAGAGTTGCCATATGATCCAGCAATCCCATTCCTGGACATATATCTGCAGAAAAGTCTGATTCAAAAAGATACATGCACCCCAATGTTCATTGCAGCACTATTTACAATAGCCAAGACACAGAAACAACCTAAATGTCCATTAACAGATGAATGGATAAAGATGTGGTACATATATACAATGGAATATTACTCAGCCATCAAAAAGAATGAAATAATGCCATTTGCAGCAACATGGATGGACCTAGAGATGATCATACTAAGTGAAGTAAGTCAGAGAAAGACAAATATCATATGATTTCACTTATGTGTGGAATCTAAAATATGACACAAATGAAGTTATCTATGAAACAGACTCACAGACATAGAGAACAGACTTGTGGTTGGAAAGAGGGAGGGGGGTGGGGGAGGGAAGGATTGGGAGTTTGGGGTTATCAGATGCAAACTATTATATACAGTATGGATCAACAAGGTCCTACTATAGAGCACAGGGAACTCTACTCAATATCCTGTGATAAACCATAGTGGAAAAGAGTATGAAAAGGAATATATATGTGTATAACTGAATCACTTTGCTGTACAGCAGAAATTAACACAACATTGTAATCAACTATACTTCCATAAAATACTTTTAAAAAAAAGAATATGTTTTCAGTCCACCATCATCATCACCTTCAATAAAACAGTTAGTTGAAATTTTGCCTGGACTTTAGCCAGTATTCCTCTCATTTTGCCTACAGCGCCATTGCTATTCTTTCTCCTTTTCTGTATCTTTATGAACCTTTTAACAGGAAAGTATAAGAAGTATAAGCCAGCCTATCAGACATCTCTGGACAGTCCCTTTATGAACCCAAATTGTAGACATGTTTTTGTTTGTTTGTTTGTTTGTTTTTGGTACATGGGCCTCTCACTCTTGTGGCCTCTCCCGTTGCAAGGCACAGGCTCCAGACGTGCAGGCCCAGCAGCCATGGCTCACGGGCCCAGCCGCTCCGTGGCATGTGGGATCTTCCTGGACTGGGGCACGAACCCGTGTCCCCTGCATCGGCAGGCGGATTCTCAACCGCTGCGCCACCAGGGAAGCCCTGTAGACATGCTTTTAAAGGCTTTTGCCCTAGGAGTATACTTTCAATATTTTAACATAAGATATAGAAGTTAAATGAGAGAATAGTCTGATATATGGGATTTAGCTCTAGTCCAGCTTTCCAGGAATGCATCTGTTCATGTCTTAAGGCATACATAAATAAACTGATAATTGGATATCAGTAGTTGGCTATATATGTGACAATTTTTATGACACTACAGAATTTGGAAGGAATAGCGTTATGTTCTTTTAAGTATTTTTGATAGAATAGTATTTCAACTTCTGGTGTTTAAATGTGAATTTTAAATTTAATGTCAAGTTAATTGATTAAATACAGTATAACATCTAATGTCCTTCAAATACACCAAGTTAAATGGCAAGCTGCATGTTATTCTGTACTAATCCATTTTAACAAGTAAACAATAGTTGAAAACAGGTGATCTTTGAAAGATCTGTGAGTTAAAAAGTAAATAGAAGCATAATAGTTCAATTTGCCAGGTTCATGAGGCTGAGTCATTTATGAGGAAATAGATCCCAATGAAGAACCATCAGTTAAAGATAACTACTGAAATTTGAAACAAAAACACAGGAATAACATATTGGCACTACCCATAATATACCTAAGAAGTGTTTCTTTTTATATGGAATACAACATTGCAGCATATCTGCATGAAAATTATTCAGTCACCTATTAAACTTTCAGTTGTATTATGATGTACATTACTTGAGGCTTCATCCATAAGACAAAATTCCCAAAGTAATTTTTCTAACTGAATCTATAACTCTTTCATCACCCTGATCCCTGAATATGCATGATTTCCCATTACTGTTTATAGTTAGGACTTCTGTCTTTGCAGTATATGAGCACACAAAGCTATGTTATATTTGCCATGGGAACTATAATTTTTAAGGCCCCTGTGCTTGTAAAATCTTTACCTTTATTATATTACCGTAATGTAGATTTTGGGTTTTATAGAAGATCGCATATCAAGGGAGCACAGTGTTGCACCAGTGAATGGACTGAGTTGTTAGTTACATGACGATGTGGCTTGTTCTTTTAAAGCAACAGTCAGGGAGCTCATGAGAGCGTCACAGGCAATTGACCTGATTCTAAGATTGGCTACCTTGTGTTTACCTTCATTCAAGATGCCCCAGTTTTTAGTCTTTCCTTGTATTAGAATGATTTGCCATGTCCTCTCCCAGGACTTGGCATTGCCTTCCACTAGGATAAGCATGGTATATTTCCACATCACGTTCATACTGGATTCAGCCATATGACTTGCTTTAGCCAACAGAACATGGGCAGGAGTGCTGGTGTGCCAGTTTTGAGCTAAAGCCTTAAGAGTTACTGAATATTTCTACTTGTTCCTCTTGTACTTTTGCCACCTGCATGAGCAGAACATGAACAGCCCCCGTGTAGCTGCTGGTCTCAGAATGAAGAAGACGTGTGGAACAGACCTGAGCTCAAGCTCAAAGCCTGGAGTCCAGCCTAGCCAGGTTTGGCCAAGTCCAGCCCAAGTGAGAGCATGTGAACCGCGACCAACCTGCAATTCCGATGCCAGAAAAAGAAATGTTTCTGTAAGTCACTGAGATATTGGAGTCGTTTGTTATGCAAAATTGTTGCAACAATGGCTAATTAATACCTCTCCCATTGTTGACGGTTCTCATGCATTTGTCTTCCTGTGTGTGTGCTTAGTACTTTTGGCTGGCTGTTCAGATGGATGCAATCAACTGGAGCATGCCAAGGACCACATGAGACATTTTTGTTGGGAACTCCCAAGGTAGCAGAGATGTTGCATACCTTTAATGTTCATATTTCAGTCATCATTTTATAGGACTTCTAGGTGGGCATTCAGCATAAAAAGACTGGTGATTCGGGGTTCAACTATTTTCTATTGATGAGTTATGAGTCATCCATTCAGATTGTAAGGACTTTGGTGAAATACTCTCTTCCTTTTACAACACGCATCTGGAGCATTTACATATTTGATCAAGTATCTGGGCATTCTCATAAATTAACATGTGAACCTAATGAAGCTTCTTCATTTGAGTGGACCAAGTACTCATATCTTGTTTATACCAAGGCCCTGCTTACGGTGAACAGACTCTAGGAGAGCCCCCAGTTATCCCTGCCTCCTGGTATACGTGCCCTGTGTAATACCCTCCCCTTAAGTGTGGAAGGAACTCGTGATTTTTAAAATAATATTTATTTATTTATTTACCTATTTGGCTGCACTGGGTCTTAGTTACGGCACGTGGGATCTTCGTTGTCGTGTGTAGGAGCTTCATTGCGGCATGCGGGCTTTTAGTTGCGGCATGCGGGATCTAGTTCCCTGACCAGGGATAGAACCCGGGCCACCGGCATTGCGAGCATGGAGTCTTTGCCACTGGACCACCAGGGAAGTCCTGGGACTTGTGACTTGTTTCTAACAAACAATATATTGTAAAGGTGATGGAAATGTCACTTCCATGACTATGTTACATAGGTTTGTGACCTCTGTCTTGCTAAGAAACCCTCTCTTGCTGATTTTGATGAAGCAAGCTACTATGTGATGAGCTGCCCTCTGTAGAGGTCCACTTGGTGAGAAACTAAGGCCCTACAGCTGGCATGGAACTGAATTCTTCCAGTAACCATGTAAGCCTAGAAACAGATCTTTCCCCAGTCAAGCCTTGAGGTGAGACCACAGCCTCAGCCAACATCTTGACTGCAAATGTGTGAGAGATCCCAAAGCAGAGAACCTAGGTAAACCACTCACAGACTCTGGACCTGCAGAAACTGTGAGATTATAAATGTATGTTGTTCTAAGCAACTATATTTGTGGTAATTTGTTACACTGCAGTAAGATGAGTAGAACACTGTTCAACCATTGAGCAGGGTGATGATTTCCATAATATGATACATATTTACTTTTAGCATAGCAAACATTTATTGAATACCTGTCAGATGCTAAGCACTTAAAACACTGCCAATGCTGAGATGAATAAGACATACCACTTGCCATTGAGGAACTCACCGTCTAGGCAACGTTGGACATCCAAGCATCTGGTCATCACAGAGGGGACAAACATTATAACAGGGATATGAAATAAATGGCATAAGCCATGTTGCTTATTTTTGCTTTTCTTGGCACATTTTAAGCCTGCACCAGGAAAAAAATGAAAGGGTCTCATATGGAACACAGACACCATAAAATCATGTTGAGAAGTGTTTACCATGGAACCATCTGTATGTACCTGACCAAGAGTAAGTAATCCAATGGAAATCATTGCTATCACCGAGAACAAAAGCTTCAAAGAAATGGCTTTACATGATTGTGATCATGACTCCAACGTCTTTCCACAAAACGACTGAAAATTAACACTGATTGTCTCCCTCCTATAAGTTCTTTTTCCTTATAGGATAATGTTTTTAGACATGGTGCTTTCAAAGTAACAAAGTTAAGATGTTACTTTTAGGGCTGTGCCACTTAGGCATGTTAGTGGATACATCATAGATGTTGGGGCAGTACAACAAAAATACCTTTGATTTTTGATGTCCGGAAGTCCAGAATTTGCTATTTTGTGCATGCAAACAATGAATCCCAATCATTATGGCTTTATCTAGAATAATTTGCTCTTCCTACAGACTGCAGATGTATTTTTCTGATCGAGACTCCAAGATTTAAAATAATAAAATAAAAACATAATATCTATTTTTTAAATTGAATGGTTACCATGTGCTAAATATCTTGCTTAATAGTGGGTTATGTCAATTAATGCTCACAACAACCTGATAAATTATAGACTGTCATTATCCTCATCCCACAGATAGAACTGAAGCCACAGAGGTTGAGTAGTTTTAGTAACTTGGTTGAGATTACATCGTTACCAAGTAAGGGAAACTGGGTTTGGACTTGAGCTATTCTACTCTGGTCCTATGCACTTAACCTCTATTCTATACTGCTTCCCAATGCCTCTGAATGCTCCGAGATTTTTAAGGGCAACTTTGAGCATGGGTGCTCTGGTGATAATAAAAAGCTTAATGGCGCAAACGTGGGTTTTGCAGCCTCAAAGTAGCTGATGTTCTTCATAGATCCATAAATGTTGACGTCATTTCCTCCAAGGGTGAATGACGTATTTGTGTTTTAAAAATGTATCTAGCCAGTCTTTCCTGAGATTCTTCGCATAACAACTTAGTTAACAGAATATAACACCTTACATATTATAGTGGGTAGGGTATCAGGTATGCAGCTTTCAGAAAGAGATTTTAAACGTTCAGTGGCTTCAATAAGGTAGAAGTTTCTTTCCCTCTAATTTAAAGCTGTAGTGGGGCAGTAAAGGCTGGGGAGACAGTTCTCCGTGAAGCAAGCCAGGGACGCGGTTTCCTTCCATCTTGCTGCTGTGCACCTTGAAGGCTGGGTCACCTTCTTCACACCACGTCTTGAAGGCTGGGTCACACCACGTCCGTGTGCCATGTGGCATGCATGGAGAGGAGGCAGTATAGGGCCAGCACTTTTCTTTTAAGCGAGGAACGTGGGAAATATACCCATTGTCCCCTCTTGCACTCCATGATGAAAACAAAGTCACGTGGCCAAACCCAGCCACAAGGCAGCATGGGAAATGTAGTCTCTAGACAGGAGGCCACGAGGCCGGCTAAAACTCAATTCCAGTGACAGAAGAGGAAAATAAATTTGGCAGGGAAGAGGAGCTAGCCGTCTATGACATATCGATATGCAGACACTACAGACAAATCAATTTCTGGTTTTGGCATTTTTTGGGGGGACGGGTAGGCTCTCTGCAGAATAATATACATGATTTAGATGAGAGTTAAAATGACTTTAAACCTTATATCACTGAAGTCTAATAACACTGATCAATTGGTTTTGTGCCTGCTAATAATACTGACTCTTTGACAACAGGGTTAGTAAATGGATAGTTGCTTTACATTAGGTGAGAACATTTTGAAATTATGTATAAGAAGGTTCTATTGAGCAACTAACGGAAGGAATGCAGTGAACATGGATTGTTCTGTCTGCCAAGCATCCCTTTTCCCATCTGACAAATAGCCATGAGCCTTCTTTAGGAAGGGTCCCTGTCTCACTCCTTGTGGTTGTCAGTGGGGTAGGGGGACACCTCATAAGTGCCTTCTGAGGAAAGCTGAAGTTAAGTAGTCCTCTCTGAGTACAACTACTCAGGCTCTGTATTACCGCGGTGTAGATACCATCGGATGAGCGCAGCCCTGGGGCCCTAGTAACATGATGTCTTCCTGTGTCTCCTCAGCTAAGGGGTAGTACAGTTCCCGCTGCTCCTGCTAATCTCTGGGTAACTTCCCCATGGCTTGTTTGGTTCTCAGTTCTTTCCTCGCCCGTGTAACTCATTCCCTGTATTAGATTCTCTGCGTGTAAATAACTGAAATGGTTTCTAGTGTCCTGATAAGATGTGACTGATGAAACGGCCTACTCCATTGGGTTGTTACAGTTCTAGCTACATACAAAGACTAACTAGTTACCTTTTTTTTTATTATTATATATATATATTTTATTAGTTTCTGCTTTATAACAAAGTGAATCAGTCATACATATACATCTGTTCCCACATCCCTTCCCTAGTTACCTTTTAATCCCAATTTTCAATTCTCTCCGAAAGAGAAGCTGATTGGCCTTATTGGTTTCAGGTTCTTGATGGGGGTTGGAGGTGGGGAAAAGGGAGAGGTGATTGAGGGTTGGTGGGAGATAGCTCTTATTATGATCTACAAAAACAGCTGCCACAGTATCTGCTACAGGAACACAGGCTGGGGTGGGGGAGACCCAAATGGCCCATGTTATCCTACAATACTTTTAGTAATTTTTATGATTAGCCTAACAGTCTTTATTACAATGTTAATTATCTTTGTAGTCAAAATAACTCTTAATCTTTCTTATTTTCTTAATAGTGAAAGGCTTTAAGCGTGTTGTTATCTCTACCTGGTGTTAGCTGCACTTTAATGGATGGGTCTGGGTGATGAAAAGGTTTTCAAAATGTAAAACACAGAAGAATGAGAGAAGTTGGATTTCTTGATATGACTCATAATTGTGACCTGTAGCTCTAGCCTGAGGGTGGGCCAGGTAAAATCCTAGAATGGGGGTGGGTTTGAGTTCAGGTCCTCAGGGAGGCAGACACCAAGATGGGATTGGATATACAGAAGTTTAATTGAGAGAATAGCAGTGAAGGATAAAAGGAAGGGAGCAGGAACTTGGGAGAGAGACTTCAGACCATGATGCAGGTCTGACACCTGTAAAAGCTAAGAGGGAAGGACGGAAGATTAACTAAGAAAGTCCCAAGACTGCAGGCAGTTCTAAGAAAGTTTTGACCAGGCCTGTGGGGAATCCTTGAGTCAAAGCTGCCCATTAGAGGAATCCTGTGTTAGTAGCCCTGCTGTGCTCTGTCAGCTGGGGAGCAGCCCAGGGGGGAGTATGGCCTCAGCATAAACACAATGGTGGACCCAAGGGGCAGAAGGAGTCTTATCAAAGTCTTATGGGTAAGGACTGTTCTTTTCTGTAAGCCATTTCCCAGAACACAAACTGGTGGGGGGATTTCTTAATAGTCTTTGCTTTCCATGAGTACAGGTTCTGGTAAATTTCAGTGTTGTCACTGCAAAGCCTTTTTTTAGGGCCTAGGCCTGGAACTGGCACAGATTTGTGTGTGTGTGTGTGTGTGTGTGCCATATTCTATTGTTTAAAGCCATGAGAGGTCCAACCCAGATTCAAGGGGAGAGATTACACAAGAGCATGACTTCTGTGGAGGCATGGTTCATTGTGGGCCACCCAAATAATGGTGTCCCACAGATTCTGAACCTTGGACTAGATATTTAGAGTGGAATGCTACTAGCATACCTGAGGTGGTAGCTGAAATTATTGGGTGGAATCAATACATGGGTGTATCCATTGCTAAGTGCAGAAAAGAGCCCACCAACAATGCAAACACATGAGAGTTGGGTTGTGATTTTCCTTTTTCTCAGAAGCCCTTGTTAACACTGTTTCTTGATCAACATTTATCCCAACATTTTCCTGGGATTCTGTTTCTAGTTCTATTTCTTGAACATCTTCATCTCAACATTCACTAGTTTAACAGTAATGAAGACTGGTCTAGCCAGAACTACCAGTTAGTACGTTTTTACATTTTAATTAGTTTTTCCCGATTAAATCTGGCACGAGGCACTCAATCTGTCTTGCTTCTGCAACAAAAAGGGCCAGCAGAAAGTGAGGGAATCCTCCCATGCAGGGGAGGGTTTGTTTTTGAACAAAGGTCTGCCACGCAGGGACCTTCCTATGAAGCTAGCTTACCTTTGGAAATTTGACCTTTCTCGGTTTCCTTTTTCTGGACTCAACAGTATCAATTTCCATTGGGCTCTTTGTGAAGATAGGTTAATAAAAGACCATAAATCTTTTTAACTAGGTGAAGCATTTACCACTCTAATAAGCATTACCATTCAAAGGCTTTCATATTGGGGAAACAAGCAAAACATGGCACTGCGCTGTTCAAACTCTGATTAAGCAGAGGTGGAGGACAACAAGGCACAGCATTTAGGCATGTGTGCATTCGTATAGTCAGTCATCCGACCTTTGCCGAGATACCATAATGCTAAAGACACATACTGCCTAGGTTATGAGGTAACATAAAATACAAGCCTAGTAGTGTGGTTTGTAAAAAATAACTGTTATGTATTATTTCTCCATGGATTATACTTAAGTAGGTATGCACAAAATGCTAGTGACTCCCCCAAAGTAGAGTGGGGTACGTTTCACAGAGGAAGTGACATATTGGCTGGGTCTTGAAGCATGAATAGGAGTCCACTCAGCTGCAACAAGGAAATGTAAATTCTTAGGCAGGAGGGCCAGCCCCTCAGAAGGTCCCACCCTGGGAAGGTAGTGGTGGTGAGTGTGAGGGTCTAAGTCCCAGGCAGAGTCCCAGCCTCCAGCTGCGCGCTGGCGGAGAGGGGGTGTAGAAGGGAGAGAGGGAAAAGGTAAGGAAGGGAAAACTGGGCGGGGGGGGGAAAAAGGCCATCCTGCGCATGCGCTCTAGCGGCGGCGGAGGAGGGCTCGGCTCGCGGCTCCCTCTCCGCCTCGCGCCTCGCGGGGCCCCACAGGCCCGGCCCCGAGAGCAAGCGCGTCGCGCCCGCGCAGTCTCCGGGCCCCGGCGGGCGCCTGCGCACTAGCGTCCTGGGCGCGCGAGCCGCGGGGTTATAAGAGCTGGAGCGCGGGGAGGGCGCGAGGCAGGAGGCGGCCGCCGTTACGGCGCGGGCGTGGTCACGTGGCCGTTGGTTACCGCCGCCGCCGCCACCCCCCTCCCGCCCTGTTCTCTCTCTGGTCGGGTCCGGCCCGGCCGGCACCACGACCGCCCGGCAGAGACTGAGGGAGAGAGAAAGAGGAGGGGAGGAGGAGGAGGATTCAGGGAGTAGGAGCTGGGGAGCCCTCCTGCGCCACAGGTAAAACAAAATAATGATGATGATCATCGTAAAGCAGCCCGGGCCCCCTGAGCGCCTCCGCCTTCCTCCAGTGCAGCCCCCACATGCAGACGCTCCCGCCCCGGTCTCCCCTCAGCCTCTCAGGACGAGTCCCGCCTCCCCTCGCTCCGCCGCCGCCTCCCTGGCAGGCCTGTGGTGCCGCCGCCGCGGACGGGGACTCGCAGCGCCCTCCGCGTGTGCGCATCCCGGGCGGGCGGGGGCTGGGTGGCGGGAGAGGAGGCTCTTTCGCTCCGGGGCGGCGGGGCCGGGGGGCTGTTCCCCAGCCTGCTGCCTGCCTGCCTTTTGGGGTCCCGGCCGCAGGGCCCCCTGCAGAGAGAAGGCAGAGCCTGCTGGCCGGACCCGGGCTCCACTTCCTACTTGGTAGATTTCCCTGTTCGTTTCAGCCCCGGGCAGCACGCTTCCTTCGCCGGCCGGAAGCCAAAGGACCCGGAATCCCCAATGTTTTAAAGTGCAGCCTTGAGAAGAGAAAAAAGCCTTTCACTTTTCAAGATGGAAACGTGACCTTGTTTGAGTACGACTTGAGTTTTTTCACCTGTAGGAACATGCAAGTTGAGGCCTTTCAGGATATGAGAAAAACTTTGCAGAGGGTGAACGTTGATTTTTTTTTTTAACGGCTCCCCCCCACCTCCCCGTTTCCTGGAAAAAGGAGCACCAACCTCCAAAACAATTTCCTGATTCTACAAGTGACCTAGAGTTTGTTCAGTAGCTATTTAGTTTTACTTCCAGGATATGATTTATGTTTAAAGTTCACATCTTTTAGATTTTTTCTGAATAATTATCTGGAAAGAGTTTCACTTGTCAGCATCGAATTCTGACTCCCCAAATTTTAGAATGCAGGTTGCACACCTTTGGGCCGGATTGCGCTGAAATTTCTAGACCCAGTCATTCTTTTGTATTCTTTGTACCACAAAATATAGCCCCAATATATGATTATGTAGTCCCTATATATTATGAGCGTGCGCTGTTACTGTTGAAAGTAAACCTTTGAGCGTCTTTGATATCAGTGATAAAGAAATTCGTTTATGTGTTGGTTAATTCTCTTAAGGAGCTTTTTTGATTCTACGTCTTGGTAGTTTTCACATCTTATCTCTAAATTCAGTTGTAAACTGGAGCATTTTTAATTTTTACACCTATCTTCAGTAGAGTCCTGTAGAACAGTTCTTCTCAAACTTCAGTGTGCCTAGGAATCCCTTGGGGCTCCTGTTTAAATATGCAAATTATGATTCAGTAGATCTGTGATGCAACTTGGTATTCTTTATTTCTTATAAGCTCCTACCTGCGGCTGGAGGAGGAACCGTTCTTGAGTAGCAAGGATGTAGATTACTTGTTTGCTAAGAAATAAAGTGTATCAATGAACAAGTGCGTTTTAATAATTCACGTTTGGTGTAGAGGTGGCTTGAGATAAGAGACACATGGCAGGATGAACTGAGAGAGCTTGCCTTAGGGAAATCCCTTATGCAGAGTAAGCCAAGTCCAGGGCCCAGGGGAGGTGATAGCGGAACTGGGAGAACTCCCTCAACTAGGAAGAGTGCAGGTACCACGTGTGCACGCTGTGTGGTGCCTACATCACTTGGCCTGCGAATATTCCATGGAAGCTTGGTGTACTTCTAACTGAAGGACTTGCTCAGCAACGGGTAGTTGGATTTTTATCAACATAAAGGCTATGCATCATACTCTTGAAAGTTTCTTTTATTGGTGAACTTATTGAGTGTGTTGCTCTTTCTGTCACCCGTTCAAATGCAGCCTCAATTGAGTAGTGCATTCCTGAGCCTTGGAAGCAAACTTGTAAACAATATAGGGTCTCCACCTGTTGATTTTTCCCTAAATTTTAAAAAATGTAAATTGAAAAGTTTACGTTTAAAAATGTAAGTTGAAAAGTTTACGTTTAAAAAAAGTAAGTTGAAAAGCGTCACATGTAACTTCACATATTCATACTTTATATACATAAAAGTGGTTGTACGTAAGTTTTGAAAAAGTTTATGGCAGTAGAACATCAACTATTTTTAGCACTGTGATTTTTATAGTCTTCATTCTAGTTCTTCACCATTGTTTTTCATGTTAAATAATATTATGACAGTACTTTTTTTCTTCCAGTTTGAGATATAATTGATATATAGCACTCTATATAAGTTTAAGGTGTGGAGCATAATGATTTGGCTTACATCATGAAATGATTATTACGATAAGTTTAGTGAACATCCATTATCTCATATAGATATTAAAGAAATAGAAAAAAAGTTTTTTCCTTGTGATGAAAACTCTTAGGATTTAACAACTTTTTAACAACTCTTAACTTTCACATGCAACGTGAAAGTGTTAATTATGTTTATCATGTTGTACGTTATATCCCTTGTACTTATTTATCTCATAACTGGAAGTTTGTACCTTTCGTCTGCCTTCAACTCCCCCTCCCTCCACCCCTGGCTCTGTTAACCGCAAATTTGATCTCTTTTTCTTTTTATATTTATTTATGTATTTATTTTTATTTACTTATTTATGTATTTATTTATTTATTTAACATCTTTATTGGAGTATAATTGCTTTACAATGTTGTGTTAGTTTCTGCTGTATAACAAAGTGAATCAGCTATATGTATACATATATCCCCATATCTCCTCCCTCTTGCGTCTCCCTCCCACCCTCCCTATCCCACCCCTCTAGGTGGTCACAGAGCACCGAGCTGATCTCCCTGTGCTATGTGGCTGCTTCCCACTAGCTAGCTATTTTACATTTGGTAGTGTGTATATGTCCATGCCACTCTCTCACTTTGTCCCAGCTTACCCTTCCCCCTCCCCATGTCCTCTACTTCTGCGTCTTTATTCCTGTCCTGACCCTAGGTTCTTCAGAACCATTGTTTTGTTTTTTTTTTTGATTCCATATATGTGTGTTAGCATATGGTATTTGTTTTTCTCTTTCTGACTTACTTCACTCTGTATGATAGTCTCTAGGTCCTGATCTCTTTTTCTGTGAGTTAGTTTTTGAAGTATAATTGACCCACAACACTTATTTCCTATTACACAACATCTAGTTACAATTTATCATCCTACAAAGCTATTACATAGTTACTGATTATATTCTGCACACTGTACATTTTATACCTGTGATTCATTTATTTTGCAACTGGAAATTTGTGCCTCTTTATCCCCCTCACTTATTTCATTCCTCCTCCCACCTCTCTCACAACCACCTATTTGTTCTCTGTATATATAACTGTTTTGATTTTGTTATGTTTGTTCATTTGTTTTTTAGGTTTCACATATAAGTGAAATCATACAGTATTTGTCTTTCTCTCTCTGACTCATTTCACTTAGCATAATACCTTATAGGTCCATCCATGTTGTTGCAAATGGCAAGATTTCATTCTTTTTTATGGCTGAGTAATATTGCATTGTGTGTGTGTGTGTGTGTGTATGTATAAACACACACCCCACATCTTCTTTATCCATTCATCTATTGATGGGCACTTAGGTTGCTTCCATATCTTGGCTGTTGTAAATAATGTTGCAATAAATGTAGAGGTGCATCTATTTTTTCTAATTAGTGTTTTTGTTTTCTTCATATAAATACCCAGAAGTGGCATTGCTGGAACTTTGGTAATTTTATTTTTAATTTTTTGAGAACTCTCAATACTGTTTTCCATAGTGGCTGCACCGATTCACATTCCCACCAGTAGTGCACAAGGGTTCCCCTTTTTTCCACGTCCTCACCAACACTTGTTATTTGTTGTCTTGTTGGTAATAGCTATTCTGACAGGTGTGAGGTGATATCTCAGTGTGGTTTTGATTTGCATTTCCCTGATGATTAGTGATGTTGAGCATCTTTTCATTTGCCTGTTGGCTATATATTCTTTGGAAAAATGTCTGTTGAGATCCTCTGTACATTTTTCAATCAGGTTGTTTGTTTTTTGATGTTGAATTGTATGGGTTCTTTTTATATTTTGGATATTAACCCCTTATCAGATACATGATTTGGAAATAGCTTCTCCCATTCAGTAGGCAGCCTTTTCATTTTATTAATCATTTCCATTGCTGTACAAAAGTTTTTAAGTTTGATGTAGTCCCATTTGTTAATTTTTACTTTTGTTTTCCTTGCCTGAGGAGACATATCCAAAAAAATATTACTAAGACTGATATCAAAGAGCTTACTACTTAGGTGTTCTTTAAGAAGTTTTTTGGTTTCAGGTCTTACATTTAAGTCATTAATCCATTTTGAATGTATTTTTTTGCATGGTGTGAGAGAGTAGTCCAGCTTGATTCTTTTGCATGTAGCTGTTCAGTTTCCCCAACATCATTTATTGAAGAGGTTGTCTTTTCCCCATTGTATATTCTTGCATCCTTTGTTGTAGATTAATTGTACATGTAAGTATGAGTTCATTTCTGGGCTCTTTATTTTGATCCATTAATGTTTGTGTCTGTTTTTGTGACAGTACCGTCCTGTTTTGATTAATGTAGCTTTGTAATATAGTTTGAAACCAGGGAGTGTGATACCTCCAGCTCTGTTCTTCTTTCTCAAGATTATTTTGGCTATTTGGGTTTTTTTAATGTTTCCATCCAAATATTAGAATTATTCTAGTTCTGTGAAAAATGCCCCTGGTATTTTGATAGGGATTGCATTGAATCTGCAGGTTGCCTTGGGTAGCATGGCCATTTTAACAATATTACTTCCTCCAGTCCATGAACACAGTATATCTATCTGTGTTGTCTTTGATTTCTTTCATCAGTATCTGATAGTTTTCTGAGTCTAGATCTCTTACTTCCTTAGATTTATTCCTAGATATTTTATTCTTTTTGATATGATTATAAATGTGATTAATTTATTACTTAATTTTTCTTTCTGATAGTTTGTTAATATATAGAAATGCAGCAGATTTCTGTATATTAATTTTGTATTCTGCAACTTTACCAAATCCTCGGTGAGTTCTAGTAGTTCTTTGGTGGCATCTTTAGGATTTTCTATGGCTGGTGTCATGTCATCTGCAGACAGTGACAGTTTTACTTTTTCCTTTCTAATTTGGATTCCTTTTGTTTTTCTTGTCTGATTGTTGTGGCTAGGACTTCCAATACTACGTTGAATAAAAGTTCCAGTACTATGTTGAATGAAAGTGTTGAGAGTGGGCATCCTTGTCTTGTTCCTGATCTTAGAGGAAATGCTTTCTTCACTGTTGAGTGTGATGTTGGCTGTGGGCTTGTCATATATGGCCTTTATTATGTTGACATATGTTCCCTCTCTACCCACTTTTTTGAGAGTTTTTATCATAAATGGATGTTGAATTTTGTCACAAGCCTTTTCTGGACCTATTGAGATGATTGTATGATTTTTGTACTTCAGTTTGTTAATGTGGTATATCACATTAATGGATTTGCAGATATTGAACCATCTTTGCATTCCTGGAAGAAATTCGTCTTGATCATGGTGTATGGTCCTTTTAATGTATTGTTGGATTTGATTTGCTAACATTTTGTTGAGAATTTTTGCATGTATGTTCATCAGTGATATTGGTCTGTAATTTTCTTTTTTTGTATATCTTTGTCTGACTTTGGTATCAGAGTGATGCTGGCTTCATAGAATGGGTTTGGAAATGTTCCTTCCTCTGCAATTTTTTGGAATAGTTTGAGAAGGATACGTGTTAACTCTTCTCTGAGTTTTTGGAAGAATTCATCTGTGAAGCCATCTGGTCCTTGGACTTTTGTTTGTTGGAAGTTTTTAAAATTACTGATTCAACTTCATTACTGCTAATTGGTCTGTTCATATTTTCTATTTCTTCTTGGTTCAGTCTTGGGAGATTGTACCTTTCTAAGAATTTGTCCATTTCTTCTAGGTTGTCCATTTATTGGTGTACAATTGTTCATAGTAATCTCTTACGATCCTTTTTATTTCTGTGGTGTCATTTGTAACTTCTGTTTTTTTTGTTTTTTTTTTGCTGTACGTGGGCCTCTCACTGCTGTGGCCTCTCCCATTGCGGAGCACAGGCTCCGGACGCGCAGGCTTAGCAGCCATGGCTCATGGGCCCAGTCACTCCGCGGCATGTGGGATCCTCCCAGACCGGGGCACGAACCCATGTCCCCTGCATCGGCGGGCGGACTCTCAACCACTGCGCCACCAGGGAGGTCCTGTAACTTCTTTTTTATTTCTGGTTTCCATTTGCATGGAGTACCTTTTTTCATCCCCCTAACTTTTAGTCTATGTGTGTCTTTACATCTGAAGTGAGTCTCTTTTTAGGTAACATATATATGGGTCTTATTTTGTATCCATTTGGCCACTCTTTGTCTTTTGATTGGAGCATTTAGTCCATTTACATTTAAAGTAATTATTGATAGGTGTGTACTTACTGCCGTTTTGTAATTGTTTTCTGATTGTTCTCATAATTTATTTGTTCCTTTTTTCTCCTTTTGATTTGGTGACTATCTTTAGGGTTATTTTTGGATTCCTTTCTCTTTTTTGCATGTGTATTTAGTATAGATTTTTGGTTTGTGATTAACATGAGGTATATGTGTGTGTATATGTGTGTGTATATATATATATATATATACATGTTCATCATATATATCTATATCTATATATCTGTATAGTTATGATTGTTTTAAGTTGATGATCTTTTAGGTTCAAATGTGTTTTAACAACTGTGCATTTTTAACCCCTTCCCCCAGTTTACCATTTTTGACATATTTTACATCTGTTTGTTTTGTGTATCCCTTAACTATTTGTTGTGGAGGTTTTTACAAGTTTTGTCCTTTTACTTTTCTACTAGCTTTATAAGTGGTTCATTGACTACCTTTACTGTATATTTGCCTTTACCAATGAGTGTTCCTTTTGTAATTTTCATATTTCTAGTTGTGGCCCTTTATTTTTCACTTAGACAAGTCCTTTTAACATTTCTTGTAAAGCCAGTTTAGTGAGGTTGAACTCCTTTAGCTTTTGCTTGCCTGTAAAACTTTTGATCTCTCCATCAGATTTGAATGAAAGCTTTGGCAGGAAGAGTGTTGATGGTAGGTTTTTTCCTTTCATCATTTTAACTGTTTATATTGTGCCACTTCTTCCTAGCCTGCAATATTTCTGCTGAAAAGTCAGCTTATAGCCTTATCAGATTTTTCTCCTATGTAACTTGTTGCTTTTTCCTTGCTGCTTTTAATATTCTCTCTTGATTTTTAATTTTTGCCATTTTAGATACAGTGTGTCTTGGTTTGATCCTCTTTGGGTTGATGCTGCTTAGGATTCTCTGTGCTTCCTGGACCTGGATGTCTGTTTCTTTTCCCAGGTTAGAGAAGTTTTTGGCTATTATGTTTTCAAATATGTTATTTGCCCCTTTTTCTCTTATCCATCTGGGACCCCTTTAATGTGAATGTTAGTACACTTGATGTTGTCCCAGAGGTCTCTTAAACTGTCCTCACTTCTTTTCATTTTTTCATTTTTCTGTTCAGCTTCAGTGATTTCTGCTACTCTGTCTTCCAGCTCACTGATCCGTTTCTCTGTATCATTTAGTCCACTGTTGATTCCTTCTATTGTATTTTTCATTTCAGTTATTGTATTCTTCATCTGTGTTTGGTTCTTCTTTATATTTTCCAACTCTTTGTTAAAAACTTCTAACTTCTCATTCTGTTTATTTAGTCTTATCCGGAGTTATTTGATTATCTTTATGATCACTACTTTGAACTTTTATTGGGTAGGTTGCTTATCCCCACTTCAGTTAGTTCTTCATCTGGGGTTTTATTTTGTTCCTTTGTTTGGAATATATTCTGCTGTCATCTTATTTTGCCTAGTTTGCTATTTTTCTTTCTGTGTATCTGGTAGGTTGGTTACATTTCATGATCTTGGAGAAGAGGTCTTTTGTAGGAGACATCCTATGTTTCCCAACAGTGCACTCCCCTCTAGTCACCGGAACTATATGTTCTAGGGGCCACCTGTGTGGGCTCTTCTGTTATGGCAGGCTGACTGGTATTGGTGGTCTGGTAGGTATGGCTGGCCTCTGGTCTCATTGGTGGGGCTGGGTCATGAGACAGCTGGCTGTGGGTTCCTGGGGGGTCCTGCAGCTAACGCTGATTGGTAGGTGGGCAGAGCTGGGTTCCGGGGTGGGTGTAGGTCCAGGGGGTCCTAGCACTAGAGTCTGTTTGCTGGTGGGCAGGGCCAGTCCCTGACATGGCTAGCTGTGGTATCTGAGGTGTTTCAGGGCTGCTGTTGGCCCTGGTGAGTGAGGCTGGATTGCAGGGTGGCTGGCTGAGGGGTCCAAGGTGTCTCGGAGCTTGGGTCAACCTGCTGATGGGTGGGGTTGGGGCCCAGGGGCTCCTGGGACTAGTCCTGGGCTGCTGATGGATGGAGTCAGATTCCAGGTTCTCTGGCTGCAGGGCCTTGGGGGTCCTAGAGCTGGTGTCTGCCTGCTGGTTGGGCTGGGGGTGGTTCCTGACACATCTGTCTGTGGCTTCTGGGTTGTCCTGAAGCTGATGTTGGCCTGCTGGTGGGTGGGGCTGGGGCCCAAGGCATCTGGGGGCTGGTGCCCATCCAGTGGTGGGTGAGTCCGGGTCCTGGAGCTAGTGCCAGCCCACCTGTGGGCGGATTCGTGTATGACAGTACTTTTGAAGCACTTACTAAGTGTCAGGCACTGTTCTAAGCACTTTATGTATCTTAATTCATTTAATCCTCACACCAACCTCGAAGGAAACTGAAGCAGAGAGGGTAAAAGTCACATGCCAGCACAGAGCTGGGATTCTGGCTGACTCTAGAGTCCATGCTTTTAAGAGTCTTCTCTTTGTTGTGTTTTGGAAGAAAATAAATGAATAAATGAATGATACTCTTTTAAATCCCCTTTTCCTAGTACTGTTGAGAATTATGAGTTTGACTTTCATTTTAAAATTCAAATTTGTCATTCTTTTTTTTAATTCCCCTCATTTTATCCCACTTCAAAATGAAGAATTGCCTCAATGATTGTAATCTTTTCTGAATAATACATTGAAATTTGCAATGGTTTATTTTGTTTGCACTTGTTTGCTGGACTGGTCTCTAAGTTTGTATGTCACTGTTAAAAGTGAAAGTGGTGTCTGTTTCCTTTTGAACCTGCAAGCTTTGAGTCCTTCATTTTTTGCCTATGACTGTCTCCCCTCCCCTCCCTTTCCCATCTATGCATATATGGTAGATTTATTTATGTTTGTTATTCTAACGTTTAGGATTTTGAGGCGGATTGACTGGGTTACTGACTTTTTATTTGGCCAGTAACAACAATAAGAAACTAAACATTGGTCATCATTATCATATTTAACACTGAGAACGTAAGAATGACAGCCTTAGAATGAAGAATGGTATTTTAAGTTGAATAATTTGTGTTTCATAAAAATATATATGTCGTCTGTCCCTCATCGCTTTCTGTCTCAGACTACTGAAAACTTTGTCCCACATCAGCCCAGTCTGAGGAATGGTGCTTGTACACCTGGTCTAAAACATTTCTCTTAATGTGGACAGATCATTAAAATGGCAGTGCTATACAGTTTGTGTACTAGAACTTGAGAACTGAGAGGTTGTGAATGGGGGCAGTTGTGGGAGGGGAAGGAGATGGGGGAGGGCCTGAGGCTAATTCCAGTGGCATTAATTTTCTATTAACTGGGATAATAGTAAGTTTGAGAAGGAAGTCAGTATAACAGCACATCTGTGTTGTAAATGTTTTCTCCCTGCTTGTTCTTTACTGTGATGTCTTATAATGCCGTGCTGGCCAGTTACTTAGCCTCACAGTGCCTCACTTTTCTCATCTTTAAAATGAGGATAGTAATAGAAACTACCTCACAAAGTTGTTTTGAGGATTAAATGATTATATGTGTATGTATACGTGTGTGTTTATACATAAACACATGTAATATATGTATTATACCTATGCTGTCCTTATTTTATATGTAAATGTTACATACACACGCGTGTGTGTGTGTGTATGTATGTATATGACGTACATGTAGATAAACAGTTGTCCCTTGGTATTGGCAGGGGATTCGTTCCAGGACCCCTGTGGATACCAAAATCTGTGGATGCTGAAGTCCCTTATAGAAAATGGCATAATATTTGCATATAGTATACACACATCCTTAAGCATACTTTAGATCATCTCTAGATTACTTATAATACCTAATGTAATGTAAGTACTATGTAAGTGGTTGCCAGAGCCTGGCAAATTCAAGTTTTGTTTTTTTGGACTTTCATTTTTTTTCCCTGAATATCTTTGATTCATGATTGATTAAATCTGCAGATGTGGAACCAGAGTATATGGAGGACTGACTGTATATATACATACAATACTTAGATAGTATCTGGTGCATAGCTAATGCTACCATTTAAGTGTTAGATATTATGTTCTGCTGTGGATAATCTGCAGTGGTTGATCATATCCACATATTCAAGACTGACTATATTTGAATGAACTTAATGGAAATCGTACATTTATTTGATATAAGGCTGTAGGGCCAAGAAAACAGAAAGTTTGTGCTTTTTTGGATGAAAATACAAGATTGGTATAGTAATGATTTTATCCCTTTGGAGATTTAAATATGAATAAATATGGTTTGGCAGCTCAGATCTTTCAAAACAAGGAAGTAAGGCTGTAGAAACAATAAAAGATGTCTTTAGTGGTGGTATAAAAGGATTAGTTTAAAATTTTCAAGTGTAGTGTTACGAAGCCCAGAGCAAGATAACCTTTTTCTGGAGGCTTCTCTGATTATAACTTTTACCTTCCTCGACTGACTTGTTTCTCCTTGAAATAATTCATCTTTCTTTGCATCCTCCAAACTTGGTCTGTAGTGCCTTATCTGAAACCCATGGTGGCATATGTGTCTCAGAAGTAAAAAGGTTTTGGAATTTAGAAAATTAATATGGTGCATATGCTGTATATCATGAAACCTCCTGTGGGTAGGAGCAGTCACCCCATAATCAGACACATTAGTCTTCCCAGCGAAATTACACATCTTCACACTAAGTAGAATAAAAAAGACTATAAAAAAACCTTATATTTGTTAGGCCATGTTTCTCTGACAGCTTAGAAAATAATTTTTAGGTTTTAGAGCTTTTTGTATTTTTGGAGTTGGAGATAATGGATTGGGGTCTGTGTGTCTGTGTTTCTGTGTGTGTGTATGTATATATTTTAGTATTTATATTCATCATAGTGCCTGTCTCCTTGAGTAGACAGAGAACTGGAATATAGGATCTGTGTGTTAGCATTTTGTATCTTTAGCATCTATAGGGCCTGGCATGCAGTAGGTGCTCATTAAATGTCCATTAGTTTGGATGAAAAACATCTAAAGATAATATCATTCATTCATTGTTCTGTGCTGCATGTCGTATCTGTGGCTGACTCAATGAAAATATTTAATAATTGCAGATTTATTATTTTTTTAACTCAATTGCCCAGAAAAGTTGGTTATTGGACAACTTTTTCTGAAACAAAAGAGATTTGAAATAGTCATTACAGAGGATTGCAAATTTTCATAAATTTGTATTGACAAGAATGCTTATCTTGACCTTTTTATGGGTCATGAAGTCTATATTTAGAAGAATGATTTACTTTTTAAAATTGATTGGATTTAGTTATATATGATAATTACGATAAACTAGTTGTGGTATATCTGTCTAAAGAAAATGCTGCCATGGGTGAATATCTTAGGTTAAATAATCACAGTATGATAATCTAGATGGCCATTAGAAAAAAGGTGTTTTTTTTCCTATTACAAAAAGTAATGCTTATTGTGGAAATTTTATAAAAATGAATTATCAAAAATAATCACGTGGACTGTTGGGTAGTTCTTAAAGTTCTCTTCAGGGTTATCGTGCTTGGAGAGGCTGAAAATAAATTCAGGTTTGTAGTACAAGTACTAGTTTAGAAAGCCAAGTAACAAATGTTGGTTAGCGGGAATGTTTTATGTTTTAGTGTTACTAAATGTTTTGTCCCTAAGTAAGATAAAAAGGTTGAACCTAAATTAATGAGGTCTCCACTTCCAAATAATGGGGTCTTCAGAATAATTAGATCAGTGAGAAGTAAGCTCCCACTTCTGATATGACCACCTTGGGGGAGATGCACCCGCCTTCTGATGGAGTTGGGGTGAAGACTGAGCCCAACTCACAGGCTCTGGCTGCAGAGGCAAGCATTTTGTTTGCTGATAACCAGTGGGGATCAGAATCAACCCCTTGAGAGTTTCCCAGAATGCCACCTTTGGAGTTGTTGCAGGAATCCAAGAGGAGTTACTAACACTGTATCTCTTGCCATCTTGGGGTGAGATAGTGGATTGATTGCCCTGGATCCCTTGTAGGATTTGGGGGTGAAGGTGGATTTGATAGGAGATGGGCAGATGGTACCACTACGTGGGTTTTTGTCTGCTGCGTTCATTAAACTAGTCTTCTTTTTCTTCATGAAGTCCAAGAATCTTGTGGTAAGAATGCTCATTTTGATAGGTCAATGTGTACGGTGTGGGGAGGATTGGGATAAATTGCCTCCCTTCTGCAATCTGCATTTCTCTTAACTAATTTAGGGTTAATTTTAATTTATTTATCCTATGTTGTGTGTATGTAAATTGTAGCTATACACAGCTAAACATGTGTATATGTAAATAATACCTAATTTTTAAAAAATTAATTTATTTTATTATTTTGGCTGCATTGGGTCTTCATTGCTGCGCAGGCTTTCTCTAGTTGCGGCGAGTGGGGGCTACTCCTTGTTGCGGTGCGTGGGCTTCTCATTGCAGTGGCTTCTCGTTGTGGAGCATGGGCTCTAGGTGCACGGGCTTCAGTAGTTGTGGCACGCAGGCTCAGTAGTTGTGGCTTGTGGGCTCTAGAGCACAGGCTCAGTAGTTGTGGCGCACGGGCTTAGTTGCTCCGCGGCATGTGGGGTGTTCCTGGACTAGGGCTCGAACCCCTGTCCCCTGCATTGGAAGGTGGATTCTTAACCACTGCGCCACCAGGGAAGCCCTGTCTTTTTTAACTAAAAGTGATTCTTGCTATTTTGTTGCTTGCATTTATTTTTCATTTAATATTTTATGTTACTTCTGTTACTACTTTTCCGCATACTTTTTGGTCACTCCATACTATTTCATTGTATGAATGGGCTATAAGTAGTTCTCCATTCTTAGACACCTAGATTTCTCTCAGTCTTTCTGATGAGAAGTGATACACTGAATATTATTGTATTGATAGTTCATGTCCCTTTGTGCCTGTGCATTATTGTTAATTTAGGAAAAACTGTTTGAGTGGAATTAGCAGGTCAAAAGATAATTTAACAGTTTTGTTACATTTGGCTAAATTGCCCACCAGGAAGGTTGTACCACTTTACCCTTTACTACAAAACTGTTTGAGAGGCCCTGTACCTATTGTTACTGGGTATTATCTTATCTTTCTTTATTTTAATAGCTTTATTTGGATATATGTGACTTTATCCCTGTTCCCCTTTTTTTGTTTTCTTACAGTTTTTAATATTTTATGTAGTTAGATCTTGCTCTTCTTTTATTTATCTTGTAGAGCTTTTCCTACTTTATGGTTATATAGCTATTATTTTATATTTTCAACCTTTTCGTAGTTTAAATTTAAAACTTTGGGTTTCCAGTTATTCCAGAACATGTTGAGTGGCATAGTGTGAAGTGGTACAAAAAATTCTAAGCTTTTTAAAAATTAAATTAAATTAATTAATTTATTTTGGTTGTGCTGGGTTTTAGTTGCGGCAGGCATGCTCCTTAGTTGTGGCTTGCCTGCTTCTTAGTTGGGGCTGGTGGGCTTCTTAGTTGTGGCCAGTGGACTCCTTAGTTGCAGCCAGTAGGCTCCTTAGTTGCAGCCAGTAGGCTCCTTAGTTGCGGCTTGCGTGCTCCTTAGTTGTGGCTCGCCTGCTCCTTAGTTGGGGCCGGTGGGCTCCTTAGTTGCAGCTGGTGGCTCCTTACTTGCGGTTGCAGTCTCCTTAGTTGCAGCACGTGTGCTCCTTAGTTGCGGCATGTGGGGTCCTTAGTTGTGGCTCGCCGGCTTCTCAGTTGTGGTATGCAAACTCTTAGTTGAGGCATGCATGTGGGATCTAGTTCCCTGACCAGGGATTAAACCCAGGCCCCCTGCATTGGGAGCTCAGAGTCTCACCCACTGTGCCACCAGGGAAGTCCCTAAAAATTTCTAAGGTTTTTGATCAGCCAGTTTTCTCAGTACTCCTTAATGAATGATCTATTCTTTCTCTATAGATATCAGAAGATTTGTCATTTGGTCTTCTAGTCAGTCACACAGTATTTTATTTTTTATTGTTGTGAATAGGATTTGCCTGTGTGTGTGTGTGTGTGTGTGTGTGTGTGTGTGTGTATTTTTGCTACCAGACAATTTCTGGTAAATAGAAAAGCTTTTGGTGTAACCAGTCACTTTCTGACTCTATCATCACAGCTTTTCAGTTGATTCTCTTACCTTTTCCAGGTAGATAAGCATACCATCTGAAGCTAGCCATTTTTGTAGAGAGATCAAATTGTACATCGTGTTGGCTTCTTGGAGTATCAAGCATCATGAGTTTCTTTTTCTGGTCAGGTAGTGTAATTTTCTACTCCTCATGGTGAGTTTTCTTTTCAAGCTATGGTCCTTCTATGGTCCAGTTAAAGTTCTCCAACCCAAAGCCTGTGATTTTCAAAATTGAGTGTAGTGGAGGCCTTTGGGAAGTGATCAGTAGACCAGGAGGCAGTGAAGGTGGGGCGGAATGGGAGAGACAGGGATGGGGAAGTGCCTGATATGCCAGCTCTTCCTTCTCTGGCCCCCTTCCTGATTATCTTTCTGGACTTCTTCGATTTTGCCCTTTTTAATGATTTTCTGGCTTCTTATTTAATTCTCCAGATATACCTTGTTTTCTTTCTGTCTTTCATAAGGTAGCTCCCCTAGCTCCTTTTTACTTTGATCCGGAATGCAGATGTAGTAGTCTGGGAAGTAGTCCTGAGCAGTCCCTCTGGTTTCCTTCCTTATTGTCACTACAACTACTGCAAAATACCCTGACCAGTGGCCACCAAGCATCCTATCATGCAAAGGGTGTGGCAAGACATTGATTAAACTTAGGTTTCCTCACAAAATAAAACCGCTGTTTTGGAAGCATTAACAAAATGAGAGAGACATACTTTATAAAGAAAAATTGCGAGGGGATTGTAGAGTTGTAGCTAGGTGGTTGAGGACTCCAGAGGATAACAGTGAGAGATCAGTGTTACAAAGAGGGAACAGGCTTCTGAAGAGTCTGTTATCTTAGGTCTCCAACCGATTTCTTCTGGGCTTTAGACCTGGGGATCCGATTGCCTATTGGATAACTCCACTTTTGGGTGGCCCACAGAAAGCTCAATTTCAGTATGTGTGCAACTGAATTTACCATCTTTTCTTAGAAAACCTATTCCCCCTCCCAACTTTATTATCTCACTGGTTGGCACCTCCATCTCTCTAGTTGTTCAAAGCCAGAAACCTGGCAGACACACTTTATTCCCTTTTCCCAAGTCCTCACATAAAGGCATCATGCTCTGTGGAGTCTACCTCTTTAATCCAATGTCTGTTTATCCCCACTACTTCTACTCTGGTATATCATCTTTGGATGTCTAGATCATCAACTCTTACTTATATTTCTGTAAGGTTGTCTCATTGGTGTCCCTGTAGCCTGATGACCTTTTTAAGCTCTCATCTGAGTCTCTTACACTGTAGCGTAAAACCCTTCAATGCAGTCCTCCCTCAGTATCTATCAGGGATTGGTTCCAGGACCCCCAGCAGATATTGAAGTCCACAGATGCACAAGTTACTTGCAGTCGGCCCACGTATCGGCGGGTTCTGCATTCACAGATTCAACCAACCACGGATGGAATATGCAGGGAACCCGCTTATAAGGTGGGCTGACTGTGGTCTCCATCACCTATTTCTCAGTCTTGAGTCTCCTTCTCTGCCTCCCCTATACTCTGTGATTTCATTATAAAGTGCTGAAATCTTTGAGTTTTTGGAACCGTTTATGATTTTGCTCACCTCAAGCTTGGAATATTCTATCTCTTGATCTTACTGACTTCTTGTGAGGTCTCAGCTTAAATGCCACTGCTCCAGAAAGCTTACTTAAACCACGAAGTCCGTGTTGTACCCTTCCTGTTTGGCCAAATAACCTGTACTACTCCATATTATGTATTAGAATTGTCTTTTTATGTTAGAGCCTGTTTCCCACTTTTGACTGCTCTGTGAGCTCCAAGGCCACGTCCATCACCTTTACTCATACTCCTGGTGCTGTGCCTATTAAAAGTAGATGTCCCATAACAGGTACTGTTCTAGGTGCTGAAAATAGAGCAGTAAATAAGAGGCTGTTCCAGTTATTAGCTGCTGTGTCATAAGCTACTCCAAACCTTACTAACTTAAGACAACAGTAATATTTATTTACTCATGATTTCATAATTTGTATAGGACATGGTATGGGAGGGGAGGTTTTTCTCTGTTTCACTTGGTGTCCACTCATTGGAGGTCATAGTTTCCACTTCTAAGATGGCTCACTCACAAGGCTGACAGTTGATGCTGGCTGCTCTCTGGGAGCTAAACTAGGCTGTTGATCACAGCACCTACGTGAGGCCTCTCCATGTGGCCTGGGTGTGACTGGTGGGCTCTGAGAGTGAGTGTCCCAAGAACAAGCATTCTAAGAGGTAGGAGATAGAAGCAGCTAGCGCTCTTAATGATTAGGCTTAAAACTGATGAGCATTACTTCTGCCGTATTCTATTGATTAAATAGATAGTCAGCCTAGGTTCAATGGGAGGAGAATTAAACTCCATCTTCTGGTGCAGAAAGTGACAGAAAATTTATGACCATGTTTAATCCACCACACAGACCTAAAAAACAAACAAAAAAATAAAACTGTAAAAATTATTGGATGAGTTAATTTGTCTATATTTTCATTCTCCCAAGAATCATGATAATATATCGTTAATTTAAAAAAAAGTGCAATATAAAGTGAAATTTTAAAAAGTAACTTCAATTTCCAGTCTTTTTAAACAATAATTATATTTCTTTTTCTGTTAATATTTATATAGTTTCTTAATTTTTAATTGAGCATATAACTCCTGTTTAATTGGTTTTGTGTTCTATATTTATTTTTTAAATAAATTTATTTGTTTATTTTATTTTTGGCTGCATGGGGTCTTTGTTGCTGCGCGCAGACTTTCTTTAGTTGCGGCGAGTGTGGGCTTCTCATTGCGGTGGCTTCTCTTGCTGCGGAGCACTGGCTCTAGGCGTGCAGGCTTCAGTAGTTGTGGTACGCGGGCTTAGTTGCTCCGCAGCATGTGGGATCTTCCTGGACCAGGGCTCGAACCTGTGTCCCCTGCCTTGGCAGGCGGATTCTTAACCACTGCGCCACCAGGGAAGCCCTGTGTTCTGTTTTTAAATTTTATCTTTCATAAGTCCTCATGCACTGATGTTATATTTCTAGGTATATTTCTAGAAGTGATATTACTGTATCTAAGGGTATGTATAATTTAGATTTTGATACTTACTGCCAAACTGCCTAATAGATAATATTAATTTGTACTGCAACTTTTAGTGCAGGGTATATATTATATTTCCCATAATCTTGCTACCAGATGGTATTGCAAATCATTGCTTTTAGTTAACCTGTAGGCAAAAGTTGATAGGTTGCTTTTATTCTTATTTCTTTGATGCCTGTTTAAGCCTTTTGTCCATTTTTGGGGGGTGTTTATTTTCTTATTGACCTGCAAGAGTTTTTTGTGGGTTATAGATTTGAACTCTGCTTATTACATATCTTGTAAATATACTCAATTTGGTTTTTCAATTTTGCTTATACATTTTACAAATTCTTATGAAGAATTATTACATTTTTATGTAGTTCCATATATTAGTCTTTTTCTTTATGATTTTGTTTCTTGGCAGAAACAAGTTTGAACTCTGTTCTCCAATTCTCCCTTATTTGTCATCTTTTTACAGCTCTGGTCAATCTTCCAGTAGTTTCAAATGTAGAATTTTTGCACATTATACATATTGCTGGGGGGGGGCGGTGGAGATCAGTAGACCAATAAATTCCTTAGCAATTATACAGATGTCTATTTGGGGGATTAATTTCAGAATCTTGTCCATCTCTTAATTGTCTTATAATAAAATGGAATTGATATGTTTTGGAATTTGGCAAATTTCTGTCCTAGACAGTACCAGAGAATCAAGGTGAATAAAGACAAATTGTTCCTTGGTGTCAGTGTTACTCTTGCCCACAAAATGAAACTTTCAGTGATTGAAATATAAAAATACGAAACCTTTTAAAATTGAAAACAGGATAATATGGTCAGCTAGGTTGTATGGACAAAGTATCAACAATGCCTTGAAAAGAATTAGAACTGCTAGAAAACAGTCCTTTTTTAAAAAATTTTTTCCTTAAAAGCTAACATGACAAAAAGAAATTACCAGGCCAAAATCTACATGAAAGTGCGAATTCAGAGAAGTAAGCAGAATATTAAAACTGCTTTTCCTCTGAGGACATTTGCCGTATTCCAGGGAACTTTTACTTTGGTTTTGAAGGCCTCATAAAGTGCAAGGTATAGAAATTAAAGCCTAGATAGGCCCAAGGAGAGGAGTTTAATAGGGAATTCCTTCTCCATAAAACTGAGACTTCAAAGAGCTATGGCTATAGAGTGTGGTTAAATCAAGTTTAAAACCCTTACCATGCTCTTGATCACAGGAGGCTGCAAGAATAGTTGTCTTGGACTTGAAAAAACACCTGTTCCTAAGAAGTTATAACCAGAGGTCTTCCCTCCTCTTGATTTGCAGCTCATATTCAGTGTCACCTGGGTGGTACAAATCTCACCTCAAGTTGTGAATTTAAAGTGCTTCTAGGTGCCTGGGAGAAGCAAATGAAAGTCCTTTCAGGTAGATTACGTTTTTATCTTAGATCCTAGGAAATTCCCACAAATAATTTTCCAGAGAATTAACCCACAGTAAAATATAACCAGCCACACAAGGAAACAAGACACCATGAGTGAGAAGCAGCAGAAACAATTGACAGAAGTAGGTCCTCAGAAACTTCAGGTTTTGGAATGGTCAGACAGTGATTATAAAACAACTGTTTAGTATGTTTACATAAAGGTGGAAAATATCTGCAGGGAGTGAGAAATTTAGCAGATTTGAAAAAGACCTGAACAAAACTTCTAGAAATAAAAAATAATAATTATAATGAAAAACTCAGTGAGTATGGTTAATGGAGATTAAATACAACTAAAGAGAATTAATGAATTGGACATGGGAGAGAACAAATTATTCAGAATGTAGCACAGAAAGACAAGGAAATGGGTAAAAAGAAAGGGATTAAGATTTATAGAACACAGAATGAGAAGGTTTAACTGTATTTCAACAGTTTTCTAATTGTAGAAGAGAGAAATAATGGGAAAGGGGACATTGTTTGAAGATATAATAGCTGAGGATTTTCCAGAACTGATGAAAAACACGAGTTCACAAATTGAGTAAGTTCAGAGAAATACAAGCAGAATAGCTAAAAAGAAGTATACATCTAGACACATCATATTGATATGGAGAGCACCAGCAATGAAGAGAGCATCTTAAAAGTTGGCAGCAAACAAAAGACAGACTACCTTTAAGCTAGCTGTGGCAGTTATGCTGACAGCTCAGGAGCAGAAATGGCAGTCAGAAAACAGTGGGATGATATCTCAGTGTGCTGGGATAAAATTGCCAGCTTAGTACTCTATGCCCATTAAAAATACATTTCAAGAGTAAGGGTGAACTAATGACATTGTCAGACAGAATTGTGAAATATTATTCTCTGATAGTAAAGAAAACATATGGATAGATATAATTTCTGATTGATTCTGGTATTTAGAATGAAGGATTCTAATAGAACTAAGCAATTCTGAGCTCCACATAGTTATTTTATTCTTAGAAAATTGTTGTGTTTATACTTAATAAACAGAGATACTGTTTGGCAATATTTTTACTGATATAATACTCCAACTTTTGGATCTCTCCTCTGTTCAGAATCTTCAGTGTTGTTGTAGGAAACCTTTTGCGGTGATTAATGCATACCTTTAAGTCTTGCTGAATCAATAATGGAACTTTTAATATTCATATTTTTTTGAAATGTTTAAAAATTTTTATTTTATTTTTGGCTGCATTGGGTCTTTGTTGCTGAAGTTAAGACAAGCATCTGGAGAAAATTGTGTCTTGGATTTGCAAAAATAATTCCTGGAAATGACTTTATTTTCTTCTCCCAGTCCTAAATTCAAATTTCTGAAAAAAAATAGTGGGAGATGTTTTTTTAACCCATGAATAAGGTTAGTATAAATGAGAATCTAGAATTTGTGGGAAGAACAAATAAACCTTAAAGTTAGTCAGATGGACCTACGTTAGAATCTGGCTCCACCATTTAGTAATTCACTGTTGGTCATGTGACTTAACTCTTCTGACACTTAGTTTTCTTGTCTGTAAAATGGAGGTAAGACTTCTTGCGGGTATATCCTGGGGAATAGAGGAGCAGTGTTTGTAAAAAGCCCTGAGTACAGTCCATGGATCTTAGTGGGTTCCCAACTCATTGTTACTGCTGAGTGACGGAACAGTGAATTGAATCTGGCAAGGAATTTGAAATTGTTTGTTGTACAAATGACATAAAAAGTTGATCATACTTTTCATGTTGAAGAGTCATGGACACTGAAAGTATTGAGACACTTTTTTTGCAGTTAAGAAATTGTCAGAGTGTGACAATTTCACCTGTTCAGTTGGTGGTTAATTTTGCATCACATCAGGTTAGGCAGCTTTCCCTTCTTCAGGGCAGGTAAGAAGGAAAGATCAAGTCAGTGACTTGCTTTATAAAGGTAAAAAGATTTCCAGCCACAACACACACACATTTCTGTCTCCCAAGGTCAGAGTTCATGGTGACAGTTAATTTATGGCAAACCTGAATATTTTAGGAATTCAGTCTAAAAACTGGTTATGAAGTATGTGGTTAAAACTTTATGCTTTAGTTTTCAGAAGTTAAATTCATTGGCCTCCGATAATTTAGAATAAGAGCTATCAGAGCACTCTATTGCTATTTGAATTGAGAAATCTAATTTCTATAAAATATTTAGATCTAGATTTTCCTTTCTCTGCTTTTTGTTTATAGTGAAGACATGAAATAGAATCTTTTAAATGTGGAATTACTTGTACACCTTGCAAGTTATTTTCTAGTTTTTTCTTTATTCAGTTTTCCCTCATTGAGTAGTGATAACTATGTAGAATGTATTAGCTGACTGCATTTTTTTTTTTTTTTTTTTTTTTTTTTTTGCGTTATGTGGGCCTCTCACTGTTGTGGCCTCTCCCGTTGCGGAGCACAGGCTCCGGACGCACAGGCCCAGCGGCCATGGCTCACGGGCCCAGCCGCTCCGCGGCATGTGGGATCTTCCCAGACCGGGGCACGAACCCGTGTCCCCTGCATCGGCAGGCGGACTCTCAACCACTGCGCCACCAGGGAAGCCCTGACTGCATTTTTAATCCATACTTATTATAGCAAAATTAGGAAAATTTATAATGAAGACAATTCAGAAGTTTTTATTTTTGGAACTTGACGTCATTTTAGAATGTTGGTTATAGTGATATGTTATAATTGTAGCTTTTGAGTTTATTCAGGTTACAGAGACAAAGACTAAAAACAAATCAGGCATTTCTTGTCTTTCACGAAGTTCTGGGATTTCCAGTCAAATACTTTGAAAATAAATTGGGTAAAGATAGTGACACAACTTTATCCAAATATACACATATGCTTCCTATTAAACATCCTAAATGTTTTAATTTTCTTGATTTACTTTGGACACTCAAGTGATGCAGAAATTGAGCAGCAGCAAATTTTTGTGCAGTTAGATCATGTTGGATTGGTATTTGTGCAGTGCTGCTTTTGATCTTAGAGGTAATTCCTTATGATCACAAACTTTAAGATTATACTTTCTAAACTGATATATTTTGCATTAGTAAAAATATAGAGGATTACAAAAGACACTGTATGAAACTGCTGAAGACATTATTTTTTCTTGTTTACATCTGACTTTGTATTTCATATTTTGAGCTTTGGTTGTTTATATTCCACAGGCTGGTAATTTCCTTTTAACTAGTGGTTGTATGCTGTGAGAAATTATAGGTTAAATTCGAATGAGCCCCTGTTTTGTCTTTTATCTCTTCCAATCTCTTATATTTTGAAAATGAGTGTTATTTCATGATATCAAACTCTATGTGAATCAAAGTCATTCCTCATAGGAATAACAATTACTAGTATAGTCTGTAAGTTAGAGTTTATTGATGTATCTCTTTAGTACTCTAGTTTGACTTTTTCACAGCACCAAAGAGATTTTTAGGTACAATCATATCTTCACTTTCTACAACACTATTAAGATAGGTTAAACACAAGCAGTCCAGTTTTAAGTTCATCTAGTAGTCCGTTTTTAAAAAGAACACCAGATAAATAGGCTTTTCTATTTACTAATGATTGCTTATAAAAAATAAATAATGCTATTAGGTTTTACTAGGTTGCTTTTGTGGTGTTTTGCTGAGAAAACATTCCACTTATGACATACTGAGTATCATTCTAGATTTTTTGTGGAAAACAGTGTAGTCTCTCCTTGATAGCTTAGCAATATGGGTGGCTACTATAGAATTCTGTAGAAAGCTTTCAGTTGAAACATTGTAGTATTTTTGGTCTTGAATATTAATTATCTTTTATGAAATAGTTAAGCAAGAAATGATTCAGAAATCATTGCTGTCTTGAGAAGATCAATGAAATTTGGTGAAAACAATTATTTTTCATAGTTAATTAGATTTATAAAACTTCCATATTCAGTGATACCGAGGGTTTATTAATATTGTTAGTTGTGATGGCATTGTGGTTGTGTAAAAAAAAAAAAAAAGGGGTCTGTGGTTTTTGTATTTTTTAAGTAAGTTGAGGTAAAATGATAGGAAGCTAGGGACAGGTGAATAAATGTAACTAAATTAGCTAATATTTTGAGTCTGGGTCATGTATGTATAGGGATTCATTGTTTTCACATCTTTTTTTTTTTTTTTTTGCGGTACGCGGGCCTCTCACTGTTGTGGCCTCTCCCGTTGCGGAGCACAGGCTCCGGACGCTCAGGCTCAGCGGCCATGGCTCACGGGCCCAGTCGCTCCGCGGCATGTGGGATCTTCCCAGACCGGGGCACGAACCCATGTCCCCTGCATCGGCAGGCGGATTCTCAACCACTGCGCCACCAGAGAAGCCCCTCACATCTTTTGTATATGTTTATAAAGTGTTATTATAAAAATCAATTATAGGTTCCCAGGGGCCAGGGAGGGGTAATAGGGAATTATTGTTTTAATTGGTATAGAGTATCTGTTTGGGATGGTGGAAAAGTTCTGAAAATGAATTTTGATGGTGGCACAACATTGTGAATGTACTCAGTGCTACTGAATTTTACAATTAAAAATGGTTAGAAATGGTAAATTTTAATTTTTATTAAAATTATTATATTTCACCATAATAATTAAAGCACAGTCATACAAATAATCCCAGGAACCATCATACTTTAGAGAAACCTTTGGGGGCATGTGATACCTTTTCTTTTCCCCTTCCTTTTCTTTTTCTCGTGAACTTTTTCCTCCTTCAGTGTGGAGAGGAAGAGGAAGGAAAAGCACTCATGTTACGTTGGCACTTCCTTAATGGGGTTAGGTTCTAGAGTGGTGTTCTAATTGCATGTTAGTGGTTTGTGAGGTCCGTTTAGTGGGTAGCTTCCAGCATTTAAAAAACTTAGGAAATATGCAGTGCATTGTGCACAGTGAGTGCAAATGTGGTTATCAGTACCTGTACATTTTTGTTGTAGTTTTATATTATGTATATGTGTACTGAGTTGTGATGTGAAATGTATTCCTTCAGTGCAGCAGGCATTTTAAAAAGAGGCATAGTATGGAGGACGTTGGGGACCACATAGCGACTAGAGAGGAGATGTCAAAATCTGCACAAAGGGCCTGGGATAATAACTCAGATTTCACTGAGTTTTCAGACGTTCATCAGACCACTAGGAGGAATAGTTAACCAAGATCTGACAAGGCTATTCTATCAGCATATAATGCTAAGTCATTTACAAAGCCAAGGGTGTAGGTTGGATGGTGGCTCAGAGATGCTGATCTGTTTTTAGCGTTTTTGTATCAGTGAGAAATGTTTATTAATTGGTAATTACTACAAACTTTTTGAGGTAGGTCCTTGTAATCTGTTTATTTGCAGAGCTTGCACATTGCAGATGCTCACAAGCTCTCTTTATATTTATTCAAGAAGTATTAGTTATATTAAAAATGCGTGAAAGTTTGATAATGTTGTTCCAGAGAAAGCAAGGGAGAATCAGACACTAGAGCCAGACCAGACTGAACTCAAATTTTGCCTCTCCTGTTTGCTGCAACAATTATTGAACCGTTTTGGGTTTCCATTTCCTCACTGTGATAGTGCCTGATGGGGTTTTAGGTAAAATGAGGTGATTTACATAAAATGCCTGGCAGTGCATAGTTGCTCAGGAAATGCTTATTGTTTTTAACGTCAGACCCCTCTTTCTTTACAGATCTCATTCTTCTAAAGTCTGCAACCTTAGGTTGATCTTTGCTTTAGTTTGGGGATTGTTGTATAATACTGTTTTTCTGTGGAGATAAAAAACAAACTAATTCAGTGATTAAGAAATATTGTTTATTAACAAAATAAAAACAAATAATAAATGTTCTCTGCTCTAAAGTGTTTCATTTCCTGAAATACTTTCTGGATGGTGAGTTAGACTGGCTCTATTTAAGGAATTTCAGTTAACGATTACATGAAAGGGGAATCATGAAGTCCTGTAGTAATCCGTTGTTAACACTGCACTGTTTACAAGTTGTGCCCTTATTCTTTATGTTTAAACAACTCTTTTCAACTTTAACATTTTATGATCTTTTAAAAAATTATGTAATAAGATTAATGGTTAATGGTATATCTTTTAACTGGATTTGTCTTGAAAAAGGACTGAATTTTGTGGATTTGAATATGTCACTGACAGGAGGTCTTTAACATTTCTTTCCCTCTGAACAGATGTCTTGGCCTGCAGTGACTCCAACTCCCATAATCCTTCCAGTTTTCCCCTTTGCTAAATAAGTTTTTTAAAAGTGACATTTTTATTATGAGTGATTGACTTAATTCAGGCAAACATTGCAGCTAAGGAAAGACTTCATTCCAGTGAGGAACACTTTGGTATGAAGAAAATGCTAGATTCTTTATTTTTACTTTTAGGAATTTAGCACATGGTTCCCTTTTTTTCCTCCCACGCCCCTGTAACTGTATTCAGAATAATATTTTTATGTAATAAGCTTTCTTCAAGATTAAAAGTTTTTATGCTCTGGTATGCTGAGGTGTTACATTGTTTGATACAAATGTTTAAATGACATTTAAAAACAGAATCAGTCAGAAGCCATCAAGGAAATAGTAACCACAGCAGGTCCTTCAAGAGGAAAGTTAATCCAGGAACTGGATGCAGGTGAAATTGGTGTGAAGCCAAAAGGGCCTGTGAAACAAACCAGGTATTAACAACTCCTGGAAACCTCTGTGATCCCATTAAGGCTGGAGGAAGATGAGAAAAGCTGGTGTTATGGGAGTACAGAAGCCAGGGCTGTGTGGGAGGGCTAGCACCATGGCTGGGACTGCGCGGTGGGACCTGGGGCCGCAGAGGGCAGAGCTGTCTGAAGGGGACTGGGGTTATGGGAGACAAAGCTCCTGCCGAGGATGTGTTGGGAGAAATTCTCCGGCTTCTCCCTCTTCTGCCTTCTGTTACCCATCAGTGCCTCTCCGCTGGCCAAATCTTCCCAGAAGCCAGAGGGCAAGGTTGTTCTGGAAATGCAGTTGCCTATGACACAGAGCAGCACAGGGTAAGTCTGGGGAATGTATCTGAAAGCATTTAGTTGACTAGCTCAAGTACGGTGTGTGTTGCTAGTGTATAGTATTCATCAATAACCTGTGCACCTGAGCATTAGCTATTAAGACTTTGCTAGAAACAAACAAAAAACCCCCCAACAAAACAAAACTAAAACTAACCAGAACCCTCTCATTTTTGTTTTTTAGAAATGGAAAGAAATAATTCCTTAAAAACCAATATTAAGATCAGCATTTTGGTTCAGTTGAAGCATTTACTGAGTGGCACTATGTTAAATGTTAAGTAAATGAGCTATTAAGTTGAAACAACTTAGTTCTTGGTTTTGTGGCACAGTCTACTGGAAAAGATTTTTTTTAAAGGATAATTTTCATTTTAAAATTTCAGTAGAATATGTGGTGAGTTAGATACGGGGACATGTTTTCGTAGGAACTCAGAGGAGGAGCTGTTAACCCAGTCCTGTGGCTTATGGACGGCTTTCAGGAGTTGGGAAACTTTGAGCTGAGCTTTTAAAGGATTGTTCAGAATTCATAGAGAGAGATGGAAGGGACGCTGCTGGGAGGAGGTTGAGCAATGGCTCAAGAGCCTGAAAGCTTAAAGCACATGTGAGGAATTTCAATCACTGTTGTTGAGCATCGGGTCGGGCTCATAAAGTGGGCCTGGGGAGCCAGGGGGAGAACAGGTTATTTTTATTCTCAAGCTGACAGGGAGCTATTGAAGGTGGAGTGGAGCGGCCTGATGAACTTTATTTTTCCCTAAGTGTGGAAGATGAGTTCAGGAGGGTGCCGTGTAGAGGGAGGCGCCTGTTAAGAGGGTGCTACACTGGTCCAGGCAATAGAGGAGGGATAGACATAAACTCTCCAAGTTGTCTTTATGTCTTAGAGCCATTCATTTCGTCTAAGTGCCTCCTACTGCCCCGCTTCTCAATCCGTGTCCCACTTGGATATACCCTTCTTTTATGTTATTTGAAAATTCAAAATAAGTAACGTAATTTTAGAACAAAGAAATGGACAAAATGCTGTTTTACTTTCAAATTGCACTTGCTTCCCTGGATATTCTTGTGACTTGTTCTTCTTGAGACTCCTGGGGCTACAAACAGGAGTAAGTCACAGACCCTGCTGTCTGGAAGCAGACATGGGAACCACCCACTGATGGTGACCTAGGATGCTTTGGAGGGCCATCAGGGAACTTTGGTCTCCTGGAGCCAGGCAGTAATTTCCTGTAGAAATTCCCTTGAGAACAATTTCCTGTATTCCCTGATGTAGCTTCTGATATTGAAGAGTGACAGATTTTCAGTGTGACATTTAATTTTAGTAAATGTATCTTTTAAAATATCAAAATCCTGTGTTTGAATAAGATCCACTTTACACATTGATTTTAATGTATATTCTCTAATTTATTCTGATAATAAATGTGAGATAGGTGTTATTAGTGCTATTTCCTTTCTTTCTTTACACACTCCAGTCTGTTGTTTTGCTCAAACTTCAGTGGGATTTCTACTGTATCACAGATGAGCAACATGGAAATTTTGTCTTCAGGAAGCCTATAATCTAATAAGGGTCGACAGACACTGTCATAGTACAAAGCCTAAGAAATAAGTAGAATAAATAGAAATACAAACACTGTATTGAGGGAATTTAGAGGAAGAAGATATTTACTTTATTTTACTGTTCCTAGGCTTATATTTTTTCCACATTTTAACATTCCTAAAATTGGCAGATGTCTTTTTTTTAATTGATCATTTTACTTTTTCCTTTTCAGTTTGAATGCATTTTATTTCTTTTTCTTGCCTAATTGCTCTGTCTAGAAAATCCAATGGTGTGTTGAATATAGGTAGTCAAAGTGGGCATACTTGCCTTGTTCCTGATCTTAGAGGAAAGGCTTTCAGCTTTTCACCCTTAGGTATGATGATAGCTGTGGGCTTGTCATATATGGCTTTTATCATGTTGAGTTATGTTCCCTCTATACCCACTTTGTTGAGAGTTTTGTTTGTTTGTTTGTTTGTTTTTGGTGGTTTTGTGTTTCAGTAATCTTTCTTTCTTTAATTTTTGGATTTTATTTGTTGTTTTATATAGCAGGTTCTTATTAGTCATCAATTTTATACACATCAGTGTATACATGTCAATCCCAATCGCCCAATTCAGCACACCCCCCCGCGGCTTTCCCCCCTTGGTGTCCATACGTTTGTTCTCTACATCTGTGTCTCAACTTCTGCTCTGGAAACCAGTTCATCTGTACCATTTTTCTAGGTTCCACATATATGCGTTAATATACGATATTTGTTTTTCTCTTTCTGACGTACTTCACTCTGTATGACAGTCTCTAAATCCATCCACGTCTCAACAAATGACCCAATTTCATTCCTTTTTATGGCTGAGTAATATTCCATTGTATATATGTACAACATCTCCTTTATCCATTCGTCTGTCAGTGGGCATTTAGGTTGCTTCAATGATCTGGCTATTGTAAGTAGTGCTGCAATGAACATTGAGGTGCATGTGTCTTTTTGAATTATGGTTGTCTCTGGGTATAGGCCTAGTATTGGGATTGCTGGATCATAATGGTAATTCTATTTTTAGTTTTTTAAGGAACCTCCATACTGTTCTCCATAGTGGCTGTATCAATTTACATTCCCACCAACAGTGCAAGAAGGTTCCCTTTTCTCCACACCCTCTCCAGCATTTGTTGTTTATAGATTTTCTGATGATGCCCATTCCAACTGATGTGAGGTGATACCTCATTGTAGTTTTGATTTGCATTTCTCTAATAATTAGTGATGTTGAGCAGCTTTTCATGTGCTTCTTGGCCATCTGTATGTCTTCTTTGGAGAAATGTCTATTTAGGTCTTCTGCCCATTTTTTGATTGGGTTGTTTGTTTTTTTAATACTGAGCTGCATGAGCTATTATATTTTGGGGATTAATCCTTTGTTCACTGATTCATTTGCAAATATTTTCTCCCATTCTGAGGGTTGTCTTTTCGTCCTGTTTATGGTTTCCTTTGCTGTACAAAAGCTTTGAAGTTTCATTGGTGCCATTTGTTTATTTTTGTTTTTATTTCTATTACTCTAGGAGGTGGATCAAAAAAGATCTTGCTGTGACTTATGTCAGTGTTCTTCCTATGTTTTCCTCTAAGAGTTTTATAGTGTCTGGTGTTACATTTAGGTCTCTAATCCATTTTGAGTTTATTTTTGTGTATGGTGTTAGGGAGTGTTCTAATATCATTCTTTTACATGTAGCTGTCCAGTTTTCCCAGCACCACTTATTGAAGAGACTGTCTTTTCTCCATTGTATATCCTTGCCTCCTTTGTCATAGATTAGTTGACCATAGGTGCGTGGGTTTATCTCTGGGCGTCCTATCTTGTTCCATTGATCTATGTTTCTGCTTCTGTGCCAGTACCATATTGTCTTGATTACTGTAGCTTTGTAGTATAGTCTGAAGTCAGGGAGTCTGATTCCTCCAGCTCCATTTTTTTCCCCTCAAGACTGCTCTGGCTATTCAGGGTCTTTTGTGTCTCCATACAAATTTTAAGATTTTTTGTTCTAGTTCCGTAAAAAATGCCACTGGTAATTTGATAGGTATTGCATTGAATCTGTAGATTTCTTTGGATAGTATAGTCATTTTCACAATATTGATTCTTCCAATCCAAGAACATGGTATATCTCTCCATCTGTTGGTATCATGTTTAATTGCTTTCATCAGTGTCTTATAGTTTTCTGCATACAGGTCTTTTGTCTCTCTAGGTAGGTTTATTCCTAGGTATTTTATTCTCTTTGTTGCAGTGGTAAATGGGAGTGTTTCCTTAATTTCTCTTTCAGATTTTTCATCATTAGTGTATAGGAATGCAAGAGATTTCTGTGCATTAATTTTGTATCCTGCAACTTTACCAAATTCATTGATTAGCTCTAATGGTTTTCCAGTGGCATCTTCAGGATTCTCTGTGTATAGTATCATGTCGTCTGCAAACAGTGACAGTTTTACTTCTTCTTTTCCAGTTTGTATTCCTTTTATTTCTTTTTCTTCTCTGATTGCCATGGCTAGGACTTCCAAAACTATGTTGAATAATAGTGGTGAAAGTGAACATCCTTGTCTTGTTCCTGATCTTAGAGGAAATGCTTTCAGTTTTTCACCATTGAGAATGATGTTTGCTGTGGCTTTGTCGTATATGGCCTTTATTATGTTGAGGTAGGTTCCCTCTATGCCCACTTTCTGGAGAGTTTTTATCATAAATGAGTGTTGAATTTTGTCAAAAGCTTTTTCTGCATTTATTGAGATGATCATATGGTTTTTATTCTTCAATTTGTTAATATGGTGTATCACATTGATTGATTTGTGTATATTGAAGAGTCCTTGCATCCCTTGGAAAATCCCACTTGATCGTGGTGTATGATCCTTTTAATGTGTTGTTGGATTCTGTTTGCTAGTATTTTGTTGAGGACTTTTGCATCTATATTCATTAGTGATATTGGTCTGTAATTTTCTTTTTTTGTATTATCTTTGTCTGGTTTTGGTATCAGGGTGATGGTGGCCTCATAGAATGAGTTTGGGAGTGTTCCTTCCTCTGCAGTTTTTTGGAAGAGTTTGAGAAGGATGGGTGTTAGCTCTTCTCTAACTGTTTGATAGAATTCACCTGTGAAGCCATCTGGTCCTGGACTTTTGTTTGTTGGAAGATTTTTAATCACAGTTTCAATTTCATTATTTGTGATTGGTCTGTTCATATTTTCTGTTTCTTCCTGGTTCAGTCTTGAAAGGTTATACCTTTCTAAAAATTTATCCATTTCTTCCAGGTTGTCCATTTTATTGGCATAGAGTTGCTTGTAGTAGTCTCTTAGGATGCTTTGGATTTCTGCAGTGTCTGTTGTCATTTCTCCTTTTTCATTTCTAATTTTATTGATTTGAGTCCTCTCCCTCTTTTTCTTGATGAGTCTGGCTAATGGTTTATCAATTTTGTTTATCTTCTCAAAGAACCAGCTTTTAGTTTTATTGATCTTTACTCTTGTTTTCTTTGTTTCTATTTCATTTATTTCTGCTCTGATCTTTATGATTTCTTTCCCTCTGCCAACCTTGGGTTTTGTTTGTTCTTTTTTTCTCTCGTTTCTTTAGGTGTAAGTTTAGATTGTTTATTTGAGAGTTTTCTTGTTTCTTGAGGTAGGCTTGTATAGCTATAAACTTCCCTCTTAGAACTGCTTTTGCTGCATTCCATAGGTTTTGGATTGTCGTGTTTTCATTGTCATTTGTCTGTAGGTATTTTTTGATTTCCTCTTTGATTTCTTCACTGATCTCTTGGTTATTTAGTAACGTATTGTTTAGCCTCCGTGTGTTTGTGTTTTTTATGTTTTTTTCCCTGTAATTCATTTCTAATCTCATAATGTTGTGGTCAGAAAAGGTGCTTGATATAATTTCAATTTTCTTAAATTTACTGAGGCTTGATTTGTGACCTAAGGTGTGATCTATCCTGGAGAATGTTCTGTGCACACTTGAGAAGAAAGTGTAATCTGCTGTTTTTGGATGGAATGTCCTATAAATATCAATTAAATTTATCTGGCCTATTGTGTCATTTAAAGCATCTGTTTCCTTCTTTATTTTCATTTTGGATGATCTGTCCATTGATGTAAGTGAGGTGTTAATGTCCCCCACTATTATTGTGTTACTGTCGATTTCCTCTTTTATAGCTGTTAGCAGTTGACTTATATATTGAGGTGCTCCTATGTTGGGTGCATATATATTTATAATTGTTATATCTTCTTGGATTGATCCCTTGATCATTATGTAGTGTCCTTCCTTGTCTCTTGTAACATTCTTTATTTTAAAGTCTATTTTATCTGATACAAGTATTGCTATTCCAGCTTTCTTTTGATTTCCATTTGCATGGAATATCTTTTTTCCATCCCCTCACTTTCAGTCTGTACGTGTCCCTAGGTCTGAAGTGGGTCTGTTGTAGACAGCATATGTATGGGTCTTGTTTTGGTATCCATTCAGCAAGCCTGTGTCTTTTGGTTGGACCATTTAATCCATTCATGTTTAAGGTAATTATTGATATGTATGTTCCTATTACCATTTCTTAATTGTTTTGTGTTTGTTTTTGTAGGTCCTTTTCTTCTCTTGTGTTTCCTACTTAGAGAAGTTCCTTTAGCATTTGTTGTAGAGCTGGTTTGGTGATGCTGAATTCTCTTAGCTTTTGTTTGTCTGTAAAGCTTTTGATATCTCCATCGAATCTGAATGAGATCCTTGCCAGGTACAGTAATCTTGGTTGTAGGTTTTTCCCTTTCATCACTTTAAGTATGTCATGCCACTCCCTTCTGGCTTGTAGAGTTTCTGCTGAGAAATCAGCGTTTACCTTATGGGAGTTCCCTTGTATGTTATTTGTCGTTTTTCCCTTGCGGCTTTCAATGATTTTTCTTTGTCTTTAATTTTTGCCAATTTGATTACTATGTGTCTCTGTGTGTTTGTCCTTGGGTTTATCCTGTATGGGACTCACTGCACTTCCTGGACTTGGGTGGCTATTTCCCATGTTAGGGAAGTTTTCGACGTTAATCTCTTCAAATATTTTATGTGGTCCTTTCTCTCTCTTCTCCATCTGGGATTCCTATAATGCGAATTTTGTTGCATTTAATGTTGTCCCAGAGGTCTCTTAGGCTGTCTTCATTTCTTTTCATTCTTTTTTCTTTAGTCTGTTCTGCAGCAGTGAATTCCACTATTCTGTCTTCCAGGTTACTTATCCGTTCTTCTGCCTCAGTTATTCTGCTATTGATTCCTTCTAGTGTAGTTTTCATTTCAGTTATTGTATTGTTCATCTCTGTTTCTTCTTTAATTCTTGTAGGTCTTTGTTAAACATTTCTTGCATCTTCTCGATCTTTGCCTCCATTCTTTTTCCGAGGTGCTGGATCATCTTCACTACCATTATTCTGAATTCTTTTTCTGGAAGGTTGCCTATCTCCACTTCATTTAGTTGTTTTTCTGGGGTTTTATCTTCTTCCTTCATCTGGTACATAGCTCTCTGCCTTTTCATCTTGTCTATCTTTCTGTGAATGTGGTTTTTGTTCCAAAGGCTGCAGGATTTTAGTTCTTCTTGCTTCTGTTGTCTTCCCTCTGGTGGATGAGGCTATCTAAGAGGCTTGTGCAAGTTTCCTGATGGGAGGGATGGGTGGTGGGTAGGTCTGACTGTTGCTCTGCCAGATGTCTTTTTGATGGTATCTTAGACTTGACGAAAAGTATACTTGGAGAGAAAAAGAAATATGAAGAAGATTTTTGCTTTTATGAAAAAAGGAGAACAGTGAAAATAGCGGTCAGCCTTGGTTTTGCAGTGAACTGTCACGGAATTAGTGCACTCTGAGCAGCAGGAATCGCCCCACCAAGCTCTTTACTTGCTTGGAACCACACTCAGCATCAAGCCGCCATAGATTTGAACTCTGTGAGCATCTGTGCTTTATCTTGATTTATTTTCTGCATCTGTTAGCAAGATGTGTCCTGAGGTAATTGCTTTTTTGCTTTTTGCCATTTCAGCTTATGAAAGCTTTCATGGGAATGGTCTGCTTGTGGATAATGGAGGAAACCTGTAGCTTTCTTAATTTCTTTTTTTGGGTCATTCATTGCAGGTATGTAGAAACACAACTGATTTTTGTGTGTGTTGATGTTATACCCTGCAACTTTGCTGAAATTGTTTATTACCTTTAGTGGCTTTCTTGTGGATTTTTTTAGAGTTAAAAAATATGTATAGGATCATTTCTTTTGAGAATAGAGATAGTTTTACTTCTTTCTTTCCAAATTGGATGCCTTTTATTAATTATTTTCTTGTCTAATTGCTCTGGCTAGAACTTCCAGTACATTGCTGAATTTCAGTGGTAAAAATGAGCATCCTAGTCTTTTTCCTGATCTTAGAGGAAAGGAATTGTCTTTCCTATGGAATATGCTGTTAGCTGTGGATTCTTTTGAAGGTGCCCTGTACCATGTTGAGGAAGATCCCTTCAACTTCTAGTTTTCTAAGTGTTTTTATCATGAAAGGGTGGTGGATGCTGTTAAATGCATTTTCTGCATCACTTGATATGACTGTGTTCCCACCCCCCATTCCCATTCTGTTAATGTGTATTACATCAACTGATTTGCTTATGTTGAATTATCCTTGAATTCTTGGGGTAAATCCCATTTGGTAATAGTATATAACCCTTTTAATATGCTGTTGAATTGAGTTTGCTAGAACTTTGTTGAGGATTTTGCATTTATATTCACAAAGGGTATTGGTCTTTAGTTTATTTTCATGTGATGCTTTTGTCCTTATCAGGGTAATGTTGGTTTCATAGAATGAGTTACGAAGTATTCCCTCCTCTTTAATTTTTTTGGAAGAGTTTGTAAAGAATTGATGTTAATTCTTTAAATGTTTGGTGTAATTCACCAGCAAAGCCATCTGGTCCTAGACTTTTCTTTGTTGGGAAGTTTTTGATTACTGATTCTACCTCTTTAGTAGTTCAGGTCATTGAAAATTTTCTAGTTCTTCTTGAATTAGTTTAGGTAATTTGTGTGTTTCTTGGAATCTGTCCATTCATCGAAGTTATCTCATTTGTTGGCCTATTATTGTTCACAGTATTTTCTTATAATCCTTTTTATTTCTCTAAGGTCTGTAGTAATGTTTCCAGTTTCATGTATGATTTTAGTTATTTGTGTCTCTCTTTTTGTTCTTTTTTCCAGCTAAAAGTTTATCAATTTTATTCATCTTTATCAGTTTTATTGCTAAAGTTGTTTAAACAACAACTTCTGGTTTTGTTGATTTTCTATTATTTTTAAAATTTTATTTGTCTCTGATCTTTATTTTTTCCTTCTTTCTGATAGTTTTGGGTTTAGTTTGCCTTTCTCAGTCCTCAAGGTGTAAAGTTAGGTTATTGATTTGAGATTTTTCTTCTTTTTAATGTAGGTTATTTACAGCTGTAAATATCCATCTGAGCAGTGCCTTCACTGCATCCTGTAAGTTCTGGTATGTTGTGTTTTTGTTATTGTCTTTAATTTGTGATTTATCTTGTGATTTCTTCTTTTATCAATCGGTTGTTTAAGACTTATTAATTTTCACATATTTATGGAATTTCCTTCTGTTACTGAGGTCTAGCTTTATTCCATTGTAGACAGAAAATATATTTGTGTTATTTCAGTCGTTTTAAATTATTGAGACTTATTTTGTGGCGTAACAAGTGGTCTTCCCTGGAGAATGTTCTGTGAGGGCCTGAGATGAATGTGTATTCTGCTGTTTTGTGGAGGGTTCTATACATGCTTGTTAAGTCCAGTTGGTTTGTAGTGTTGCTCATATCCTCTATTTTGTTGTTGATTTTCTTTCTAGATGTTTTATCCTTTATTGAAAGTAGGTGATTGAAGTCTCCAACTATTATTATAGAACGATTTATTCTTCAATTCTTTTGAATGTTCTCCATTTGCACTTAAAGTAATCACTGATGAAGAAGCACTTACTTCTGCCATTTGTTATTTGTTTTCTATATTTCATATCTTTTTTGCCCCTCATTTTTTCCATTACTGTCTTTTTTTGTGTGTTTAATTGATTTTTGGAGTGAACTGTTTTGATTTTCATCTCATTTCCTGTATTTTTAGTTGTTTTCTTTGTGGTTATCATGAGGATGACTGTTATCCTAAATTTATAACAATCTAGTTCAGATTGATGCCAACTTAACTGCAGTAGCATACAAACTGTGCTTCTGTAACATCTCTGTTTTCCCACCTTTTGTGTTGTTTTTGTCAGAAATTATATCTGTATACATTGTATGCCAGTAACATAAATTTATGTTTTAAAATGTATTGGTCTTTTAAATCGTGTAGGAAATAAAAAGTGAGGTTACGTATCAACAGTGCAATAATAGTGGTCTCTATATTTGCCCATGTGTTAACCTTCACTGAAGATCTTTATTTCTTCATAGGGCTTTGAGTTACTTTCTAGTGTTTTTTCATTTAGACTTAAGAACTTCCTTTAGCTTTACTTATAGGACAGATCTGGTAGCAATGAAGTCTGTTAGCTTTTGTTTGTCTGGGAATGTCTTTATTTCTTCCCTTTTGTTTTTTAGGACAGTTTTGCCACATAAAAAATTCTTGGCTGACAGCTGTGTTAGGCAGGGTTCTCCTGAGAAACAGAACCAACAGGGTGTATGCATGTGTATGTATGTGTGTTTAAATAATAAACATATGTATTTAGAAAGAGATTTATTATAAGGAATTGGCTTATGCAGTTAATGGAGGTTGAGAAGTCCCAAGATCTATAGTTAGTAAGCTGGAGATGGAAGAGAGTCAATAATGTACTTCCAGTCTGAGTCTGAAGGCCTGAGAACCAGGAGAACCAGTCATCTAAGTTGCAGTTCTGAAAGCTGGCAAGTTTGAGGTCTAAGAAGAGCCATTGTTTAAGTTTGAGTCCAAAGGCAGGAAAAGATTGAAGTCCCAGCTCAAAGCAGTCAGGCAGGAGGAGTTCCTTCTCACTTAGCCTGTTTGCCCCATTTAGGTCTTCAGTTGACTGGATGAGGCCTACGCACATTTATGGAGGGACTCTGTTTTACTCAGGCAACCAATTCAGATATTAACCTCAGCCAGAAAACCCAGAACAACGTTTGACCAAATGTCTGGGCACCCTAGAGCCCAGTCAAGTTGGCACATAAAATGAACCATTACAAGTTGGTTTCTTCTCCTTCCTCCCTCCCTCCCTCCCCTGCCTCCCATCCATCCCTCCTTCCCTCCCTCCTTCTCTCCCATCCCTTCCCTCCCTCCCTCCCTCCCCTCCCCCCTTCCTTCTTTTATTGAAGTATAGCTGATATACAATGTTGTGTTAATTTCTGCTGTACAGCAAAGTGATTCAGTTATACATATATACATTCCTTTTTTAAAATACTCTTTTCCATTATTGTTTATCACAGGATATTGAATAAGTTCCCTGTGCTATACAGTAGGACCTTGTTGTTTATCCAGTCTATATTTAATTATATTTGCTAACCGTGGTTTTTCTTTCAGTACTTCAACATCTCATCTGACTGCCTTCTGGCCTCCTTGGTTTCTGATGAGAAATCAGCTTTTTATCTTATTGAGGATTCCCTGTACATGCTGAGTCATTTCTCTCATGCTACTTCAAGTTTCTCTCTTTATCTTTGAGTGTCAACAGTTTGATTATAATGGGTCTCTGAGTTTATCCAACTTAGAGTTTATGGAGCATCTTGGATTTGTGGATTCATGGAATTCATCTAATTTGGGAAGATTTTTGACCTCTTTTAAATACTCTTCCTGTCCCTTTACTTCTCTCTTCTTCCCTTGGGACTCCCCTAATATCTGTGTTGGTCAGCTTGATCGTGTCCCACTAGGTCTCTTAAGTTCTGTTTAATTTCATACTTTTTCTCTTTGCCTCAGACTCAATAATTTCAAATGTCCTATCTTTAAGTTCACTGATTATTCTGCCTGCTGAAATTGCTCTTGAGCCACTCTAGTGCTTTTTTTTTCATTGCAGTTACTGTGCTTTTCAGCTTCAGAATTTCTGTTTGGTTCCTTTTTATAATTTCTATCTCTTTATTGATACTCTAATTTTGTTGATACATTGTTTTTTTCTTTTTCATGTTTCATGTTTTCTTAAAGCTTTTTGAGCATATTTAAGACTTGTTTTAAAGCCTTTGCCTATTAAGTATGATGTCTGGACTTCCTCGGGGACATTACAGTAAATTTATTTTTTTTCTTTGAATGGGAAATACTTTCCTGTTTCTTTTTATGCCTTGTGTTTTTTTTTGTTGTTGACAACTAGACATGAATATTATAATGTGATAACTCTGTAAATCATATACTCCCCCTTCCTAAAGGTTTGTTTTTCTGATTGTTGAAGACTGTAATAGTCTTATTTGTTTAGTGATTTTCCAAAACCATTTTTGCAAAGACTTTATTCCTTGTCATGTGTAGTTAGTAAATTTTCTGTTCCTTAGCTTGTGTTCAGCTAGTGTTTTGACAGAGATTACCTTAAGTGCCAGGAGCTGAAACAAAAACAGAAACAAAAAAATCCTAAACAAAGAAATAGAAGAATACCTCTCCCAGGCTTTGTAGATTGGCCCTGTGCTGGGGCAGTCCTTTAACACTTAGCCAGGCTTGCAGGTAGCTTGGTGATCAATCCAAGGTGGATGCTTAGAGTTCTCTCAGGTATTTTTCTGGGCATGCATCTTGCTGTGGGAATGCATATTGTTTTCTTAATTCCTCTCTATACTCCTAATTTGTCAAAAAAGTTCTCTCCAACTTTTGTTCCTGCTCCTAAGTGATCTGTTATATGTTTAGACAGTAATCTTTTGTCCCAGGCATCTTTAGTTGTTAGTTCTACTCTGTGTGTTTTCAAATGATCACTGCTTTTCTAGCTTGAGTTCCACGTTAGGTGAAAAAGAGCTGAGCGCCTTGCATCAGTCCTTCAGGTGGCCCCCCAGACAGATTAGAACAGATAAACACACTAATTTGTGAATAACGTCTGTTTTGCTCTCCCTAGAACCAGTCCCACACTGCAAATACAGGTGAAGGCTGCCACTGTGCCACAGAAGGGATGGGGCTAGGGCATGTTAAAACACCACAGAGCTTTCCTATGGTTTTGAAATTGCCTTTTTCTCGATTCAGTGTTTGTTTGGCTGTTCTCCATAGTTTTAATTCTTTTTTTTTTTCTTCTTTTTTTCTGGTCGTGCTGTGCGGCTTGCGGGATATTAGGTCCCTGACCAGGGATGTCCACAATTTATTTTTTCTTTTGTTACTTGTGGTTTTGGTGTCATAGCTATGTACTCTATATTTAAGGGGCAGGCAGAGAAAAATGAGTGAGTAGGGAAACTAAGAGGTCAGAAAAGGACCAGGAGAGGATTTTCTCAGATAAATCGGGAGAGAGGTTTAAGTCAAGGGTAGTTAATTACATCATATATTGCAAAGGGAGTTTAATGAAGAACGAGAGCTATAGGAGAAGCATAAAAGGTACTATGTCAGCAATGGCTTTTGGCACTGGAAATGGAGGGTGGGGTATATAGTCATTGATAAGCTGGTATCTGCTCTCAGAATGACCATTGGGTACTTTATTTACATGTTTCACTTTTGAATGCTGATGACAGGAGTCAGCGAGTTGTGGTGTAGAGTGATGGTGAGGCTTCTTATAGTTGCTCCTATTATACTCGTCACTGTTTTCCCTTGGTGGTTGTTGTAGATGTTTTCTGTGATACCTGCTCAGTGTAGGCCCACCCTGTCTGAGAAGTGATACCTCCATTTCAGCAGTGGGCCTCTGCAGCTGCGTTTGTAAGTGGGACCCTCACATTCCCAATACATTGCTGTTGGGCCCATGGGTGGACCTCTGTGCTAAACTGAGCTAAGCAGTTTTTCAACAATTTGGAATTGTTGGAAGACAGAGATGCTGGTTGGATTCTGCTGGGCTTTTCTTCTAGAAAGATGTGTAAAACTGGGGCTGGGGCAGCCATGGTTAGCCCATGGTCATAGAGAACCTGGAAGAGGGGACTGGCGTGGAGAGCAAAATGAAGCCCACTGCCAGGGACAGACTGACTCACTTTGAGAGACAGTGTGATCCCAGGGAGATAGAATAGCTTCAGTTCTTAGCAGTTTTGTACTTCCTGATTTCCAGCCCCCACTTGTAGTTCCTGTTCATCAGTTCTGTGAGATACCTTTATTTCTTTTTAATGTGAGTTTTCATGTGGGGCTAAGTACCTTTGTATAGGTTTCTCTTGTTGGCACCCAGAGAACCTTGTCTAAGACAGTGGCACATCGATATGAGAATGTCTACTGAGAAAAGAGAAGGGAGGAAGGAGACAGTTTCCTATGAGATGCTTATATAATTTTAACCTGTGATGCTGGGCAGCGACAGAATGGTGATGATTATTTTTAACGTGGATTTGAGTACTTACCTGTGATTCAGATTTAATTAAGCATGCATTTTACATTGTTTATATTCCTTGGTACTGGCTTTGTTTTTTTTTTTTCCTTTGGCCACGCCACATGGCTTGTGGGGTCTTAGCTCCTTGACTAGGGATCGAATCTGCATCCTCGGCTGTGAAAGTGCGGAGTCCTAACCACTGGACTGCCAGGAAATTCCCGGTTCTGGCTTTCTAATTTAAATAACTTGTCTTTGCAAATAATGAAGTAAAAATAATGTAGCATTATCTGTGAAACTGAACATGCAAGTAACCTGTGACACAGTTCTCGTGGTTATGTTAGAAAACCTCTTGGATGTGTGCACCAGGAGACATGTTCAAAATTGTTTTGTAGAAGCATCATTTGTAACAGCAAAAACCTGGAAATACTCAGATGTACATTGGTGGTAGAAAGGGTGAATAAGTTGTAGCATATTCATACATTGAAGTGTTATATAGCATTGCAAATGAGTGACTTACAGCCACACGCTTGTCTTAGAGACAATATTTAGTGAAAAAATATTTAGTGTTTCTTCATAGAAAAATACACATAGTATGATACTGTTTTTAATGGGAGACTTCAAAACAAATTAAAATTAAACAACATATTGTTTAATTATGCATAAATAATAGGATAAAAATGTTAAGAAAGAGTAAGCGTATGATTAAAGAAAAACGTAGGATAGTGATTTCCTATGTAGGACGTGGGGCGGAAGGCTGGAATAGGGGAGGAACACACCGGGAGCTTAAAGAAATTGGTAATATTTTACTTCTTAGGTTCAGAGATGAATTTATTATACCTATTTTGTTATTGTGCTTTATAATATGTATTATGTGTATTCTTTTACAAATAGCAAATACTTCATAATACAAAGTTAAGAACTTTTATAAATTTGGTATAAAAATACTTTCATTTTTACTTAAAAATAAAACCCACAGGACAAAACTCAGCATTTCTAAAACTGAAATAATCATGTCTTTTAAAAAACACTGTTCTCTCCAGACTTCTCTCTTTATTTGCCTCATGCTACCTTCTCAGACCCAAAGTCTTAGGGTTCCTTTTGACTTCTTTATCCTCAGATGAATTTAATAATGTTAAGTACTAGTGATATAGTAATAAACAAGGCTTATAATAAGTATTTTCTGAACAGATTAATGAGTGAAGCAGTCTTTCTCTTTTTCTCTCTTGTAACATCGTCATTCAACAAGTTCTATCTATTCTTATCAATTATATCTAGGTTAATCTGTGTTTTCTGTTTATAGGGTCTCCAGCTGGATTTCAGGCCCTTACATGCCTGCACGGTCTCCCACCTGACTTTCCTGTCTGTATTCTTCCTTCTACTTAGTTTATCGTTCTTAACTGATACAGGATTAATCTTCCTAAAACATTGATTTGATCATTTTTACATAGTTCCTTGAAAACTTTAATGATAAAGTGTTGAGGTACATATTCTTTAGCTTGGGCACCAGGCCTCTACAGTTGGTTTTAACCAAGGCCCATTCTCACTATTCCTTTTATGGGGGAACAGATACCTCTCTTACTGGCTGCTAAGCCTTGGGGCGTGGGGATGAGGGGTGGCGAGGTAGCCTGCCTGGATGTTTTTATTCTTCATGCTGTTATAGCCTTCAGATTCCCTCTAGCTTCAAATATCAAATAACTGTATTTGGACCACTCTCAGAGAAACACCTGTATTTTGCAGCAATTGTACTAGATTCTTCTTTTTAAAAGTTCAATTAAGATTATTTTGTTTTCTGTCTTTTTGTTTTCTGTCTTTCTGGTATTATTCTTAGGTTTTGGTCTACTTTCTGGTTTTCTAGTCTGGTTTTGCTTGGAATCATTATCAGTGGAATCATTATCATTTTAGTGTGCAGCTGTCTTAGACAAGGTTCTCTGGATGCCGATAATAGAAATCTATACGAGATTGCTTAGCTCTAAGGAGAATTTTTAATAAAAAGCAATAAAGGGTGGATTAAAGGCTTGAATGTAAGACCTGAAGAAAACATAGGTGGTAAACTCCTTAACATAAGTATTGGCAATGATTTTTTGGATTTCACACCAAAAGCAAAGGCAACAAAAGCAAAAATAAACAAGTGGGACTACATCAAACTAGAACGCTTCTGTATAGTGAGGGAAGCCATCAACAAAATGAAAGGCAACCTACCGAAAGGGAGGATATATTTCCAAATGATAATTCTGATAAGGGAATGATATCTAGAATACGTAAAGAATTCCTACAACAACAGCAACAAACAACCTGATTAAAAAATGGACAGAGGGGGCTTCCCTGGTGGCGCAGTGGTTGAGAGTCCGCCTGCCAATGCAGGGGACACGGGTTCGTGCCCCAGTCCGGGAAGATCCCACATGCTGTGGAGCAGCTGGGCCCGTGAGCCATGGCCGTTGAGCCTGCACGTCTGGAGCCTGTGCTCTGCAACGGGAGAGGCCACAACAGTGAGAGGCCCACATACCGCAAAAAAAAAAAAAAAAATGGACAGAGGATCTGAATAGACATTTTCCTAAAGAAGACATACAGTTGGCCAACAGGTACATAAAAAGATACTCAATATCATTAATAATCAGGGACATGCAAATCAAAACTACAGTGAAATATCACATGAAGTGAAATAAATCAGACAGAGAAAGACAAATACTGTATGATCTCACTTACATGTGGACTCATAAGACAGTCTTATAGATACAGAGAACATACTGGTTTTTGCCAGAGGTGAGGGTGGGCAAAATGGGTGAAGGGAGTCAAAAGGGACAAACGTCTAGTTATAAAGTAAACAAGTCATGGGGATGTAAATTACAGCATGGCAACTGTAGTTAATAATACCGTATTGCATATTTGAAAGTTGATAAGAGAGTAAATCTTAAAAGTTGTCAACACGAGAAAAAAAATTCTGTAACTTTACAGTGATGATGTTAACTAGACTTGTTGTGTTGATTGTTTCCTGGTATATACAAATTTTGAGTCATTATGTTGTACACTTGAAACTAATATATGTCAGTTATACCTCAGTTTAAAAAAAAAGACAACAAAGGTATCTCATAGAACTGATGAGCAGGAACGACAGTTGATCTTTTCAGGGCGCTGGAAATCAGGAACTACAAAATCCAGTCTAATTTCTGTGGATTTGTTATGGGATGGGGAGGCTAGAATGTATAGTCCACCATCTTGCTTCATTCTGATTCCAGTTTCAGAATCAGTTTGCTCAATAGATTCTTTTACAGATAGGGAGTTTGGTAATAGATATTTTTCCCATCATTACTGTCCAAAGTATATCTCTAGCCTAGTTTTATACTTAGAGACCAGCAATTTAGAAGTGCAAGAGTTATGAACCTTCTATAAGTGATGACATCAATTAAAATACTTCAAGTGAGTTATTTAAAGCTCTTTGTATGATCTTGAAAGCTTGAAGAAATGTGAACCAAGCATCATAATTTTGAAGTAAACGTGGCCTTTTATGGAGAGAAGTGTAACTATTTTTATGTATTCATTGTTTATTTAGTTTATTTGTATAGTTATGGAGAAGACGTATTGACTGCCATTAAGCACTGTTTGTGCTTAATTCACAAAATTATCATCATCATAAAGAACTCCCAACAACTGTTTATTTTGTTTTACCTGATTTTTGTGTATTAAAATATATAGAAATAATTGGGCCTTGAGCAGGAACATGAAATATTTCTATTTAGACATTCTGTTGCTTTTTTTAAAAATTGTTGTAAAAGTATTTGATTATAGTAGTTTAATCTTTTCAGTAACTATCCAAGAAATTGAATTTAGGTGTCTGAGCGATTTTAGGAACTTTACCCATAAAATGTACTTTAAAATCTTAACTGAATTCCCTGGCAGTCCAGTGGTTAGGACTCTGTGCTTCCACTGAAGGGCGCATGGATTTGATCCCTGGTCCAGGAACTAAGATCCTGCGTGCCTCGGCACAGCCAAAAAAAAAAAAAAAGATTAAAAAAAAAATCTTAACTAACATTTTCTGAGTAAGTTATACTTAACTATAAAAATTTGAATAAATGTTATTGAAGAGAGAAAATGGATATAATGTCATAGCCAGTATATTCTTTTCAGAACACAAGGATCAATTTGCATATGTGATAAAATACATTGGCAGTAAAACAAAGTGGAGATAGTGCGTGGCCTGTAATTTTTTTCGTAAAGTGTTATAAAAATAAGTGTCTCAAATACAGTGTAATTATAAGTTATAATAACTATTCATGATATCTTTGAATTTAAATTATGTCAAATTAAATAACTTAGATTGAAACTGCATTTATAATTATATAGAAGTTCATAATTTTTAGACAAAAAGCATTTACCAAAAATTATTCCAAAGTTTAGAAAACTGAGTAATTTAAATTTAAAAACTTAAAATAACCCTTAGTTAATGATTTTTATTTACCTTTGTTAAAGAGGACTTAGTTGCAAAAATAATAATCTCTATCTCTTTAAATGTAAATGTCAATCCAATGAAAAGGTGACTGAAAATTAATGACTTTATTTAAAAAAGTGAAGTTCTTAAAATTTTAGATTAGATCTAATTTTTTTGTTAAAGGATTTTATACAAATTATAAGAATAGCTTAATTATAAAAATCATAAAGATAATTTTAATTCAGAATATTTAATTTAAGATAATTTAAGCTCAAATGTATAATTATGAAGTTATGACTCCTAACTATATAGAATTTGAAATAAGTCATATAACCTTTCTAGATATTTTTCATAATTAGGTGAAAACAAGGCATGAACTATCTCCATTTGATTTTCTTGCTAATACTTGCAATTTATTTCTAGAGTTATTCCTTAATTACTGAAAAAGAGTTGGTCTGTCACATGGTTACCCATTATTTTTCTACAATATAATATGTAATAAATTTTAAGGATGCGTATTCAAGAAATAAATGTTGGTTAAAAAGGTTTTTTTATTATGTAGGTTTCAGGTGTACAGCATTGTAATTCAACATCTGTATACACCACAAAGTGGTCACTACTGCAAGTCTGGTTTACCATCCATCACCATCTGTTTGACTCTCTTCGTTTATTTTGCTCACCCCCAACCACCTTCTGGTAACCACTCATCTTTGTATGCATGAGTTTGTTGTTTTATTTTGTTAACTTCTTTTTTTAAGATTCCACATATGAGTAAAATCATACGGCATTTGTCTTTTTCCCTCTGACTTATTTCACTTAGCACAATACTCTTAAGGTCCATCCATGTTGTCTCAAATGGCAGGATTTCATTATTTTTTATGGCTGAGTAGTATTCCAGTGTGTGTGTGTGTGTGTGTGTGTGTGTGTGTGAGAGACATCTTCTTTATCCATTCATCTGTAGATGGACATTTAGGTTGTTTTCATATCTTGGCTGTTGTAAAAAATGCTGCAGTGAACATAGGGGTTCACATATCTTTCTGAATTAGTGTTTTCTTGTTCTTCAGATAAATACCCAGAAAAGGAATAGCTGGCTCATATGGTAGTTCTATTCTTAATTTTTTGAGGAAACTACATACTGTTTTCCATAGTGGCTGCACCAGTTTATAGTCCCACAAACAGTGTATGAGGGTTTCCTTTTCTCCACATCCTCTCCAACATTTATTATTTTTTTGATAATAGCCATTGTAACAGGTATGAGGTGATAGCTCATTGAGCTTTTGGTTTGCGTTTCTCTAATAATCAGTGATGTTGAACCTTTTCACACACCTCTTGGCCATCTATATGTCTTCTTCAGAAAAATGTCTATTCAGATCCTTTGCCTGTTTGTTAATCGGGTTGTTTTTTTCTGTTTTTGCTTTTTGTTTTTTTGGCCTTGCCACGCAGCATGTGGCATCTTAATTTCCCGACCAGGGATCAAACCTGTGCCCCCCACAGTGGAAACTCGGAATCCTAACCACTGGACCACCAGGGAATTCCCCAGGTTGTTTGTTTTTGTTGTATGAGTTCTTTATATATTTTAGATATTATCCCCTTATCAGAAATATGATTTGGAAATATCTCCTCCCATTCGATAGGTTGCCTTTTCGTTTTTATGATGGTTTCCTTCACTGTGCAGAAGCTTTTTAGTTTGTTATAATCCAAAAAGCTTTAAAAGAGCAGCTTACTAATAGTGTATGTGTGTTTGTTTGTGTGTGTGTGTAAAGGTAGAGTTGATTCTTTGGTGGATTCAGTGCTCATGGAAAATAGTAGCTGATCAAACCTAGAAACTTATTAGAATTAGCTTTCCTTCAGATATAAAATATGTGCTCCTCTAACAAAGGTATGAGGTTCTGGTTTGAGCAGAAGGGTAAGATCCTTTGTCCCCTTTGTAGTGCTGGATATGTGAAGAAGTACTATAAACATGGTGCATTCTTTTCAAGTTGAATTTTAGTGGGATATTGTGTAATGGGAAAGAATTAACACAATTATTTAAAAATAATACTCAGTGGCAAAGAAAATTAATGGTTATTGTTAACAATTTTGGGTTCCATTCCCAGACCTCCATTGGGAGGTCATTTCTATTAGGGTACTTATTAGGGGGATTTCAGTGGGAAAATTTGTGATTCTGTGACTTTGGATGTTAACCTCTAGGTATCAGTTATTTCAGTCATTAGCGTTTCCCTGCAGTAAGCTCAAGTCCTCTTTTGACAGATATAGAAGTAAATTGCTAGCCTTTATTTCCTCCCAATTTTAGCTATTTGCAAATGTTTATGATAATGAATTTTGGCTTGTGACTTGTTTTTATGGATGAAACAAAAAATCTTTGTAGTTTGCCTTTACTTAAAAATATATTCTTAAAGAAAGTGCATTAATTTTTAGTGTTACCTTACTTGAAAATTTGCTTACTTACTCACCTTCATGTTTTAAGTAGAGATCAGGAAGTACCAGTGAAAAGCTTACAATTATGGGAGCATTTCCTATACACGGATGTGTGTATGTATGTAGGTATGTTTTTAAAACGTTCTTTTTTCTCTCCACAAAGAAGACTTGAAGCAGCTAAGGAGAATACAAACAAATGTGGTTATGAATAACTTTAAATAAAAACTCAAAAGTCACTGTGGGATATTTAATTTTTCTTCTTTATATTGGAACAGATTAGTGGTTGGTTAAACTTGGTGTGAGCTGTCAAAAATTTAAATTATAAGGCTAAATATTCTCATAGCCTGATGTTTGTGTCTGGCTGAAATAATGCATTTAAAAAAATAAACTTCACTGTAAATTTCCAGCTTAAATCCATTTTTATTGTGAATTACCAAGTTAAAATATCTTGTGTCTTTTATCTGCTCATGCATTAACTTTGAATCAATATAGCTGTGGAATAGTTTGGGGAAGAATTTCTTTTTCTTTTTTTTCCTAAAGGATGGTCCAGAGATATTCTTTCAAATTTAAGGTCAGCAGACATAGTGAATGAGGATGGGCAGAAGGATGTTTGTTTTTTAAATTTATTTATTTATTTATATTTTTGGCTGTGTTGGGTCTTCGTTGCTGCGCGTGGGCTTTCTCTAGTTGCGGCGAGTGGGGGCCACTCTGTTGCGGTGCGCGGGCTTCTCATTACAGTGGCTTCCCTTGTTGCGGAGCACGAGCTCTAGGTGTGCAGGCTTCAGTAGTTGTGGTGTGCGGGCTCAGCAGTTGTGGTTCACGGGCTCTAGAGCACAGGCTCAGTAGTTGTGGCGCACGGACTTAGTTGCTCCGCGGCATGTGGGATCTTCCCGGACCAGGGCTCGAACCAGTGTCCCCTGCATTTGCAGGCAGATTCTTAACCACTGCTCCACCAGGGAAGCTCCAGGGGAAGAATTTCTTATTTGGACCTTGCCCCTGAGATTTTCAAAATGGCTTGAACTTTTGATTATTCATGGTTAAGTATGGATGACAATTTTTGCCTTGCTCAGCCTTTATCACTTTTACCTGATCAAGTTTTAATCACTCAGCCCAGTTTTTTTCTATTTAAATTCGTTTCCCATAGCCCATAGAGGTAGCACCATATGAATCTTATTCAGATCCAATAAGCAGTTAAATATCTTGCTAAATTGTTTGAATTTGGTGGCACTGAATCAAATAGATTAATACATCATTTCATTTAGTTTATTTGCTATGTATGAGTAATGATTGTCCTTTCAGTTTCATGTGATGGGGACTGATGGTAAGAGGCAGCCGTTGATTGGATTTTGGATATCTTTTTATATTGTTGCATTCAATTTACATATTTTTTCTTGTATATTTTTGATGCTGTTCACCATGTTCTTTCACTTTCTAAGCTTTTAGCCATTATTATTATCTGTTCTATAAAACCCATAAGGGTATTGTGATGCTTCAAATAGATGTGTGTCAAATATTTGAAAAGTGACCAAACGTTTATACAGATGTTAGTTATGATTCTTTCTCAGGAGGCGTGATGCCATAATTTCTGTTTTGCCAAGTTGGTGTGAATTTATGTTTGATTTCTGCTAGATGTCTGAGCAGGGTCTTTTAAATGAACTTCATTTGGAAATAAAAGAATCTGTCATGATTAGAGGATTTAATAGGTAAAGTATGCTGAAGTATTATGTAGCTCACTTCCCACTGAAAGGAACAGTTAATGGAATTGGAATCCTGTTCATTTCAATACAATTGAAAATATATTCAGTCTCTGCTAATAAAAGTTTGGGATTTTTTTTCATACAGTTATACATTAAAAATAACTAATAAACTAGATACAATTTGGGCAGTATGGACAGAGTGTTTCCACTGAGAGGAAATCAGTAGCTCTTGAAACTTGGTGTCTAACTTTCTTTACTAAGTCAACTTGTCTCTATTTTTGTTTATTTAGAGTACATCTAGAGCTTGAGTTCTTAGATTTTTAAAAAAATGATAGAAAATGCTGGTTTGGAATTGTGTTGCAGTGATTGTGGTGGGTGTAGCCTCTACACTGATAAGGAGTTATCCAGGTGTTTACCTGTATCTTTACTTTCTGGTTTTTTTTTTTCTTGCATCTTGGATTGTCCATCTGCATCTTCATTTAGTATGGAAAATTTTCAACCATCATCTATTTGAATATCATCTACATTCTTTTGTCTTTTGTATTCTTTTCTAATTTCGATCTGTTTGTGTTTTAGATTGTTGCTGCTCAAAGTGTGGTCCTCAGGTCAGTACTGGTCTGCAAACTGATGTTATTGGTCTGTAATGAACCAAGACAAATTCAAAGTAAACATTTAGAAGCTTTTAATAGCAACTTGATATCATGACATCTAAGCACATGATTTTTTCAAAAATAAATTCACGTTTACTGTATTTTATAGAAGTTTTTGTTTGCAGTAGATCGGCTATTTTAAAAATGGTCCTTCATCAGATAGTTTCAAAAGTATATATTAAAAAAAAGTTTATATTTTGTTAGACCTTCTTATTCTATTCTTTGTATCTCTTAACTTCTCTTACATATTTTATTTTCTTTCTTTGTCTTTCTGAACTGCATTTTAGATAGGTTTTAAAAGTCTTTCCATTTACTAATTCTCTGTTTGTACTGACTCTACTGTTTAAACTTTTACACTGAATTAAAAATTTTACCTATGTTTTTTATTTCTTGAGGTTTTATTTAATTCACACACATATTTTAAGCGTTTCTATTACTTGAAACATCCATATTGTATAATCTTTCCAATAATTGAAATATGTGTACTCTAATTCTGCCATCTCTTGTTTATGTTGGCCCTCATTCATTGTGTCTGTTTTGTGATATTTTTTTTTTAATTGAGTAGAGATTTTTGGAAAGTTGTTGGATTCTTTGAGGCCTGGATTGAAGTTATTTTCTTTCACTGAGAATTTACCTATGCTTCCCCCAGGTGACTAGGGATACTGACAGTTTAAGAGCACTTTAAATAGATCTTCACATGAGATTTATTGGATTATGCAAGTGGTGTGAATTTAGTCTGAGAACCTTTGTGAAGTTTCCCCTTTGTGATTACAGTGTCAAGAGAATTGATAAAACATGCTTGAAATGACAAAATTATAGAGATGGCACATAGATTAGTGGTTGCCAGCAGTTAGGGATGGTGCTTTTTTTGTGTGTGTGTGGTATGTGGGCCTCTCACTGTTGTGACCTCTCCCGTTGCGGAGCACAGGCTCCGGACGCGCAGGCTCAGCGGCCATGGCTCACGGGCCCAGCCGCTCCGCGGCATGTGGGATCTTCTCGGACCGGGGCTCGAACCCGTATCCCCTGCATCAGCAGGCGGACTCTCAACCACTGTGCCACCAGGGAAGCCCGGGATGGTGCTTTTGATAGACTTTTTAGGGTCCATCTCCTGAGCCTCGTGTAGACATTAAGATGTAAGATCAGTTTCAACAGTTTTAGGTACATACTCTCAGAATGAAAGCTGGTTTCCTAGGTTTGCTTATTCTACTTTCATTGTGTTTATAGCTTATGTGGATATGGTACTTTCTTGCTAGCTAAGCAATTCATTAAAACAGATTTTCCCACTAACTTAAAAAAGTTGTATCTAGTAGTATCAAGGTATCTAGTCTGCCATATTGCTGGAAATCAGTATCCCCATCTGTCTACAGTTTAGTCTTATGAAGTATGTTGCTATTTTTGCCTGTGCTCTCTTGTATTTTTGTTAAACTATTTTATCTCTTTGGTCCATCAGACTTCTTGTACAGACCCATTACAATCTATACCCAGTTATGTTTTCTCCTTGGTTTCCCATTGTTCCTTCACTGGTGATATTATGGTTTATTAGAGACATCGTGTGTTGTAGCTGCCATTCTTTCACTCGTGTCATTCTATCCTGTTTAAATGCTATCTCTCCTTTTGACTCCAGCCGCTGCTTCTAGCACTGTTGACATTTTGGGCTGGATAATTCATTTTTGTGGGGGACTATCTTGTGCAATGTAGGATGTTAGCAGCTTCCCTGGCCTCTACTCACCAGGTACAGATATACCTCCCATTTTCTAACAGTTAAAAGTGTTTCCAGATGTTGCCAAATGTCCTTTGGGGGCACCATCTCCACCACCGTTCTAGCTCTATATGAACTTGGCCTCAGTTGAAGAGCCTTCTTTGATGATTCCTGCCTGTGGCTTTTACCTTCTGGATTTTCTGTAGTACATATTGTCTGGATTGTACACTTGTCCTTATTACATTTGGTTGTGAATTTCTTTCTCTCTCTCCCTCACCGCCCTCTGTGTGTGTGTGTTTGTGTATTTGTGTCTGTGTCTTTCTTATTTCCCTCACGTTCTAGGGGGTGGGGACCATGTATCTTACCTTTTTATTTGTTTGCAATTTTGGTCAACCCCATATACTTGTTAGTAGTTTTAAATATATCAATTTCTTGCTTTTTCCTTATTTTCTCACTTTTTTATATGGTAGTAATGGGGGTTTAGGAATTTGAATCATTCTAGAAAATGTGGAGAACTTTGAGGCATTCTAAATTGAGACTTTACTAATGGTAACGTTGAGACTTGCAGATGATAGAATTAATACCAATGTAACAATAGTGTGTATACTCAGTAATAACTCTGGAAAATTCAAGACGATGCAAGATAGCTACAAAGATATAAGAAAGATATAATTTCTGTTAGATAGATCCATTATATAAGTAACCAGAAAAGTGTGCAGTAGAGCAGCATTAAGAAAAATAGAGTCAGAAATATAGAAAATGGAAGGATTTGTAGAAGCATGAAGTACGAATGATTAGTTCTACAGAATGAGATGAGCAAAGTAATCAATATGTCAGGGTAAATTGTTAGGAATGATGGATGTAGCATCTGGTTAGGAGTGAGTTGTGTAAAGCTGATAAATGTGATATGTGAATGTTAGTAAGTTGAAAACAAGCTGGGCATAGAGAGGTTAGCTTCTTACTATCAACTCAGGAGGAGCATGTATATTTTGCCCCAGTTGGGAAAGATACAGCGCAGCTATACATACACCCCCCCTTTTTAAAAATTATCACCAAGTTCCAAGTAACAAAATAAATTAAAGCTTGAATCTAATTACCTTTATAAGGGTGCTTTTCCTCATCTAGGCCAAAATCTTCATGAAAAAAATCATAAGCATAATATGTTTTCATTGTAGAAGAATTAGAAAACAATGAAAGTTGCTTCCCAGAGCCTAAACCACTATTATCATTTAAGTCTGTTCTCTTGATTTTTATATGGTCTCAGTTTCTCTCTAGATATAGATATAAAATGTGCCTGTATATAGATATCAGTGTATACTTTGTGTATATGTGTATGTTTGTAAGTATGTATATTTATTTAAAATAGGGATTATTTTATATGAAATGTGTTATAGCCTATTCTTTTTCATATAATATTATGAACATTCTTCCATATCTGTAAATTTTTTTTTTTTTTTTTTTTTTTGCGTTTCGCGGGCCTCTCACTGTTGTGGCCTCTCCCGTTGCGGAGCCCAGGCTCCAGACGCGCAGGCTCAGCGGCCATGGCTCACGGGCCCAGCCGCTCCGCGGCATGTAGGATCTTCCCAGACCAGGGCACGAACCCGTGTCCCCTGCATCGGCAGGCAGACTCTCAACCACTGCGCCACCAGGGAAGCCCTGTAAAAATTTTTTGAAGTGATATTTAGTGTCTACATAGCATTCTGTTCTGAGATTATCCCCAAATTTATTTAACCATACACCTATTATTAAACATTTAGATTTTCTTCCATAAATATATACACACACACATATACACATGAGCATATATATACACATAGGTTTTTTTTTCCAGGTCTTTTTTTAAAAAAATTTTTTATTGGAGTATAATTGCTTTACAATGTTGTGTTAGTTTCTGCTGTACAATGAAGTGAATCAGCTATATGTATAGATATAAATATTCCCTCCCTCTTGGACCTCCCTCCCTCCCACCCCCACCCCACCCATCTAGGTCATCACAGAGCTGAGCTTCCTGTGCTTTATAGCACGTTCCCATTAGCTGTCTGTTTTACACATGGTAGTGTATATATGTCAATCCTAATCTCCCAGTGAACCACTCTAATGAAAATTTTGAGTACATCTCCCATTTTCTTTGAAGAGTTGTTACCTCCACCATAGTCTGCCTCTCATAATTCGCTCCACAAAATCGTTCTCCCTGTCTTCCTTAATAAAAAGAATCCCAATTTTATATGTGGGCAGTATTACCAAATTTGGAGACTGAGTTTCCTATCCCCTCAAGTGGTTAGGTGTGGCCAAAGGACTAGGGTATGGTTGCTAAGCTGTAAGCTGAAATATGAGCATTAGAAGAGAGTGAGATGGGCCTTTCTTCCCCTTCCTTCTTGCTGCTCCCCATAGCCTTCTTGGAGTGTGAGGTGACTTTTAATAGAACAGTATATGGTAGAGCAAAAAGATGGAAGGAACTTGGATTCCTAATATTTGGAGCAGCCACATCAGCCTTTGATTGTCTACTTCTAGACATTTATATGGGAGAAATTCTCTCCCTTTGTTTTTTTCCTCTGAAGTCATTATAATTATTAAAAAAATTTTTTGTCTTGGGAAGGATATGACCTAACCCTAGCTGATAAAGGATGCCACTTTTTGATGCTCTGTGCAGTAATGTGATGGGTCCAATATAAGGAAACATGCATTGTGTCATGGTAGATTCTAGATCCATGTTGAAAACCAAAATCTACTTTGAGACTGGAGAGAGATCAATTGGTATTGAAAGGGAAATACTTGATATGTATTTTCTGGAGTTCTTTGATAATTATATTGCCGAATTTTGTTCTCAAATGATTTTAATAATTATCACAACTATTTCAGAAAATGTATGACAGCTTTTAGGCAAAAGAAATCCCTAACTATTGAAGATCATCAATTGTAGTGTATCAAGATAATCTCTTAAAGCCCTATGAATTTGTAATATTTATTAGATATCTTGGCTAGTCATTTAGACAGAGTTAGCTCATAAATGTGACTTTTAATGCTCTCATTAACTTTATTGGAAGAATTTTGACAAATGAAATTAAAACATTTTTTTATTTATAACTTTAGACGTATTTTGGGGGGGGTACTGATTCTAAGACAGTTATTCATAACTTTAGTGAAAGAAGTGAAGGATACACATTTAAAAAGTTACTAGACTGTTTTTTGGGAAGTTTTAGGTTTATAGAAAAATTGAGCAGAAAGTACAAAGAGTTCCCATATACCCGTTCTCCACAGAATATACATTTTTATCCAGGGTGTTCCACACACATCAAAAAAGACTTTATATCCCTGAACCAAATGTGTATTATTTTATAACAGCAAAACTGCACAGCCCTGAAAGACCTTTTATGCTAACCCAGAGTTTCCCACCCTCAGCACTATTAACATTTTAGGGCAGATAATTTTTTGTTGTGGGAGACTATCCTGTGCATTGTAGGATGTTTAGCAGCATCCCTGAGCTCTACCCACTAGATGCCAGTAATACTCTCTGGTTGTGACAACCAGAAATGTTTCCAGACATTGTCAAATGTCCCTTGGGAGGCAAATCACCCCCAGTTGAAAACCATTGCTCTAACCAATTTTCGAAGCTTTAGGATTTGCTGTATTTTTAAGGTGGGCTCAAATTGAAGGAGCCTGTAGTTCAGTGGCCCTTCGTGTGAAGTGCTGTAGAAAAAGTTAGAATCTTCCTGCCCCTTGGGGACCGCAGGCAGCATACAGACTCTTGCTGAGCCTCATTTTCCTTGATTGTGAAATAGGTAAAATATTACCTAAGTTGCTTTGAGAATTCATTGAGCTAGATTATCAAAATATTTTAATTTTAGTTTCCTTCTCTTCAGATGTTGTGCTATACTGTTTGGATTTATTCCCTTGAAAGTGTCAAACACTCATGACAAAGTTCTTATTTCTGTGGGAAAGGCTATCACAGTTTAGGATCTGCTATTTATGGACTTCAAGAGTACTATACTGTGGGTGGATAAAAACCTGAAATAAATGTTAAATGAAGACTGATTTATGAGGTCAGTTGTGTTTTGTCTCTTTGTGGTGCTCCCATTAGGTTGTCACTGCATTCACATTGTAACAGTTAAGTGATCTCCTGTGTTCTTTCAAGGACTGTGAGCTTCTCACATTGTTGATAGCATTAGATGTCAGCCAGTCGCTTTGACCTTCGAAGTTTTTGTCTTCACATCTGAAATCCCTCCAACTGTAACAGCTCCATTAGAGGAAGCCAGGCCTCTATCAGCTTGTGCTTAGTCCACTTAAGACTTCTAAAAACTTGACAAAGTTCACAACTAATAACCTCCACTTCCCATTGCTACTTTGTAGAGTTATAAAGCATTGTTCACCAGTGAATGAAATGCTGTCTATAATAATTAACGTTATTCTAACTGTTCTGTCCCTTGCAGAAAATTTCCAGAGACTTGGTGAAGATAGGAAAGCTATCAGAAAGACTGTAGCACGATTGTACTGTAAGTATTGCTTTGAAAAAGAACTGTAAATTAAGAATATTTTAAGTATCCAGTTGTTTGGGGGAAAATATGTTAGGCAGAGTTATTATATGTAAAATATAGAAGAGGATATATTATAATCATGTTAATAATTTATAAGAACTAATCCTATGCAGTCTTTTAAAAATTGAAAATGTATTCTTATGTACTGAGATGAGGATTTTACAAATAGCATTGAAAAATATTTCTAATTCTAGCAAGGATTGATCTAGTTTATGTACATTTGCTTATTTAAAACTATCAGAATCCAAAGAATCATTGTAGTTTTGTAGGTTTGTGATTTGTTTGGGTGACTTATTGTTTAGGTTATTTTGCAGAATTATTTATTTGCTGATTTATTTATGTATTTCATTATTTATTTATTTGATTATTTAGTAAATTATTTATCTGATGAATTATTAATACATCTTCATGACATGCTTTAAATTATTTATAACTTAATTTTGAGTTTATTGCTTTTAGTTGCTGCATTGTTACTGACTAGTTTTGATTTTTTTTCTTTGTGGTTCTTTAAAATTAAAGTATTAGCTCTAAGGCAAAAGGCATTGCAATGCCCAGGGATTTTTTTTAAAAGTAATTTATGGTAGTGATAAAATTTCAGTTATGCTTTGTTTAGCTCTAAATTTACCTGTTTAGGGTTACCCGTGATAGAATATTTGTTTGTTGTGTGCATACTTATTGTAGAGTCACTTACAAATTAATGATATAGCCTATAGCCTGTAAACTGAGACAGAACATATAAACCTTAGTCCCATTATCCTTGGTATCTCTAAAGGGCAGGTCGGTATTTCTTACTTGCTATAGAATAGATAATGGAGTCTTAGTTATTTTATTTTAGTGGCAAAGCTATTTTACTACTGGAACATTTTTAGGAAAGCTCAGAAATGAAGTCCAACTTAGATTTGGATTCTTGAGATATAAATTTGACTGATGTAGCCCTTTGTTTTTTTAAATACCTGTTATATGTGTATTTGGAAAACAGCATGATGTTTATATAGATTTTTATATCAGTCTTAGTGACATACTTATTTTATACCATATCTCTTATGGAAAGTTTTATACCACTTTATTTTAATGAGCTAAAAATGTACAAGGGTCTTTTATAAATGCCAGCTATAATTTCTCTGTCTTTACCTAATAATTCTCTTATGTGAAGTTTCTATTTTTAACCAAATAAAATATTTCTTCTTAGTTCTGACTCTGTTTCGTAAGGTAGCACAAGTTATTAGTGTTCTCTTTTTGAATGGGTTTAATGAATAAGTTAAAGTAATTGTTTGGGTTAGAGGGTATCATATGTACAACATAGTCTTTCTCCTGTGTTTGCTTGCAGTGAATTACTGTGTACTTTACAGTTTTAACATTTCAGAGAGAAGCAGCATTGTACATTTCAAGTTGAAGTATATGCTGTTGAAATATAGGGAAAATGATCTCTGTAGACAGGTTTCACTATAGATTTTTTTTTTTTTTTTGCTGTACGCTGGCCTCTCACTGTTGTGGCCTCTCCCGTTACGGAGCACAGGCTCCGGGCGCGCAGGCTCAGCGGCCATGGCTCACAGGCCCAGCCGCTCCGCGGCATGTGGGATCTTCCGTGACCAGGGCACAAACCCGTGTCCCCTGCATCGGCAGGCGGACTCTCAACCACTGCGCCACCAGGGAAGCCCTCACTATAGAATTTTAAACTGTGCATATGTAAACCCAAATTTCTTATTTTGAAATATTGACTATATGAATGTTTAATTGGGATATTGCTTTAGTATCTTCATATGCTTACCTTAAAGGAAGCGGTTTCATTTGATTTATATACATGGATTTAAAAATGTGTTTATTGTACATGTCTGTGACTCTTCTGTTCTCTAGATGAACAACCACAGATATTGTTAGATATGGAATTTTATTTTAAAGTGTGCTTCAGGATGCCACTGTGGACTTCTTTCAGAGGAAAAAGCTGCCTTCTCCAATGTTGAATAAGATCTCCTATACTAGTTGTGTAATATACCCAGCTCACACTGTAACATGTAGCTGTGTCATCCAAGTGATCTTTAATTGGAAGATACAGATACACATATGTGCACACACACACATGCACACATATGTGAAATTGTCTCCTGAATAATTTCTTAGGACTTGTTTTTGAAAAGAGATGTTGATGGAGATTGTCATAATAGTAGCTAGCATTTACTGAGCACTTATTATGTGCAGGCACAGTGCTCACATCATCTTTTACATGGATTATTTGTTACTCTTTCCAGTGAGAGAAGTACAGTTATTATCTTCATTTTATGAATGAAGAAACAGAGACTTAGTAACTTGCTCATTGCCACACAGCTGACAGTAAGTGATGGCGCTGGAATTGGGACTCATTTAGTCTGACTCCCAAAGGTCCTTCTTAGCCCATTACAATTCTGTAATGTAGCTTTATTATTGTTTTAATGTAGTTTTATGTAGTTTTATTTGTTGTATTACATTACAAATCTGTAATGTAATTATGCTACATTACAATTCTGTAATGTAGTTTTTCACCTGAGTTGTTTTCATTTGTTTATTTGTTTATAGAGACTGTAGTTATTTATATCTCTGATAGACTTAACTTGCTAAGTATATTCAGTTTGTGTTTCATTTGGTTATCTTTTTTAAACAGTAGGTAGTACTTGAGCTTCTTGAATTTTCTGATTTGATTCTTCTTATAATCCTGTATAGTGGATCCAAATTAAATACAGAAGAATAATTTGTGCCTCAGGGAGATTGAATGTTTGCCTGGTGGATGTCTAACGCTCAGATCACTTCTTTTGACTCTTAAGCCCAAGGCCATTTCCAGGGCTCTGTTAGGTCAAATCTTGGGTGATGTTGGTGTAAGTGCCATAAATAATTGCATCTGTATGAATGCCAGGACAATAGGTGTAAACTAGTACCATCCTGGGCCAATTGGGACCTCTGGTCACCCTAGTAACATCTCAGATTCCTATTGAGTAGTCCCTAACAGTGTATATAATGCATATTTAAGAGCAATCTTAATTCACATGCACTATTTAAAAAAATATTTTATGATAAAATAAACTTCTTTTATGGCCAGTATTTATGTGTTTTTGTTAGCCAACCTAGGCAGTTTGTGTTTATGACTTTTATAAAGGGTGACTCTGATGTTTTACAGCTTTTGGAACCTATTTTCAAGGTGAAAATAAAGAGGAGGTATTACTATTGGGAACAGAAAGATGAGTATGGCAAAGTTGGTCATAATATAGTATATAGTTGTAAAGTTTTTCTTCATATCATACATTACAGGATTTTTAATACTTGTTTTGCTTTGTAAATCTTTTGATAAATGGTATATTTGACATTGTACGGAAAACTAATTCTATTTGTTATATGTTCAGAATTTATAATTTAATGTTAGATGATCCAGTAGTTTTTTTTTTCCTTAAAAAATGTTACATGTCATTTATATTGATAAGTTGGCAGTTTGCCAAAGCATTTTTGAAAACAACTTTTTCCTTGGTGAAATTCTGTGTGGGAAAATAGGAATCTGTAGAAGAGAGTTGCTTAAAGGTTTTTGGTTTTTGTATAGTTTTCTTTTTAATTCCTTCTGGACATGTATTTAATAAAGTCACAATTAGGTATTAAATTTAAATATCAAGTTTTTTTGCATTTAGAGAGTAGATGACTTTTTAAGTTGAACTAGGTAACCCACTGGCATATTTGTATTTGAATGTACATTAAAAAGAAAAATTCTTATGCAGTGGCTCTTATCCATACATATGTATAATATCAGCACTCTTTTTGTTCAGTAAGGCCTGTTAGGCCTTGTAACAAAGGTAAGAGCTTTTGTATATTTTGCCTCGAGTTTGTCACAGTATATGAAGCACTTGGCAAAATACTACTATAATTGTAAGAGTAATAACATAGCTTATGTGTTGGCTCTGAGAGTACCTCCTTTTCAATTGTGACAAGTAAAAGTACAGCCAAAGGTCACGTTAAGCACAGAATTTCTTTCACACCTCATCCGTTTTGTGGATAGTCTGTGAAGTAGTTTGCATCCTGCACTGATATTTTAAGACAGCAACCTAAGGTTGTTCCCATGTAAGTGTTTGAAATATCTTTCCCCTACCTCCCGTGTGGTTGCAAAATTTGGCATGAAAGTGTATTTGAATCCTGTACTAATTAAATAGAACCTTACTAAATTTAGAGTTTGCAGAGTAAAAAAGGGGAGTCTTGTACTGCATGGATTTCTTAGGGCACTAGGTAATACTGACACATAACAGTCTTTAATAATACTGAATGCTGCCCTGACTAAACGCAGTGTCTTAGTGTTGACCACCTTAGTATTGATGCTGCTCAATGAAACACTAAACCCAAACCACACGGCAACAACAAAAACAGAAAATAAAATTACACAAATGAAATTATAGAAGCATGGCATGCCTATACATGTACAATCTATTGATTAGATTCTATTTTTGACTTTAATTCAGCTAAGTAAAAGTTGGAGTATTGAAAAGGTCATATATAGGAAAGCTTTCTATTAAAAAACATATAAAGAGAATATACATCTGTTCTAGAGTGGTTAACAAATCTTTTTAAGTTAGCCTCAATACACAATACCAAAAAATATAGGCTGAAGAAAGAATGTTTGGAAGAGGATAAAATTGCAAGTTATAATTTTTAGTATAATTGATAAAAGTGTTTCTCTCTGTTTTTGAAACACATTTTTTCATATAGTTCCGCACCATAGCATGCTTCTTTCTATAAGACTTCTAGAGTATGATTTCCAAACAAGGGTGGTAAAGCCCTATGAGGGGAATTTGGGAAATTAAGGAGGAGTACTTTAGCTGGTCACAATAATTATAAGGAGTGTTTCTGGCATTTGATGGGTGGGGATCAGGGATGCTAGGTGTCCTGCAGTGCGTGGGACAGTCTCAGACTACAGAAAATTGTCCTGAGAACCACATAACTTTTGAATGTCTGCTTGCTTAAACTCTCTTCAAAGATAAAGCGGTAATACTTCAGAATGTAATATTACTGATAGTTATTTGTAAGATGTTACATGAGCAATCTGATACTTTAGGGGAAGTTTGTGTTGAGGGGAATCTTAAGTAGAATAAAGAAATTCTCTCAAAATTGTATTTACTTCACACATTCTTCCACTTCCTGATTTATAGCATTTCTAACTAGGTATTTAGGTGAAAAGTTTTCAGTTCAGCAATGCAGTTTACTGGAAGCTCTGTTACACTGGTTGTAAATATGTAACAGGATATTTAAGACTCTTTTAATAACAAACTAAATTTTAAATTAATGGATCTAAATTAAATTAATTGAATTTTGTTAGTTAATGAGGATTGTTTAAGATATTTCATGATTGCCATCCTAAATATTAAAATTTTGTTTTTAGAATGATAATAAATGCATTGTTAAAAATATATTTTAAAATGATTTATTTTTATGTTATATTTTTATGTTGTACCGCTATTACTCTGGTACCATCTCCAATAAGCAATCTATTATACAAATTCTCTGTAACTTCTTAAATTTCTTTACCCACTCCACTGGCAATATTTTGGGGGGATATAGTCTTTATTGTAGTATTTTAAAGTACTAGAGACTTAATTCCTTGACAGTGTGGTAGGTTTTCTGGGATAGGTTGTAACCGCAGTGTAACAACCTTAGTATAGGTAATTATTTTGACACTACACTTAGAAATAAGACCCAGGTCAGTTGTACTAATAACCACATTTCATAATTTTCTCTGTTTCAACAGTATGTAATTTGTCTTGACATTTTAATCTTTATTTCATTTAAGCTTATTTCTATCTTTCTCTTTCATATTCAATTTAATTTTTATCTGTAATCACTTATCTCAATACTAATTTTTATTCTAGGGTTCTCTTATACCTCTTCTGTTTCATTTTTTTGGTACTTATAGAGAATGACTTGTGATCTTTTTCCTCTTAGATCCAAACTTATTTATTATACATAGATGCAAATATGTGACTGTTTTATTTGCTCTTCTTAAGTAGTTATGTCTAAACATTTATGTAATGAAATAAATATTTCATTATAAATTACTTTTTAATTAATAACATGGTTTAGAATTTATTTTATTTTATTTTATTTTTTGGCTTCACCACACTGCATGTGGGATGTTAGTTCTCCAACCAGGGATTGAACCTGCGCCCCCTGCAGTGGAAGTGTGGACTCTCAACCACTGCACCGCCAGGGAAGCCCTACACACTCATTTTATTGTTGGCTTTTTAAGTGAAGCCTAATTATAAAGTAATACAGTTAAACCCTATCTTGGATGAAAATGTGTGTGTGTGTGTGTGTGTGTGTGTGTGTGTGTGTACATGCAGTTTTGTATAATATGGTTTTGCTTATCTTCAAAGTGACACTGTTTATAGTGCATGTGAGCATAACTTGAGAGATGAATGTGCAACAGTTGGCAGTCATTTGATCCTGGTGTAATGTAGGGACTGTCATCTGAAGACTAAGAGCCATTGTCATGGGGGTTCCCTCTAATCTCAATGGCATCTTTGCTCAAGGAATACTTGCTCCTTTTTTTTTTTTTTAGTTGAAGTGTAGTAGGTGTATAATATAAGAATACTTGCTTCTCATTGCTTCCTCTGGTATTATTTCCTATTTGTTTAACTGCTACTGCCACTTTCATTCAGAGTTATGCTGTGGTGTTCTCATGTGTTCTAGAAGAAAGTCACAGATTTGATATCCTTGGAGGTTGGATAGCTTTTCTCTTTTCCTTATATGTGAATCCCAACTCATCGTCTTTTTTTCTGGTTTAACTTCCTCATTATATGAAAAAGATCTTAGGGAGGGTTGAAGTGTCTTTATTTTACTGTCAGACATGATTAGTAGTTTGGTTGGGTATAGAATTTTACGTTGCAGCATAATTTTCTTTTAGAATTTTGAAGACTTTGTTTCACAGCATTCAGTTTTGCTACTGAGAGGTTCCTTGCCTTTTTTCCCCCTTCTGCATTGTTTTCTGCTGTACATGACTTGTTTTTATAATTATGGAAACTTTTAGAATCTTTGTCTCTGAATTTTTATGATGATGTGCCTTGGAGTGGATTTTGTTCATTGTTTATACTGGATTTTCTGGGGACTCCTTCATTCTGGAAGCAAGTCCTTCAGTTTGAGGAAGTTATTTTCTTCCCCCTGTTTGTTTGTTAGCTAAGTCTGTGTTTCCATATCTTGTAGTTTCCATTTTTCTACACCAGGGTAGTAGAGGTGGGATGTGTGAGATTGAATGTTCCTGGACTGTGGGCAAAATGGTTTGCCTTTTCCTCAGTGTCTTTTATAAGTTCTTTTATGAGTTACTTCCTTTGATAAGTCATTTATTTTCCAAAAATCTGAGATCTCTTTGGGGTTTGGGGAAGGAGAAAATAAACCCATGTGGCATGTAGTTAATCTTTGTTCAGTCTATCTTTTTATGTGCTATTCACTCCGTACCTCTTTTTCTGGCTTACTCAACTTGCAGGATGTAGCTCTTGAAAGCTTTCCCTGATTCCTCAGTGATATCTCCTCACCTTCCACAAACCTTTGTAGAACACATATTATACCATGTTGTAATAATTAGTTCATTGCTTATCTTTGTAATAAAAACACGAATTGTCTTATTTTTACCAGTGCCTATGTGCAAAGCATAATGTTTCTTGAATGAAAACATAAAATACAGAAATGAGGTTGATAATAGGTAACAACAATACAGTTTTATCAGAAGAATTATAATTATTTCTTACTTTAATCCTATTCAGTGAATGTTTGATAGATTAAAAAATAAAACTTAATGGAGATTTACTTTTTTTGAATAAAATATTAGTATTGTTAGTATCCTGTGGTAATCAAAAAATGTCTTTATATTGAAGCTAAATTACAGAGTAGTCATGAGAGCTTCAGTTTCTTTATGCATTTAATTAGAAATTAATCTACAGGATACAAGAAAATAGATGACTAGTGGATAGTTTTATATATTAAGGAGAGTACAACAAAATCATAGAAAAGAAGCAAGAATGGAGAAAAAAGTTTTGTCATCTTTGGTTAGCAAAGCATTCCAGTAATTCCAAATTGAAAAATTCTAAGAAAATAAGATATACTTGTTTTGTGAAAGCCTGCCATATCCACAGACAAAAGGAAAACATCTGAATTAGCACAAGATTTCATTAAAAGACCTCTGTCACTGTCTTGAGTTCACTTTCCACCATCAGAATTACCTATTGTCTCTTTCTGGGAAGTTTTCCTTTGATCATAATATTGTTTTGTTTTATTAATTTCAACTTTAATGGTAGGGAATAAAATTGTTTTAATCTAAACTGTTTGACTCATGAGTCATGTTTTCATATAAGTTAAAATAAATCAATCAGCAAATATGTACTGAGTACGTACAAGGCCCTGGTTGGTATGAAGGGAGGTCAAAGAGGTATCACTTTGGAGTGAAGATGTATGCATGTAAGGAGTGGCAAGTACAAAGTTCAATAGGATGAGAAATGTCTCAACATTGTATATGATTAACTGTCAGTGAATGGCCCAGATGGGATTTATAATAATAATTTAGCTATTATTAGCTAACATTTAGTAGAATGTTCACATCCTCTTAAGTCACATCTTAGTCATGATGATATAAAGCAATAGGATCAATAACTTGATGAAGTTACTCAACAGTGTCCTAAATTTTATTTTTAATATTTCAGTCATTTTAGCCTGTACACCCCGTATATCTTTAGGGCCTAATCATTTTCATCCTTGAGTTCACTTGCTAATTTGAAATGTCTTTAAAATTACATAGAATTACTTTTGGAATATTGTGTTTTTCACCTATTAACTTATATACATACTATTATAATGTTTTCATAATAATCATTTACGTTTCAAAAATTAGGAATTTTGCACCAAAAAAGGTAGGTGGTAAATTTTGCTGTACAATAGTGTTTTGTTTCATAAAGCATGGTTTGAATTCTTCGTTTTATGCCCATGTATTTTCATTTAAATTCAACATTCATATTTTTAAGGAGTAGTTTCAGGATAAAGTTAGATATACTATATATTTTTTATTCAAATGAACTTATTTTCCCCTATCTTGACATCTTGTAGTTCATTTGGAGTTTTGTTAAAATATTTTTCTGAGTGTTTGAAGTTCATACTTAAACCATCTCTGTCAATCCATCTCCCACACTTCTTCCATCTCCTTTTCTTATCTTTTGTTCTGTATCCCACTGAACCCAGTACACATACAAAACTTTATGAAAAAGCTGAAATCAGCTACAGGAAGGTCTCATGGAGAAAAAATATAATTATGTTATTGTATAAACTTTTAAAATGTTGTCTAGCAAGCTAGAACTGCTTAACAGATGTGATTGCTTCATTGTTTCAAATTTATGCCAATCAGAGTTGATAGAACTTGATCACACTCTAGTAGATTTATGAGATAAATTACAATATTGCATGACACGCTTCAGATAGAAAACATCAGTATAAGTTGAATATAATTTCTTGTTTAAGATAACAAGCCAGTAATTCTTTTAAATCAGATGGTTGCTACTTTGAGAGAATATTGATCAGTTTTGGTGACTATTAACAGTATCTTTGATATTTCCTTCATGGTGACAAAAAGTGTATTAAACTTTTGTTTTCGTGTACAAATATGATTGTAAATGGGAGGCATCTTGTTTCTATTTAGTTGTAGATGACCTGTCAAATTTCCAAAGGCCTATAAAGAAATGAGGCTGAACTTAAATTTGACTACAGATAATTTTAATACAAGATAGAAAGCTTGTCACTGTGGTCCTGATTTCTTTAGAGTAAGGTTTCGTTACATACATCTAAAGACTTACTAGGAATTTTTTTTTTAAAACATAAGTTTAATACCTCACATAAACAGAGAAAATGAGAAGGAACATATTCACTAATGAATTGATAGGCTCCCACTGGGAAGTTAGAGCCCAGTAGAGTCAGGTCCTTCAGCCTGTTTGCTCTACAACAAATGATGAAACTAGTTATTCAGAGGCCGGGGAAGAATGTTTTAAACTTCATTTAGGAGGTCTGTGTGGTGGAATCCCTCAGTTCAAGTCTGAAATAAACCGTGGAGTCTCCTGAGAACTAATGATTTGAAATTGTTACTAAGCCAAATCATTTGTGAAAAGAGGGTAGAATTTTTAGTTTTTTTAGATTGGAATATAAAAATTTTTGAATATGGAGACCAACCAAAGCAATGATTTTGAAAAAGGTAGACCCTCATGTTTCAGGTAAAAATACTGTGAAATTGCTTTAATTTTTAGGAAGAAAATTATGTACAACATGGCTTAGATTTAAAATAGTTAAGAAACCGTTCAAGTATTCACAGAAGTACAGAGGATAAATAGAACAGGCAACCTTGTATTTACCATGCAGAATTTGTATATTGACATTTGCTGTATATATTTTCAAAAAACATTTTAAAGTCCTCCCTTTCCCAGAGATAACCATCACCCTGGAATTGGTTTATATCCTTTCTGTCCGTGTTTTTAGACTATACCTACATTCATGTGTTCATTGAATGTTCTTACTAAACTGAAATATTCTGTTAGTCTTTATGCAGTTTGCCTTTTTATCTTTTTTACCCAACATTGTTTCTGAGCTATCCCTTGCTTTTGATTTTACATCTGGTTTATTAATTTTAATTGTTCGTTAATAGGACAACACCAGTACCACAATTTGGGTCTGTCTTTGGATGGGCATTTAAGGGTCAGGTTACTTTGCCCAGACTTTTTCCACAGAATATCCCTGTGGCTCTGCTGGGCTCACGGTTTGCAGCACGTGGGACAAGCTGCCATCAACTTTTAGGCCACTGTGTCCAGGTGCTGGCATTAGGCAGCATCCTCAGGCCATTTGGTGCCACTAGAGTGTGCATTGCTTTATCTTTTCTTGCTGAAGTTCCTCTGACATTTAAAACCAATTGCAAAGAAGCCTGCAGACAGCCTTGTCCTGCTGCTTTTAAAAAAAAAAATCCTCCTATTCTCTTCGACCCATATGAAAAAAATAACATCTCTATCTTTTTTTTGATATTTGCTTGAAAAAGATGCCTTTGTTACATTTTCCAGGTTTACCATTTTTGTTTTTATTTTCACCTGTGGGAGGCTAGGACCTATGCTCTCTGGGGGTTTATTCTGCCATAGCAACAAGTGCACTGGGTCTGTGCATAAGTACGACGTGGTTTGAGTAGATGTAAACAATTTGCTTTTGTGCCCATGTTGTTATGTAATTGTTTCAGTTAATGACAGTGAAGTATTGAGTCTTGAAAATGGTACTCTCTTATTTGTGAACATTTTGGAATTTTTAAGAGATTATTCGAACCTTTTATCATCTAAATTACATTATTTGGATTCACATTTATATTATAATTTTCATTAGCCGGACTTATTTTAGAGCATTTCATATTTTGGTGGAAGTCATATATTTAGAAGTATACTTAGCCCTATATTACACACTTAAGATTTGAATTGTGATGTACTCTCAAACCATTGAAGAGAAAGCTGTCACTCTATGAAATTCTTTGACTGTGTGCCCAGCAGCTTGATATGCCTCATAGAATGCCAGATATTAGAATATTAATGTTATTAACCCTTTCACTGAAAGTACTTCTTCTTGGAATAAAAAAAGATTAAATAAATTGCTAGGTCCGCATCACTTCTTGTGTATCAGTAGTTTCACAAAGCTGAAAAATGTTTATGCTGTACAATAAACAGATGCTGCTCTAACAGTGTAATACATTATGTACCAAAAATGATCTCTCTTTTAATCATAGATGCTGATTTAATGAGACAAAGACTAGCTTACATCAGAAATGGATTTAAGATGTAATTTTTTTGGCTTTCTGTGTGGTTTTTCTACATAATTAATGGACATACCTTTTAAAGTCACTCTCAGAATTTTTTGGAGTATTTATTTCTTTGATAAAATTGCCTGTATTTCCTTTTTTGAATTTCAGGGTGTATGTAATTGTCTCCTGAACTCATTCAAAATAGTTACTAAAATGTTTTAAAGAAGCTGCCTCATCTTGCCCTGTATTATAAAGTCTGTTTTGCGTGAAAAAAATTCCTATGTGTTCACGTTTTAAAGTTTCGACCTTTTCTTGAGGGAGGACTGCATATTTTCTGTAACTTAGGGGAGTTTTAGGGGAGATGGTAAGTAGTCAATGAATTGACTCTCATCGTGGTTGAAAGTCTCTGGTGTCAGCGTGCTAGGTGTCTGCTTAGGTTTGCTGTCCGCAGTCACTGAAACCTTTCCTCATCTTTCGTTTCCTCTTCACTTGATTTTATTCCCACCAACTCATCTGCATTTGCTGACTTTGAGCCCTGAAATTCTTCTACATCTCGATTGTACATCTTGATTGACAAATTTGCCTTTTCATAAGGTCAGATAATTCTGTATCTGGAAAAATATTCCTATTGTGTGTTTTATTCCACCGAACCCAGCAGAGTTAAATGTAGTTTGGATGCATAGGGAAGAATGAATGATTGGAAGATACAGAGTTGGTAAATTATTTATTCTGGCCCCGAGGAAGCTGGAAAGCTGAGTGAAAGACTAATAAATCATTTGTGGTAGTGCTGGTTGTCACTTCCAATTATTTTAGATGGTTTTGTGATAAACTGCAGCACCTGCTAGATCTCCTCACAACCTCCCCTGATGCTGGCAGTGCAGCTTGTTTAATCCAGGATCAGAGGCAAGTTTGTGTAAAGTTTATTTAGGTTGGAAAGGAAATTACTCTTTTTAAAGTCAATTTTGTTGCTTTTTCTCATTGTTTTGAGTGCTGTGAAAGGATTTCTAGATGTGGCAGGGAACCTGGAACTTACATAGCACTTTAGCCAGGGTATACTGTCTTTATCTTTTGTTAAATTAAATATTTGAAGAATTGAGCTTCTTTATTATTCCCAGACTAATTAAAAACTACTTCTACTGAGATGATTAGTATGCTAAAGATCAAATCATCATTTTGATATGATACCATTTAACAGAGAACCACTGCTGCCGTTTGACCAGCCCCTTTTTCATCATTCTTTGTTTTTAATGGCTGAGGCTTTGAAACTAGTAGGCCTAAAAAATAGTCAGTTTCTTCTTTGTACTGGTCCTGCACTCAGCTGCTGAGATCCTTGGAGGCATAAAAGAACTAGCAAGGAAGCTTAGCCTAGATTGGTCTGATTCTAGCATTCATGAAATAGGGCTACTCTAATAAAACTCCTTCAGAAATAAGTTATGAACATCATATAATGTGCATGCTTCACGCTTGGAATTATGGTCAATTCTTTTGTTCCCATCAGAGTTTAATAATTATTTATGTTCAAGCCCAGAACATGAAGTTTGTTTATACATCAGAGTAGCTTCATTTTCACTGAGATTTTCAGCTTTAACATAAAAATATGGGACTTTTGAGGGGACTCTTAAGACTGTGCACAAAGAAAGAATCTTGGTAACTGTCTTGTATTCATTCAGTCACATTTTTACTCCCTTAGTTCCCCTCGAAGTTATTAAACTCACGTGTGCCTGCTCTCTGAGGACAGCTACTACTCCTGTTAGTTACGACTAATTCTTCTCTAGAGCTTTGTATGTGCCATATACCATTCTAAGCATTTTACGTATACTTTAATACAACCACCCTATGAGGTATTTACTGTGCTTATCGTTATTTTACAAAGGATCTTATAGAATGCTAAGGCAATAGTGATTTCACTTTTCCTTTAGTGTCTGTAGAATCTAGGAAGGTAGTGTTTATGATAAATCTTAATTAGGTTTAGAATTTCAATCCAAATAGTGCAATACTAACTATCATTTATTGAACATTTAGTTTTGTGTTTGGTATCGTATACATTATTTCACTTTTAACCCCTGATAGTTAAACATTATTATGTGCTTTGTTGTGATGGAGAAATTGAACCTTAAAGAGGTTAAACCACTTGTCCTGAGTTAAGCAGCTTGGAGGTGGAGGAGCTGGGATTTGAATCAAGATCCCACTGCCTCTGCACTCTATTTATAGGCTACAAACCCTAGTTCCTATAGTCTGTTGTTTAGTGAGCAATAGAAAGTGAGGAAGAAAGTAGGTTGGTGGGAACCCACACAACTGGTGAGCTTTTCCAGAAGAGGGCCAAGAGTCCCTAGATCTAGTGATTCTTTTTTTTTGAGAGAAAATCTAGATTTTTATGTGAAAAGTCCCGATTTTTAAATCTTCACAATTTATTCAGGATAAATTGTTTGCCCACTGGATGTGGCATGTGAAAGGCAGTTTGTAACCTTTTCTTATTGCCTTTGGTTGAATTCGTTTTGACCAGGAGGTTTGCTTTCTAACTTCATTCAGTTGAAAACTATAAACAGTCTCCGAAAGGGACTTCCCTGGTGGCGCAGTGGTTAAGAATCCGCCTGCCAATGCAGGGACACGGGTTCGACCCCTGGCCCGGGAAGATCCTACATGCCGTGGAGCAACTAAGCCCGTGTGCCACAACTACTGAGCCTGTGCTCTAGAGCCCGTGAGCCACAACTACTGAGCCCGTGCGCCTAGAGCCCATGCTCCGCAACAAGAGAAGCCACCGCAATGAGAAGCCCACGCACCGCAACGAAGAGGAGCCCCAGCTCGCCGCAACTAAGCCTGAGCGCAGCAACGAAGATCCAACGCAGCCAAAAAAAAGAGTCTATGAAAGAGTGTTAACAGGATAGTATCAGTCAATTTCATCCTTTATGGAGATTAACAGCCTAGATGAAACATAATTACTCATTATTTCAGTAATCCTATATAGTTCGATATAACTCAAATGAGTTTTAGTTGGGCTTGGATTTCAAGTTATCATGGGTTGCTACTAATTTAAATACAGTCTATAGCATAGGGCATAAAATCAAAGAATAAAAAAGTCAAACTAGAATCTTGAAAAGCTAAACTGGTATTAAAATATGTAAATGTTTATTGAAACTCTCTTAGTGTTGTGCCTCAGGTAACAAATCCTTTTACTCTCTCCTTTCCCTATTCACACTCGTTTCTTTTCCTGTGCTATGAATCATGTGGAGATTTAAGAACATGTAGGTTTTCACTGGAATGCCTTTACTGGATTATACGTAGATTTAAATAATATGTGGAATGTTGTGACTTTTAATGCAACTCAGTGCAGTTAGTCAAAGTCCTTTATTTATATGGGGTATTACTCCAATGGCAAAGTTTTAGTGAATGGGAGACTGAAATAAAAGTCAGTGGTTGTTTGTTATAGTTTTATTAAATGCTTTTATGTTACTTAAAATATAAATAAAATATCCCTGGAGGCAACTTATTGCCACTTCATAAGCGTTTAAAAAAAATTCAGGCTAATCAGTTATTAGAGTGTTCTTTCACAAACCTAGACTAAAGTCATAACCTAATAATTGTTAGCTGCAAATTCACCATTTCAAAATAATTTTTCTTAATGGATTTTCAGGCCTGCCTTATAAGGAAAGACATTCCATCCAAAATCAATAGTTCTTTCAAAAAGAAGGGCTTAATAAATTGTGAATGTGTCCTTTAGATCCTTTATAAATTATTTTATATATAAAAAAAACTTGTTACTTAATTTTTCTCTTATAAGTTCGTGTTTTGACTTACACAGCATTTCATTTAATAGTGTTCAATTATTGTTCAAAGTATGGCTTTAAAAATTTAATATAAGAACAATGTTACAGAAAATTGCAGAGAATTACAGAAAAATAAAAAACACACACGATCCCGCCCCATAGAAATAACTAGCAAACCCTTTCCTTTTTTGAGGTCATCTTTTTTTTTTTTCTATTTCACTTTGACTGCTTAGCATTTTATATTCATCTTTTCTGTGATATTATTCATAGTTTAGTATATTTATTTTTAAAAGCCATCATAATATTTGACAGAGTTCAAGTGTATCCCCTTCACTAAAGGTTCTCATCCAGTATCTGGAAGTAAATTCTTCCAAACTTCATGTGGCTCCACCTCTATTGTGATACCTTGTAGCTACTTATATCCTACCCAGACTTCTGGAGGGCAAGCGCTATCTTACATTTATCTTTATATTCTTATAACATTCACTGGCTGTTGAATGAATAAATGACAATGAATCTTAAATTCAGTTTGTCTCCTGCATCTACCACTTGAAATAGCAGAACGGCAGCATATATATCATGCAATTTTGTAAGTTTTTTTTTTAAGTTTAATGGGCTATACAGGTAAGGCTTTTGTGGAAAGTCACTAAGAAGTCACTCAAGATTATGGAGCTAGTAATTCTTCCTAGATCTAAAGATGTACCTGACCCCCTACGTCATAATTAATTAATGAAGATATACTATGTTCAGATTTGTCAAGTAACTTTAATTTGAAGGGTAAATTGTGCTAAATTGGTTTCTATACACAATATTAAAGTATTAAAAACTGCAAAAGAAATACTAACTTATTGGAAGGTTTATAATTAAGAGGAGCATGGGAAATTTGAAGTAGAAAAATTTTACATATGGTAGCTCTAGTATGGTAGTCTTTAGATAAAAGGTAATTCATACTGCTAGAGGTGATTAGGTCTTTAGAAGTTATCTTCTTGTCAGTAGGAAACTGAAGTTTTGGGACATAAATAATTGAACCAAGGTTTTGAGACTGCAGTGTACCTAATGCTCATAACTAATGTGTGTGCAAATATTTTTTGAATGAGTAAATTAAATGTCTTAACGTGCAGGAAGCTGTTGAAAACTTTGCCATGTGTAAAGTTATTACAGAAAAATTACTGTGCATTTACATATTAAAAAACAATGTTTGCATTTCTTCAAAATACTTATACTTGGAAGTGAAGAACTTAGAAGAGAGACACTTTTTAAAGCATGGCACTATAAGGAAAGATGAAATAGAATGGGTTCTAGTTAGCTTTGTTTCTAGCAGCGCTTTGACTGTATAAGTGGAAGGTATCCTTGGGTAAGCTTTATGGAAACTTTTCAAGTTGGAAGAAGATTTCAGCTGGAGTGTCTAAAGGGTCACTTGAAAAAAAAAACCCTCTATATTAAAATAAAATGTGTCCAAGCTTTAAAGAAAAGATCTCAGAGTTTGCAGATGATCCTAAAATTGGAGCTAGAGGAAATAATGAGGAACAATGCAATCAGATTCAAAAAGATTTGGATTGTTTAGGTGATTGGGCCAGCAGATGGCAAATGCAGTTCAGTGTAGACAAATGTAAAATAATTATCTTAGGAACAAAGAACCAATCATACAGCACACTGATCAGGAAAAAATTTGTGGGTTATTGTAGGAAAACCATTGAAACGGTTAACCCGGTGCACAGCTGCAGCAAAAAAGGCAAGCAAGAAACCAAATTAGCAGACGGATAGAATATAAAGCAAGAGGCAATACTTATAGTGCATTAAGAAACTTGCTAGACCCCATCTAAATTACTCAGTCTTGTATTGGTTGATGGAACCACTTTAGAAAGAGTAAATTTTTGCCTTTGCCTTGAAAATAGACTGGAAATTGTAACAAGCAAATCTAATAAAGAGATTTGAACTAATTTTTATGAACTTTCACTTTGTGAACTTTTATAGATTAGAGCAAGACCCTGTGTCAAAGTAAAGGCACTTCAGGTGTGTCCACTATCAGAGCTTGAGCTTAGTAGAGGACACGTATGGTTTCAGCTGCCTGGGGCGTTACCTAACCCCCTTTCCAGTTTAGGTAGGAGGCTGCCCCTCACCTCTCTTGACTAAAGAAGCTTAAAGCCTTCTACGTTGTCCTCCTGCATGCTTGAGAGCTGCACCGCGAAAGATCATGGGCATGAGATCTAAGAGCTGCCGATGAGATGCTCCTTCCTGTCCAGTGACTTGATGCGGTAACATACGTTTCGGGCTTCATTCTAGGCTGTGGGGCAGGACTTTGTGAACTGCCTTCCTTGGTTCCTGTGCAAGCCTGATTCTCCAACCATGGCTTAAAGTTTTGAGCTACTCAGTACCCAGCCAATAAACTCCTTTTTGACTTAGATTAACCAGAATGTGTCTGTTGTTTATAATCAAGAGCCCTACCTGGTACAGTGGTATTCTGTTATTTTAGCCTTGGCCAATGCATTGTTTTGTTCTTCAGTGTGTTTGCTTTGTTTGGAGTGGTGTCTTACTAGAAATCATTTTTTCTGGATGAGCAAATCTCTCTCTTTCTTGCAGCCTTTGCCAGTGTTTAAAAGAAGCAAAAAGAATTTGTATCAATGCCATTAGCATCTGTAATTCTCTTGTAAAAATTTAACTTTATTCATGCAAGCGAATAGTGTTGCTTTGTCAAAAATGGTGTTGGGTATTCAGCCTGATTGTAAGAAGAGTATTTATACATTTCTTTACATACTGTATTTGCTATATCTAAAAATCATCATTTTATTTAGGAGGAGATGTAATGCATGATTTTCTTAGCGGCACGTAAGTAATAGGTGGTAGAATCAGGAAGACTGTCCAAAGTTTCTTATTTTTCTGTTACTGTTGATTAGTGAATATTTGTTAAATGAAATATTTTGAAAAATAACACTTGTGAATTAGAAATAGTGGATTATATTTTAAATTTGTGATGAGTTGATTGGTTAATATTTAGAAATGATTTTTAACACACAATCAGTGTTTTAAATCGTGGTTAGATTTTCCGTTTTCACATATATCATATTGACTTCTTTTTAGCTAAATTGTAGAACTTTTGTCTTTTTTTTTGAGGGGTGGCATGCAAGGCTATTTCCTGGAAAAATTTTGAAATAAGAACTTGTCTTTGAGACTTCTGGCATTCTTAAATTTGAAATGGAGCCCTCCCAAGAGAAAGATGTCTTTTGAGTCCATTACTCATACACCTGTGGATTGCCAGAATTCTTATCCTGCCCTAAGACCTGTATGTGTCATGGCATCCATGGCATGTCCTGCCTTCCAAAGTAAGTATTCCATGATTCAAATTCGACACCTCCTCCCACACCCCCAGCCCTGCCCCACATTATAGATTATGGATGGTGTTAGGAGGGAAAGCTGTATGACTGAAGTGTTTCACACATCTATATGAATATTTGATAGCCCTTTACTTTGTTAGAGATTATTCTTTTATGAAGAGAATACTGAGTTCTTTGACATTTTGATCAACATGTCTCAGTGAAGGAAAAACATTCATCTAGCAGTGTTCAGGGAAATGACTTTGGTCTTGTTGCCCAGTTAGGGACTGCCCGTATTTTATATATATGTCTTTATAATAGAGAAAAGCAGTAGCCTTGGAAAATTAATTATTTTAAGAATGTGAGTATTAAGGGTAGTTGAGGTTTTACATTCTAATTTTTAAATTGTTTGAGATCTTTGTGAAATGGAATAGTACTTCATATTGTTTTTATTGAGTTATGTAGTCGTGTAGAAAGAGACAGTGGGACTTGCGGCTGAACTACTTGGCAGGTGCTTGTCCCCTGCAGTTGGTGGGCCAGACGGCTGGAGATGAACCTCCACGTCTGCACAGTACTTGTAAGGGTCCTTTTAGGAGGAGAACAAGATCCAGTACTCCAACCTCCTTCCCCCTCTCAAGAGGAGTTGATTTTATCTTCCTTGTCTGCACTGCAGCTTCCTCTGTGGCCCAGGGTCTGTAGCCAGCCATTTCTGCTGACTCTTGGCCTTGAGCCAGGGCTGCTGTTAATGTTCTCACTAGCTCACAAGGGGGCCCGTTACTCTTGCCTTTTTCTGGTCAGTTCCTGGATAAAAAGGCAGGCCTTTTATGAGTCGTGCCTTCACTTTCACAATGTGCCCGCAGGGTAGTGATGGGGTCTGTGGCTAATGCCCGCTTTGAATACTACTGTTGAATGCTTGGGGCTGCTTTTTCCTTGCCAAAAACTTCTTATTCTTTAGTTCCTGCTAGGTTTGGAGTCCTTTCAGAAGATCAGTGGCTCTGGATCGCTTAGCTTTATATTGGGTTTTCCTACATTTAGTTCTGGTTGCCTGCCTGTCTGCCTGCTTCTTTTTTCTCCTGTCCTTCTCTCCCTCCTTCCCTTCATTTCTTCTTTATTTTTTTTTCTTTGTGATGATTTTGGTTATTTCTTGTTTAAAGAAAATGGTCATGTTAGAAAATTCTGTGTAAAAATGCAACTTGTCTTCTATTCTAAAAAATATTGGGTTATTATAAGTAAAGAGGGATTAAATGTGTTTAACTTTTTAAAAATATAAATATATGCTCTTACACATCTATTACTATTTTTCATTTAACAGTATATTATGGGCAGGAATTACAAATCTACATTATCTCTTTTAATAGTTGCATAATATTCTGCTCTATGGACGTACCATAATTTATTTAGCCAGTTCCCACTGATGACTATATGGGTCATTTGAATTTTTCACTATTAAAAATAATATTGCATTTAAAATAAAATTTGATAATGTTTGTACTATTTCCATAGAATAAACTCTGGAAGTAGAGTTACTGGATGAAAGGGTAATTACATTATTAAAGCTTCTGAATCTTACTGCCAAAATTTACATGTTTCACTCCCATCAGTGATTTTTGAGAAGGCTTTTTTTTTTCCACATCAACAGCAGGTATTAATACTTAAAAAGAAAACATCTTTGCTAATTTTATAGGCGAAACGTAGTATCTTGCTTTAGTGTACAATTTTAATGCTATTGACCATTCATATTTATTTTATAATTTTCTCCTTAGTATCAGTTGTCTGTTATTCAGGTGTTTTTCTCATGTTTAAGTACTAAATTGTATATTAGGAAGATAAACCCTTTTCTGGCATATTGGTGGTGGGTTTTCTTTTTTTATATTTCATTTGTATTTTTATTTATTTTTAAACTACTGAGTCGAGGTACTGCTTTGTTTTTTGTTTTATTTTTGAGCCATAGAACCATTTAAACATTTTATTTAATCAAATATGTCTTGCTTTACATAAATTTTTTCACTTTTAGTATTAAAAATTTTTAGTATAAAATTTTAATTTAGGATATTTAAATGTTAGTTTTTTGGCATGTTTTCTGTATTGGGTGGCTTTGCAGACATTGGCTTTGCAGACATTGATGTGCGCACACACTCACAGTCAGGAATGTAGAGAAGAGCTGCCAGCTGGTGTGACCTCCATCCTCAGCTGCTGTGTCTATAAAATCAAGTTGTTGCTCTGGTACAGTGCTGTTCACGCAGTTATTTTGTTCATGAACCACAGTAAGAAAATTTAAGTCATAACCTAGGACTCACATACACATACTCATATACAGATATGTTTGTGTGTGTAAACCGCACAAGCAGACACTACCACCTGTGTTCTATTTTTTGTATGAATGGCATGCCATATCATGCCATGCAATGCCTGGTTATTGGGTGGGGGGGAACTGCTGTATGCAACTTACCAAATTGCTTCCATTACCCACAGAAGGGGTATTACTCACAGTTTCTGAAACACTGTTGTTATGAATTGGACACTCAGATGCCTTCTAGGGCTGATCTGATAGCAGATGCAAATACCTTGTCAGTTTAGCAAATCAGAGGGCCTGGATTCTATCTAAAGGCATCCAAATTAAAACAAAACAGAAAACTTGCTAGGTCAGCAAACATATTTTCAGGTGGAATTCAGCCTGCTAATTTGGGCTCCTACCAAAAAACCAAAGACATGAAGTACAAGTTCATTACTCTGTCAGGTAGCTATAAACTGTTTTAAACAAACAGTGCATGCTCCAGCAGTGGACCACAGACCATACTTTGAGTGGCACTGGTCTAGATGCTGATCTTTGGATGCTTCCTAGTACGTCCCTGCTCTAAAATTCTGTGGCTCTGTGACAACTTCTAGACATAGAAATTAGGAGATAAAATGGCCTCACACAGTTTTTATGATTTGATAAGATGATGCCTGTGATAGGATCTGAAAAAGAAAAACATGAGATTATTCTAGGTATCTCAGTTACTTTGCAAGCTGATTATAGGGGGAAGTGAACATTGTCCTTCCCATGTCAAGCAAAGATGATGACAATATCCCAGCAACTGTGTCCAAAACCAGAAGATGCTAATGAGTAACCAGTGACAAATCACATAAGTTCAGTGTCATTGAAAAAATTTAGCAGCATTTGGATGCCTACTGAATCTTGCATGTGTGTATATGTATGCACACAAAATTATTTTGGGGCCAGATTTTCTAGTTTAGGGGGCAAGATATATACCTACAAGAGACTCTGTGAGGTACAACCATTAAGGCTTACTTTGGTGACTTGGGTAATTGTAGTGGAACCATGGAGCCATTAGGCTCCAGATGGAGCTTTAATCTGGCTTCTGATTGAGCCAAGTGTCCTTGTGGAGTCTCTGAGCATCTGTTTTGGAAATATATGTGACATTATTCAAAATTTGTACAAATTAAGCCACCCTTGGGTTATAATTCAATTTTTCTTTATTGAGAAATGTATTGTAAACAGTTTTATGCAATCAAGCAAAACTAGCCTATACCCATTATTTATTTGCCTGTTAGCTGGTCATTTGTATTTTTGTGATTGAATTCTTAATTGATTTGAGAAGGCTTGCATTATACTTCTAAAATTGTAATTTGTTTATAAAATGTGAAGAGTTGTTTCCTAGTTTCAAATAGCTTTCACATAGGTACTTATTTTGGAGACACTATTTAAAAATAGTTAAAATTGTGGTGATTTTACCTTGAATGGCAGAAGCCCCAAATAATCTGCCTTATTTCAGAATGAAGTTTATTTTCTCCCATATTGGACATTCCAGAGGTAGGGGTGGCTCCAGGGTTTGGTCTCTGAACAGTGTGTGCACAAGTCACCAGCTTGGTTTATCTGTCTCTCTGTTTGTCTTTAGGTTTCCTTCATGATTGCAGGATGGCTGCCACCCCAGCAGCTGCAGAAACAAACGTCTTTTAGTTCTAGCAGAGAGAAAGCAAAGGCTTATCGCAGGCTAAAAGTTCTTTCCTTTAGTTTTATTGGCCCAGGGTAGACCACATGTCCATATGTTTTTTAATTAATTATTCTCCTATTTACAGAGACACAGAAATTAAAATTATATTGTGGGAAGAAAAACTAGGTAGGTATTTTATAGTCTCTTTGGCTTTTCTTGTTTAAGTAGAGACTGGAAAAATTACTGTTTTTGTATTGGGGGTAATAAATATTACCTGGTCCAGGTAAAATGTGAGGAGATTTCATTATTAATTAAATGTTAGTGACATTTTCTCAGGAAACTGTCATATATTATCCCTATTATTTGTCCCTTCCCCAAAAGAACACATTACAATCCTTTGGACCCGTGGTCCTCAGTGGCTTGCCTTGCTATGTGTAGCTAAATTTCATTTTTTAAAAATTGTAGTATATCATTTTTCGAATCTAAAAAAATGATACAAATGAACTTATTTACAAAACAGAAATAGACTCACAGACATAGAAAACAAACTTATGGTTACCAAAGGTGAAAGGGCGGGAGAGATAAATTAGGAGTTTGGGATTAACATATACACCCTACTATATATAAAATAGGTAAACAACAAGACCTACTGTATACCACAGGGAACTATACTGAATATCTTGTAATAACCTATAATGGAAAAGAATATATATATATGTATATATATAGCTGCATCACTTTGCTGTACACTTCAAACTAACACAACATTGTAAATTAACTATACTTTGATTAAAAAAAAAACAACTGTAGTATAATTTACATACAGTGAAATGTTAAGTTTGAACAACTGAGGATGAGAATTAGAATTGAAGAGTTAAGAATTCTTGGCAGAAAGATCTTATCCTGGATTTAATTGAGGAAATACTGAAAATGCTGGTGCACGAGAGGACAATTCCTAAGGCAGTATTGGAGCAAATGTGGATTTTAGGTTTGGATTGTCTATCCTTAGATGGTAGTATTTGTATGCAGATTTTCCAGAAGGGGGAAAGCTGTGTTTTTCTGCCAGTTTGTCCACTGTTCTTCATTTTCTTTTGCTCCTTCATGTGTCAAAAATGCATTATTGCAGATATCATTAATTTGGATTTTGTGATAAATTGATCAGAGGTAGTTTTAACTAAATAATTTGATAAGAAACTAATACAATAAATAAGGAACCTACTTAATCTCTTCAAGGGTTTAAAAAACAAGGCATTCTAGATATCTTCCTTGCTTTCATCCCTACATCTAATAGGTCTTGATGATTTCCCCTGTTGCTTATCTCTGGAACCTGTTCTCTGTATTCTGGTTTGGACCCTGTTTATCTCTTTCTTATTTGGACTTCCTGTGCCAGAATATTTGTGTGATACCTACTATTCTTCACTTTGCTTTTTTTTTTTTTAAACTTAATAGGATATCATAGCACCCTTCCACGTGAACACATAGATCCTCTCATTTTATTTTTTAGAGCTTGATAATATTTCAAAGTAGGGATGTATAGTGTATAATATCAAAGTAATCTTTCTTGATGCCAAATCTCATCACATTGTTCATGTTAAAAGTTCCCTTCTCTTCTCCTACAGTGGCGATTCTTAGGGCAGGGAATATTCACTTCCCAAGGATGGGTAAATATGAATCACGTGTGGGTGTTTTAAAACTCTGTCCCTAAAATTTTGATATACCTTCTTGGCTGAGGATTTCTCTTGTAATAAGAACTGTAACCGTTTCTGATATCAGAGATGACAAAGGTTGTAAATTCCATAGTGGTCTGACCTTCTTGCCCCCTGCAATCTAATAATTTTGAATAGCTTGCCTTTTCCTTGGCTGGGAATCTTCTGTTTTCTCTTCTCTTTGACTTCTTTGCATTGATATGTGTGTTTTTTTTTTACCCCATTTTAATCCCCTTTACCTCTTGTCCTATTCATCCTGAAGCTTTATCCCATGATATTCCCCTCTTTTGAATTATTGCACTGCTATTAAGCTGTTTACTAAGAGCACTTGTAATTTTAAACTTAACTTTCCTCTGCTAGATTTTGAGCTACTGAAGGACAAGAGTGGTAGTATGAGCTTGATATTTTTGTATGTAGATGGTGTACATAGTAGTACACATAATATGACATGAAATATCTGATTATTTGAATGAACTTTAATGGAATAACCATAGCAATCTACTTAAGTATATTTATGTTTTTGTATAAAATAGCTGAACTTTCAGTGTTGAAAGTTGGTGAATATGTATTTATTATTGGTAATAACTTGGAGTTGCAGAGAGGCTTTACTCAAGCACCTGGTAATAAGGGAAATAAGATAGGCTTTGAGAGTTAAACTTTAAAAATCTACACAGAGGGGAGCAGAGCAGAGTTGCAGAGTCTCTGAAGAGGCAGAATGACTGATGGGTTTGCAAGCCTTGGCCACTCCCTGATTGGCTGTGTTGATTGACTGAGGAAAGAATATGTCCATCATGGGTGGCCCGTGGATTAGCCTGCCATCCCTGTAGAAGGAAAGGCCCAAAGGTTGAAGTTGGTAGTACTCATCCCAGCATTAGCTGAAAGGTTTTTAATATTCTGGTTTCTACCTCTCTATAAAAGATATATGTAAGGATATATAAGTGGATAGTCCATATCTTCTTGGCAGGTGGAAGAGCAATGAAGAGATAGACTTGAGCAGACAGGGTTGAAATTCTGGCTTTGTTACTTGTTATTTGTGTATCCTTGGGCAAGTTTCTCAACCTCTTTGTGCTACAATCTATTCATCTGTAAAATGGTGATGGTAGTAGTGCCTGCTTCATAGGACTGTGGTGAGATTTCAAAGAGATGGTATATGTACATTTCCTAGGCCTGTTCCTGTTATAAGAACTGTGTATTAGGAGCTGTTATACCTTTAATACTTGGGTCTCCTATCTCTTGTTCTAAAAAATCTGTACTTGTTTCGGTTAGCTGACTTCCTGTACTGTCAGAATCCCCTTTCTAGCCAGCGTGGCTAAAGGCCAGATATCTGGAGCCTTTTAAATCCTAGGGTAATGACTGCCCTCCTATGACACCTTTTGAGAGCCAGCCACTGTGTTGCCCCTGACAAGTCCACACCTCACCTCAGTAGCACTGTCTGTCTAGGTGCTTGAATTGTTCCCCTATTTGAACATGGCTGTGTGTGTGTGTGTGTGTATTTTTTTGTACGTATATCTGTATGTTTGATAGTAACTGAACTATCCAGTTCATCCTTTTCTAGTGAAAAATATATGAGAGCATATAAAATGCATTCAGCACACAAAATAGGCTTTCTTTCTTTTTTTTAAAGAAGTATTTGACATGTACTAGAGTGAACTTGAGAGTGGGGTCTAGGTTTGGGTCTTTATTTCTGTTTTTCTTTGGATTGTGTTTGCAAGGGATGTCTGAAATTAGCTCAGGGTTAACAGCTGTGTGCGCAGCAGGAAGGGGAGTAGGGCTTTCACGGAAACCTAAGAACAGGGCTTAGTTTTAAGATTATAGGAAGTGGTTTTGGTTTTAAGGCAACATAACAAAACAAACCTATGGGTTTACTCTGTATGCCATCTTTCTGTCTGGCTACTGACCGAGTTTTCTGTTTCCACATCATTTTAGCTTGCATTGTTACCTTTTCTGCTGCAGCAGGCAAGGCAGAAGGTGGGTTTCTTCAGAGATTTCTAGTTCAAACTGTTTAAGAGGCACCGAGAATCTGAAGCAGCCCATTCTTCAAAGCCAGGTGGTGAAGGTCTTAGTTTACTGATGAGCTTGAGCCTGGTGCCCACTCAAGGTCCAGGCCATTGTTACTGGTGTGGTACAGAACTGGGCAGCCATGCCACCGAGGCTGGGTTCAAGGCAGCTTCTGTTGGAGAGTGATGGCGACTGCCGTGTTCAGTAGAGCATGCCCGTCTGCAGAGGCTGAGACGATGGCTAACTTCGGTCCGAATGCTCTTCCAGGGGAAGGCTGTTGTGTGAATGTAGGAGTACAGTGTTTCACTTGCTGCCTGGTAACTGTATTTGTTTCCCAGGACTGCCATAACAAAGTACCACAAATTGGATGGCCTACATTTATAGTTATTTATTATCTCACATTTCTAGAGGCTAGGAGTCTGAAATCAAGGTGTCAGCAGGGTTGGTTCCTTCTGAGAGCTATGAGAGTGTGTGGCCCTTAAATCTTGATTATTTATTTAAATGTCTCTATCCAGTAATTAGCAGATTTTCTGAAGATGGTTGTCTTAGAGTATTAGTATTGTAGTAATGTAGTTATATATGGTATTTGGATGCCAAGATATAAAATATGATTAATAAAATTGGAAATGTTTACAGAATTTATGTTGGTGCGTTTCATTTAAAAAATTGATCCCTTTGGTCATTGAATACATTTTTAATAGAATTATTTTCAGTAGGAAGGTGCCTCCTACATAATGGATTGGCAACTAAGAGTTTTACGTCCAGACAAACTGATTTAAGTTAATTATATATAAAATCTTTTAAATCTTTTGTGTTACAGTAATCTAAAGAGATGGTTATAGATTTAAAGTAAAATCACCTCTGATTAAATTATCAAACTGATTTAAGTTAGTATTATTCAAATCGTTCTGCTAAAATAAATACACTTTCGTCATTTTAATATTAAATTTAAAATGTTGTAACCTGTAGGAATTATAACAATGTTTTGTTTTAACTTTTCCTTTTGACTTTGGGTGTTTTAATTTTGAATTCTTCTATTGAAAATGTCAATACTAGTTTAAATTTTATTTAACCTGATTTCTAAGACTTAATTATTCTGATTTGATTGTTTGAGAAATCTGCCTCTTCCCACCAAAATGAATGTAAGCAGATACAAATTTTATGAATTAAGTCTTGCCATTAGAAAAAGCCCTCAGTTGCTTATTCACTTAATTTATTTCAACATTTTCCTAGTATACATGTTCATGGAGGAAGTTAAAGTTGGTTGCTAGGCTCTTCCCTCCCTTCCTCCCTTCCTCCCTTCCTCCCTTCTTTTCACTTTTTTTTTTTTTGGCCGTGCCTCACGGCATGCAGGATATTATTTCCCCTGGCCAGGGATCGAACCCGCGTCCCCTGCATCGGCAGGCGGACTCTCAGCCACTGCGCCACCAGGGAAGCCCACTTCATTTCTTTTTATGGCTGAATAACATTTCATAGTATGTATATAACATAATTTATCCATTCATCCGTTGATGGACATTTGGGCTGTTTCTGTCTTTTGGCTATGGTGAATAGTGCTGCTGTGAGAAAACACGCATGTACATGTATTTGTTGAATTGTTGGATCATATGGTAATTCTAACAAACTTTCTGGTTCAGGTATTCTTTACTTTTTCTGGTTTTCATTTGACTGATTTTAGTTTTCGTATAGAATAATAAGGTACCACAAAATTAGGAGCAAAAATATTTTTTGTGTTTTACATGTCAGAGTGAGTTATGTTTTAAAACCTGGAGGTATTTGTCATTCTGATTGAGCTATTTTTTTCTGGATTTGATTGTTGACAGACTTTACCTGTTTTTCCCATTTATAATGATAACAAGATATAGTGCTAGAGTCCATGAGTTTTAATGTATTTTATGTATTATCAGGTAATGTTGTATTGCTTTGTCCTTATTTTGGACAGTTTATCTCTCAACTACAGAAAATTTACTGGGTTAAGGAAACATCTGCAACAAATACCCCAAAAACAGTGTAAGGAAGCTTTTTACACTTTTAAATATATTTTTCATTTCAGAGTTGAGATTTTTTAATGTAGTTTTGAACCTTCCTTTGTAATGATTTATTTTCACAAGATAGATATATGTAATGTAGTCTTGATTTAAAAAATTGCTTTATACTTTTCCATATAGCAGATAGAGACAGGAGGAATGATAATTCTACTAGAAACTTGATAAGATGGCAAGTGAGAAAGAACAGAACAGATCTATTAAGCCTGTTCTTTAGTCCAGTTTACCTTAATCTTGAGTAACTGGGAAACTTGTGTGTAGTCCCTGAATATTTTCCACCCAAGAGGAGTATGAGTTGATTCTTCAGTGGCTTAACCTAAAGACCAAAGATTTTATTTTGTCATGTTCCAAAAAGACCAGTCTTTTATGCCAAACTCTGTTGGCTCAGGAAATCTCCCTTTCCCCACTGGTAGGTAGCTCTGGCAAACCTGAGGCTTTCCGGCAGAGTCACAGGGGCCTTGAACTTCTGGTTTGGGTGAGAGTTTCATTTCTGGCATTTACAGCCTTCTTGGGCTCTAAGCTCTAGAATAAAACTCATGGCCTACTCTTGATCTAACAATAGACGTCTGATGTTGACACTGATCTGTAGCCCAATGCTCTTCATTGTAGTGGGGAGGAAAATTTGGAATTTTTATGGAAAATGAGTAAATTAATGGACAGAGTATTTGAGAACAACTTGAAGCTACAGAAACTTTTTGTTTCTGATAGCAGTTCTCAAAAATCAAGTGGTACTATGAGGGCCAGACTTACAGGTCTGGTGATGTGACTTATGGTAGGGAGATAACTCTGAAGAGGTAGCATTTATCCCCTAGATTAATGTTACTCCATTTCTAGTGTGTAGACTAGGGGAGCAGATTTAAACTTAATACTCTTGTTCCTTGCAGTTTAGGTTTTTTTCTCTCCTCTCCCCCATGTCTAGGTCCTCTGGTAGTTAATTGTCTAATGATTTGCAGTGTCACTTGGTTGTCAAACTTCCTCAGACCATTGATGAGGTTTTAGCAGCTGGGGTGATGACAGGTAAACATGGGGCTGCACATTTGGGAACTGGAGTGTCTGTATTCTGGGATGCTTGCTGATAACAAAGCTGTATATACTTCTAAACATTTTTTCTGTTTTGGGAAACTCATTCTTATTTTTTTAGAATTGGAAATGTGCTACTCTTTTGAGTGTTCAATTTTTAAATAAAAATGTTTCTGAATTCTAGAAATGTAAAGAGATTTAAATATTTAAGAATTCTTTAGGTACAGCATGGTGACTGTATAGTTAATAATACTGTATTGTGTATTTGAAAGTTGCTAAGAGAGTAGATCTGAGAAGTTCTCAGCACAAGAAAAAAAGCTGGTAACTGTGCTAATGGATGTTAACTAGATTTATCGTGGTCATTTTGCAGTATATACTAACACTGCTGTATATAAAATAAATAAGCTACAAGGATATACTGTACAACACAGGGAATATAGCCAATATTTTATAATAACTATAAATGGAATATAATGTTTAAAAATTGTTGTATACCTGAAACTTATATAATATTATTCATCAACTATACCTCAATAAAAAAATTTGAAAAAATACTAATATTGACTCATATGGTACACCTGCAAGCACTGTCTTATATGTCAGTTATATCTCAATAAAAAAAGTTAAAAAAATTCTTTTAATTCAAATGAATCAGATAACTCACTATTACTTTTAAGAGTAATACTTGATGGGACTTCCGTGGTGGTGCAGTGGTTAAGAATCCGCCTGCCAATGCAGGGGACACGGGTTTGAGCCCTGGTCCGGGAAGATCCCGCATGCCGCGGAGCAACTAAGCCCGCGTGCCACAACTACTGAGCCTGCGCTCCAGAGCCCGCGAGCCACAACTACTGAAGCCTGTGTGCCTAGAACCTGTGCTCCGCAACAACAGAAGCCACTGCAATGAGAAGCCCGCACACTGCAACGAAGAGTAGCAGCCAAAAATAAATAAATAAATAAATTTATGGGGGAAAAAATACTTGACTAAGGACATCATCTAGTTTTTGAAAAAGGGACGGTAAAAAATTCTTGATTTTTATTAATAAGGAAAATTACGTGCAGCAATCCCAAGAATAGTAGTTACCCTGTTTTTTATTGCTAGCGAGTGACTGAATTGATCTTATAGAATCAGGAGTACTATAATAAAATGAAAATTTCATATGTGAACACATTATAAAATCTGAATGCTTCTTTAGTCAGAAGGTAGGATTGCTTTGTAGAATGAAGTTTAAAAAGAATTTGATAATCAGAGATGCTGTACCTTAAGTCACTGTTATAACACATTCACCACTTTTCACGTTAAGCCACCAACTAAGACTTCAGAATTACATCCGTGGGTACATGCATTAAAGATGATCCCTCTGAAAAAAAGGGAATAACATTCCTTGAGCAACTTTAAACCAGGTGCAAAGAGGGGAGTACTTTCATAAATACAGAGCCACTGTGTGGAAGCCCTGCTTTGAGGCCTGGGAATAAATTCAAAAGTGTGATAGATTGTTTTCTTTTTTTAAAAAATAAATTTATTTATTTATTTTGACTTTGTCAGGTCTTCATTGCTGTGCGCAGGCTTTCTCTAGTTGCTGCAAGCAGTGGCTTCTCTTGTTGCGGAGCACAGGCTCTAGGCACGTGGGCTTCAGTAGTTACAGCACATGGGGTCAGTAGTTGTGGCTCGTGGGCTCTAGAGCGCAGGCTCAGTAGTGGTGGCACATGGGCTTAGTTGCTCTGCAGCATGTGGGATATTCCCGGACCAGGGCTCGAACCCATGTCCCCTGCATTGGCAGGTGGGCTCAACCACTGCGCCACCAGGGAAATCCCGTGTTTTCTTTTCTTTAAAGAAATCCATTTGGTTTGTCTAGAGTATTCTTTCTCCCCCATCCCCTCCTCTCTCACTTCCTTGTGAATTTTTCCTTATGAGTAGGAAAGAAGTAAAAATCGTTTTTATCCATTTGAAATTATTGCTTTATTATATTTATTACTTTTTAAAAATGTGTTAAACTGATAAATAAAAAATGTCTTATTTAATCATATGCCTATCTGTATGCATATATCCATCATAATCACCAGAATCGAGCCATTTCTACTACCTCCACCCCATTCCAAGCATCATTATCTCTCACCTGGACTCTGCAGAAGCCTGTTAGCTGATGTCTTATACTGTCATCCCTCACCAACAAGTTCATTCTCTACATAGCACCAAAGTGATTTTTGGTGTTGAATGTCAGAGCAGGCTACCCCCAAATTCCATTTGTTTATTCATTAATTTCTAAGCTCTTACGATTAGCTTCAAGGCTATACTTCACTTGACTTCCCTAAAACCTCATCTCTTGCTTTCCCCGACTGCAGTCCCAGTGGCCTCAGCGATGTTCTTCCAACTTTGTGCATCTGCCCCATTGCAGGGTCTTTGCACTCGCCCTTCCCTTTGTCTGGAAAGCCTTCCCTTAGAAAAACACAGGGCTCTTTTCCTCGGTTTCTTCAAATATCACCTCGTCAGGGAGGTCTTCTCTGATCACCTTATATGAAATCATGACCTTGTTCCTTTCTCTATACCCAGCCTCCCATATTCCTTTTACCCTGCTTTACTTTTTTCTGAGTCATATTATCTGAGGTAGTATGTATTTATTTTTGTTTTGTTTTGATTATTATCACCCTCTTAAAAATGGAAATGTCATCAGGGCAGGAGTTCTGTTTTATTTTCTATGGGAGGTCTAGCTCTTGGAACTATGCTTTACCCATGGTAGGCACTCACTGTGTTGTTTATCTGTTGAGTGAGTGAGTGAATGAATGAATGATTAAATAAGGGGAAGAGAGTTCTAGGCAGATGTGAAAACCATTGGTATGTGTAAGGAACTGAAAGTACTTCCCTCTGCATCTGAGATGGGCATGCTAAGTGGTGATCTCTTTCTCTTCGTTCTCAGAGGCCTCTGCATGTAGTTTTTGTCATCAAGGCTAAAGAAGTTAGACTTGGACTTTGTCCTGAGGCATCATGGATACCACTAGTTGTGCGATCCACACTGACACACTGAAAGTGTGATCAGATTAGCGTTTTAGGAAGTCTGGTCGCTAATGATGAATGAATTAGAGAGGAACAAGACTGTAGGCCTGGTGCCCATTCAGTGGACAGTAGTCCAGGGGCATGATGATGGTGACCTGAACTAGACTAGTGATACGGAGGTGGGAAGATGCACGAATTGAAGAGATATACAGTATTTAGGAAGCAGGCCTCAGTAATTGATTAGATGTGGAGCAAGAATGATGCATAAGAATCTGCACGGACAGCTAGGTGGGTAGGATGCTGCCCTGAGATAAGGTGCAGGTTTGGAGGTACAGGGTTATGGATATTTGAGTCCAGATACTACTTGGGGTGTTATGTTAGTTTCCTAGGGCTGCAGTAACAAAGTACCTAAAACTGGGTGGCTTAAAACAGCAGAGATTTATTATCTCAGTTCTAAAGGCTGGAAGTCCAAAATCAAGGTGTGGGCAGGGCCATGTTCCCTCTGACTGCTCTAGGGGAGAATTCTTTCCTGGCTTTCCTAGCTTTTGGTGTTTGCCGGTAGTCCTTGACCTTCCTTTGCTTGTGGACCGCCATCTCTCCCCTGGGTGTCTCCACGTGGTCTTCCCTCTGTGAGTGTCTCTCCATGTCCAGATTTCCCCTTTCTATAAAGATACAAGTCATGTTGGATTAGGGCCACCCTAATGACCTCATTTTAACTTGATTACCTCTGTAAACACCCTATTTCCAGAAAGTCACATTCTGTACCACTAGGTGTTAGGACTTCAATGTATCTTTCATTGATGAATGGTAGAATTTTACCAAAAGTTAATAGGATTTGATGGATTGAATTAATATATGGTAGGAGGTCAGGAAGGAGAAAGCAAAGGTGAATCTTGAGTTTTCATGCTTAACTGAGAGAATTCTGGTGCCATTGGAAAGAATAGGGGGAAAGAGAAGGACAGTTTCCAGACAAGAAGAGGGGAGAGGGAAGTGAGTTTTGTTGTAAGCCTGCCGAATTTGGCATGTAGGTGATAGTCGCATTGCATCCTGATCTAGTCAGAATTCAGGGAGGAGATCTGCATCTAGATAATAGATTTACTATGAGAATGTCTGGGTTCTCTCAGGGAGAGAGGTTGGAGAAGGTAGAGCTAAGTCTAAAAATGAAGCTAAAGAGAGATGGTTACTTTGTTGAAATGGATGCCTTCATCCATTATAGGAAAAAGAAGTCTCACGAGAAGATCTATCCCTTTACTCTAAATGTCAGTTCTAGTAACGTCTAGATAGTGGATTTAGTAGCCGAAGTGGTCGCTGCATGAACCAGAAGTAGAGCTACCAGTTCCTGACAGCTGCGAGTCAGCCTCTGGGCATCTTGCTAAATTTTCAAATATAATTATACAGTAGACTTCCTTTAACAAATTCTGTGTTCCCAGCTATAATTATAACTGCTTTTCCTGCCTATAGCCTGTTCTTTGTCTTACTACTCTCCTCCTCATCTCCCCCTGCTGGTTAGAATTATCCTCTGGTCCTTTGGGATCTGAGAAAATAGGAAACTTTTACTGCAATTTTCTTTCCTAAGCATAGACTTACCAGTGCACACCAAATTCCTTCTTTCCATTCTAGTCTAAAATACATTTCCAGTTATAAGACGTAGTGTTTTAAAGTACAAGCTAGCAATATTCTATATGAAAGTAATTTTTATTTTCAAAGAATATGAAGATACAAATGAGGTACATTGTAAACTCTCTATGAAACTGCCAGAAAATGACCATCACAACTTATCCAGTGCTCCATGTCATAGTTAAGACACTTAAATAACATCTTGTTCACGGCCATGCTTTAGACCAAGAGTTGTTGTTGTTTAATAAATTAAGGTTTGTAACCAAAAGTGAAGTCATTATAAATCCTACAACCATAATCCTGCAAGGGTTTCCAGGACTCATCGTGGCAGTAATTGGTAAAACCAGAAATATGAGTGGGATTTCCTGTTTTCTCATCTATTTTTATCACCCAAATATCCATTGTGAAAATAAATCACTTTAAACTATGATCTATTGTCCTTTACAAATATATTGTAGTTTTCTGGTGATAAACTTCAAGGATATATTTCCATGTCATTTAGATTATATTCTAAGTCATTTTAATGTCTTTCCTAAGAAATAACTAAAATGTATAGATTTCTGAATGTGCAGAAGAAGAGATATGCTTGAACTTATAGCTTGCAGTGGAAGTAGTCCAGAAGGAATTATGAACCTGTGTCAATTATACATTGTTATATGTATTTTTCGTCACTAACCTTACTCACTAAAAATACTTAGGAATATTTGTTTTGTGTCAGGCACTGTGCTAGTTGCCAGTTTACTGAGGTTTTAAAAACTGAGTTTGAAAAACTAGATTAAGAAGGTATGCTTATAATGGTTGATATATATGTGGGAATAAACAGTAGTGTATTCAGTTGCCTATTAAAATAATTCTGTGTATTCTGGATAGCTTTAAATATTATACATAGGACTTCTCTTATACAGTAATTGGTTGACACTTTTTGACCTCAGTGTAAGACTGCAGTATTTAATGAATAAACAAGGAGAATAAAGTTTTGATAAATAAGGTATCTTCTTGAAACTTACAAGCTTGAAGCCTTTTACATGAAATTGACAGGTATTCCTTTCATGAAAGAGTAAGTGAATAACGTTATGTTTTCATGCTTACAGGGCCTGGTCCTGTCGTAGGAATAATAGTCTTGAAAAGCAGAGCTTTGGAATTCACTGTTCAGAGAGATGTCTCCTTATCAGTATGATTTTATGCTCACGTGGGGAGGCTTCAGGCTGAGGAATGAGATTAGATTTGCAGGGGAAGAATATTTGCTGTCCTCGTTCCTTTGGTTTCTAAGGAATGCTTACCCCTTAGCCTCAAATGTGCTGCGGTATTAGCTACTTCAAAATAGATTACTCAAGACTCTTTATTTGGAAAACCTTCAGTATGCATCGTGATGCATTACTTGCGATAAAAAAATGAGGCTACAATTATATGAAACAAAACACTACAGCTGCTGACAGATGTCATTAACAGCTTTCTCAAACACGGGTCCTTCAAAAGGACCTGCTACACATCTGATGTGAGTTAGGGTCATTAACTTAAGATGGGCTACTGTTGTCCAGTACATTTGTTGTTGTTGGTTTTTTGTTTTTGTTTTTTTTTTGGCTTTAGCCTTTTGATAATTTATTGGGACCTTGGTGTTTGATATAGTCTAAAAACTATTCTTCTGAATTACAATTAATAAATGTAGAGGGAATGAGGGAAAGAGTAAATCACTGTGGTAAACACCACAGCAAGAGTTGTTGTAGGCAAGATCCATTCATGGATGCCAAAAACGGGGAAAGTTTGAGGAGAAACAGAATGTTTCCACAGTCTAAAAGTATCTCTCCAAGATGTTTAATAATTACAAAGAGAAACATAGTAACTTTACAGAGGTGAAAGCTGGCAGTGTTGAACCAATGTTAATTTTTTTTTTTTTTTTTTTTTTTTTTTTTTTTTTTTTTTTTTTGCGGTACGCGGGCCTCTCACTGTTGTGGCCTCTCCCGTTGCGGAGCACAGGCTCCGGACGCGCAGGCTCAGCGGCCATGGCTCACGGGCCCAGCCGCTCCGCGGCATATGGGATCCTCCCAGACCGGGGCACGAACCCGTATCCCCTGCATCAGCAGGCGGACTCTCAACCACTGCGCCACCAGGGAGGCCCCAATGTTAATTTTATGTTTTGATAACTGTGCTGTAATTATTACATAGGATGTTAAAATTAGAGGAACCCAGGTGAACAGTATGTGGGAACTCTACTATTTTTGCAACTTTTCTATAAGCATAAAATTATTTCAAAGACATTTTAAAAAGCCCATTCTTCTGGAAATCAGATATAGTGCTCTCACGCTTATCGTTTGAGACCGTAAAAGGTGCTCCTTTATTGTAATGAAGTGTCTTTGGTTTCAGAAATAATTATATTGGACGTAGTTCAGGGTAGACATCTATTAGAACATGTGTTGCTCAGTATCCTGTTGCTGACTATCATTTGTTATCACGTTTCTCCAAATCATCTTTTAATAACAATTGTAGAAATACCCAAGTTGGGTAAGTTGTTTAGAGATGTTAACTGATGTCTGCTGTAGTCAGTGAACTAGTATATGGAAGAATTTGAAGATCAGAAATAGATGACATCTAAAAGTGACACCAAAAGTGAATAAACAGTAGGTATCTGGGGTTGTGTGCCATCATGATTTTACACACGTGTACAAAAATGTGGCCATGTTTCCAAGATGTAAAATATGTTATACAGTGTTCCAAATGTTTGTCCTTTTTCATACAAACTGTAACTTCAAATGCGTTTCAGCTATGAGAGAAGAAATCTCTGGGAAGTGGGCCACGGAATGAACTTTCTGTCCAAGTTTGTAAATACTACAATAGCAGGTCACTTATCGTCCATTTGAGATTAAAGCCACATAATAGACTTTCTCAATAAAAACCTATACTGCCACTGTCTGTGTATGGAAAACCATTAGTTGTAGTTGCACAGAGGAGGCTTATGCCTGCTGTTGCAAATACCACTGACAAACTAAACTTACTGAGGTCAGTGGCTCTGTTACTTTGCAAGAAAAATTTCCATCTAGAATAGTGCCTGATGATAAATTAATATTGACTGAGTGAATGAATGAACACTGAAGACTGTATAAGGTGGATGTCCATGTTAAACGTAAAATTCAAATGTCTACAGTAATGCAACTCTAGTGTTGAACGCTCAGAATCCAAGCCATCAAAGTGGCAGTTTTCTTGAGAATTAACTCCTTTCTACAAATCTACACTTGCTGTAAAGGGCATCTCAAATTTCATGTTTGGCAATTTAACGATACTGTGAATATTTCCGTACCGGGGTTTGTTTCATTGTGTTTCAGCAGCAGGCTGGATTCTGGTGATGTCAGGGCATACATAGCCCCCAGAACGTTCCTTAGAGAGTTGACAATTGTGTTTTTCCCAAGAAGTTGAGGTTAGGGGAATAGAGAGAGTGAATGAAGCATTCTCCTGTTTCAGTAAGTCTTGGCAATCTTGTTAAAATTATTCTAAGCAGAAAATATTTCCAAAATACAGTTATTAGTATTATTTACATCATAAAGATTATTTAATGGCATAGCCAATTTGTGTCATTAGGCAGTTTAAGACATACTCTTTAGAGTAATACATATGAATATATTTATTGGAATATACATACTGAAATGAATATCTTCTGCTTTGTTAAAAAGTTGTTGATTTTACATTGTTATAATTATTGGATTTTGCAGACCTCATTACCCCTCTTTGACAGAAGGGTATACTTTAAAAATGTCATGTTTTAGGGCTTCCCTGGTGGCGCAGTGGTTGAGAGTCCGCCTGCTGATGCAGGGGACGCGGGTTCATGCCCCGGTTCGGGAAGATCCCACATGCCACGGAGCGGATGGACCCGTGAGCCATGGCCGCTGAGCCTGCGCGTCCGGAGCCTGTGCTCCGCAACGGGAGAGGCCACAGCAGTGAGAGGCCCGCGTACCGCAAAAAAAAAAAAAAAAAAAAAAAGTCATGTTTTTACTGGTTTAATAAGTGATTCCTCTTCTCCCCATCATGGCATATTATGTTCATCCTAGTCATTGCATCTTTTCAAAGTCATTTATAAAAGGTAATGAGTCTCTTAAAAAGTAGATTTGGTTCGCCTACTTGGAACTCTTTGGAGAAGTAACCATGTGCAGTTGGCTGGGGGAAGCAGGGAAGGTTAATTTTTTCTGCCTTTAAGTACTACAGAGTGTCCACAGGAAACTAAAATTGCTTAGTCTCATTTAACGTTGTGCAGTTTTTATAGTGTCTAAAGTAACCATTAATACTAGGTAGAAGAAAGTATTTGTAATTTTATTTTCTATGAGGAACATAGGCTTTATATTAAAAATACGTGGTTCTAATGTTATATGATACAAACATTCATTCTGGTTTAAAACTTAGGGCAGATTGGAAAATTGGGGGGGGGGGGGTTTGGTCCTAGCTCTGCCAGATACCGTCTCTGTGATCTTGAACAAATCAATTTGTCTTTCTGAATCTCTTTTTTTTCCTCATCTGTGAAATACTGAAGTTAAGGAGAACTCTGTCCACTGTGTGGTTTGTGAGGGTTACCTCAATTAAACATGATAATGTATCCGTGATAACACCCAGCACCAGGGCAGGTTGCCCGGCTCCACTTCAGGTCTCTGAACAGCGCCTCCTGGAGGCGAGCTGAGCACTGTGCCTGGAGTACAGTGGCCGCGCTCAGTGGGCTCTGGTTTTCTGATGAAAAGGTGCCTGTGGAAGGGTGTTGTGAGCTGTAGTACTGGAAAAACAGAAATCTCAAAAATACTTAAATGTTAAAACATGATTAGCCAATTGGATGCAGAATAGATATCACAACCCCCAAATCTGTACAAACTAACTCATTGAGGTCTTACTTAATAATTAATACTACCTGATTTTGAACCAATAAAAAAAATAATACCATGTAATACTATTTGCAAGCAATGGATTTTGGGCTATTTCAGATCATTTCTTTCTATTCTTTTTTTGCAGGGGAAAAAGTCATTAGTCTGCATTTATAATCAGGACTAGCTTCCTGTAACATTATTTATTTTAACTTTTTATTTATAGATTTTGAAATTGACAATTCTAAATACAGCAATAGTAAGGCACTGCATTTTTGCAGGAAACAAAAAGCACAATTAACATAAAGTCAGAGCCAGCCACAAATAAAATATTCCAGCAAACTGTGTAAGGGGAAAAAAATGCTCTGGGAAGCAGATGCCAAGAAATGTTGCAAAGGTGGCCTTATTACACTGGAAAGAAAAGAATACAGAAGGATGAGTAGTAATAGGAGGAGGAGGAGGAAGGTGGGGAGCAAAGAATGGTGAGTGAGTGCTCCCTGCGTGGCGGGCACTGGTAGTTCTGAGCACTTCATGCAGATTCTCGCATCTAATCCTCCCAGCTACTTTGTAAGTCCGGTCCCCACTTTACAGATGAAGTAGCTGAGGCACAGAGAATGTGAAGTCATTTTTCCTAAAACATTATATCCAGGATACAAACTCAGGCTTTTTGGCTCTGGAAGTCATGCTCTTACCTACTCTGTGTCCTTCATCGCTACCGTCTACTTACAATGCAGATGACGCTCAGAATGTAGTTTGTATATATTTTGTGAAGAATTTTTAAATGGTATCGTGGGGTTCTCTCTGAGGTATTGATTTGGCCCCTTAGAAAAGTAATTGGTTCATTGATGGGATCCCTGGTATCCTCAGAAATAATAACCCTCTCAAGAATACCTTAGTGGTAAGACCTTAACTGTCTTTCTAGATGGATTTTTTTTAACATTCCCTCCATGTATGCATAAAGTGTATTATTACATATGATAATTTCATTTACATACTTCTAACTTTTAGTAATTATCAACATAAGTAAATAGATGAAAGGAACGCATAGGGATGGTAAAGTGTAGGATTATATCACCAATGTTTTAGGCAGGGATTGTTTATGAATTTTTGTACTTCCTGGCAGACGATGCTGTGCCTAGTGAGAGTATTTTATTTCTTTAATAGAATCTCACGTAGTAGGGGCTTAATATCTAATTGATTGCATTATTCTAGGTATAGAAATAATGAAACTCACATAGTTCTTTCTTTGTGAAAATACTTTATTTCAAATATTTCCTTTCTGTTTGACAAAAGAGCATTGGATTTTTTCTTTAAAGAAAAAATTATGATTTTTTTGGTTTTATTTTTATTTTTTAGCCTGGACTATGGCAGAATCAAATGACCAATAGTTTCTGATGACTAACACCTGTTCCTTTTTTTTTAACTGCAAAATTCTTAAAAAGGTATGGTGACTAAATTATCTTATTCTTAGGCATTATGTTTTCCTTCTTTTTGTCTTCTAACTTTTATAGTGCTCTTTTTTATTGCATTATCCTTCTCAGCCCTAGGACCTAACTTCTAACATTAGCCAAATTCTAAAAGAAGTCTACTTTTAAGAGAAAATTTTGGTTGGAAGATTTTAGCCAGATCTGAGATTCCCTATCATAATTAAAAAATCTTTGAAGCAACTTTTTTTTTTTTTTTTTTTTTTTTGCGGTACGCGGGCGTCTCACTGCTGTGGCCTCTCTCGTTGCGGAGCACAGGCTCCGGACGCGCAGGCCCAGCAGCCATGGCCCACGGGCCCAGCTGCTCTGCGGCATGTGGGATCCTCCCAGACCGGGGCACGAACCCGCATCCCCTGCATCGTCAGGCAGACTCTCAACCACTGCGCCACCAGGGAAACCCTGAAGCAACTTTTATTGTTAGTTACTTTAATTCAGATTGCTAATCCTGGATTATTTTTCTCTTCAATTGATTATTTAAAAAAGATAGATAATCTTACATTATCTACCTTAACTGCACCAAGTGGCACCTGATTTAATAAGAAAGTTCTAACTGTATAGAGTACAAAAGTCAGAAGATACGCTGTGAAAGTGTAGAGTTTGGCATTTGTTGTTATTGTAGTGGGCTCAGCCTTCTCCCTCACCCCCATGCACGTATTTCCTATATTGTATACCTCACCGTGGTCAAGAAGAAGGCCAGTTGTATAACTTTGCTCTCAGCAGAGTGTACAGTTGGCTAAAGCTGCGGTGGCAAATATGTAGCTTACATGCATCCCCTTTCCTCTGCTTATTGTAGACATCCGCTCATGGCATACTTTCTTGCTTAGCCAAAGATAGTTTCATAACGTTCTCTATTTTAGGGAGCCATTACTGGTCAACCAGAGTTTCCATGTGAGAAAACCTATCTGCTGTTGCTGGAATAGAGAGTTTGGGATGAGTACTAAAAGTTCTACATCTTCTCCCTTCATGCCTAGGATTTGATGTAGCCCAACATTAAGAGATCTTACTTACTGTCTTAGGTTGGTAAGTGTGTTAGCAGTTTAGTAACCTTCTAAGTGTACTTAAACACACTTGAATTTAGCACAGCAACATTGATCCCCTCCCCCCAAAACACCCTTTTTATGAAATATTCTGTTACGAAACCTTCTTTAGATACCACTGCAGTTCATTTGTGGACAGCTTTTCTATAAATTTACACTCAAAAAGTTATCCTTGGTTAGGGATGAGGAATGGGCTGTGTCTTGTGATCTAACTCCAATTCATTGATAAGATTGATATATTAGGTTTTCCCAGAGAAACATATATAACTAATAAGGTGTGTGTGTGTGTGTGTGTGTGTGCTTGTGTGTACAGAAAGAGAGAGAGAGATTTTAAGGAATTGACTCACATGAATGTGGAGGCTGACAAGCCCAAAATCTGCAGGTTAGGCCAATAGGCAAGAGCTGGTGTTGCATTTTAAGTCCAAAGGCAGTGTGTCGGCAGAACTTCCTCTTCTTCAGGGGAGATCAGGCTTTTTAAAATTAAGGCGTACAACCAGTTTGGTGAGGCCCACCCACCTTAAGCCCAGTAATCTCTTTTATTCAGTCTATTGATTTAAATGTTAATCTCATCTAAAAAATACCTTCACAGAAACATCTAGAATAATGTTTAACCAAATATCTGGGTACTGTGGCCTAGCCAAGTTGACACATATAATTAACCATCACAGTTGAGAAAGACTGACTGATTCAGTGATTACTGAATACCTAATATGAGCCAGGCTCTATGCTTGATATTGGAGGACCTCAGCAGATTTAAAAAGAGAAAAATTTAGTCGACAGTTTTTTTTCTTGTCAACTAATCTTAGAATAGAAATTAGTCATGCTTATACTAAGTACAAAAAAGGAAGCTATTTCTTAAAAAATATGTAACGGGGGAGATACATTCAATGTCCAATAATTTTATATTTAATTTTAAATTAAATTTAGTGAGAACTACATTGAATTTAAAAATTTATATTCAGTTTTAGAATGACTTTATTCTTAGTAGATTATTCTAGAAATAGTCTTTCAAGCATAACAAAATGCAAATCTCTTTAGGAGTAACTTATGTTGAAAGAGAAAATGCTTTTTCATCCAGACCCCTGGCTCTGTTTCTCAACGATACAGAGCATTGTTTTTTTTGATTTTGTTTGGTTTTGTTATTTGTTTTTCATCTTAAAGGAGAGTCTAAGTTTCAGCCTAAGTAGAACACTTTACCTCTTCTATTGAAACGTATTATCTGGCCTCCTCTGCCTAAATTAGAGTGAGTCGTTTTTAACATGCTGAGGAAAGGGACTTTGCAGAAAGGCAAGTCAAACCTTTTCTGTTTTATTTGGTTGTGAATTATTATCAGAAATGGTGAAAAACTTTATTAGGAAAAAAAGTAAGGGTATGATATAATACAGAATGAAAGAAACTAGTAGGTGTTAATACTTGGAATGAAGTTTTAATTGTTGTGGGTATTTGATGACTATTTGCAACTTCTTGCGGGGCTTAATTCTTTTCTGGAAATGAATTAAGACATATTAACTAAAAATGATTTGGATTAACATTTTCCACTGTTAAGGTAAAGGTATGAATTCTGTATTGGATAAAATGATTCTGGGGCTTCCTTGGTGGAACAGTGGTTAAGAATCCGCCTGCCAATGCAGGAGACATGGGTTCGAGCCCTGGTCCGGGAAGATCCCACATGCTGTGGGAACAGCTAAGCTCGTGCGCCACAACTACTGAGCCTGTGCTCTAAAGCCCGCGCGCCACAGCTACTGAAGCTCATGTGCCTAGAGCCTGTGCTCCACAAGAGAAGAGACCACAATGAGAAGCCCGTGCACTGGAATGAAAGTAACCTACGCTCTCTGCAACTAGAGAAAAGCCCGTGTGCAGCAATGAACACCCAACACAGCCAAAAATAAAATAAATAAAATGAATAAATTAAAAAAAAAAGATTCTGTTCAGAAACACATACTAGTGAGTTAGTTGTGCAAGTGGGTGCTAGTTCTGAGCAGGGTGATCTATAAGCCCGTTTGCTTGAGACAGTCCTTTGAATGCCTGCTATCCCGCCTTAATTCTTTTTAGCACCGGTGTATTTGTTTGTTATTGTTCCCAGGAAAATTATTGCAAATTTATTGGTTTAAGACAACACAAATTTTTAATTATATAATTGTATAGTTCAGAAGTCTATCGATATAGGTCTCCCCAGGCTAAAATCAAGGTGTCAGAGAATCTGTTTCCTGTTCTTTCAGTTTTGTTGGCAAAATTTAATTCCTTGTGGTTGTAGGACCTAGGTCTCCATTTCCTTGTTGCCGATACACCTCGAGCCCTTTCCAGCTTTTTTGGGAGCTACATTTTGGCTCATGGCCCCCTTCCTCCAGTTTCAAAGCCAGCAACAGCAGTTTGAATCCTTCTCATTTGCACCGCTCTGACCCTCTTTCTCTCATAGCATCTTTCCTTCTGACTCATGTGATTAGATTCAGCTCAACAGGATAATCTAGGATAATCCCTCCAGCTCAAGGTTCATAACCGTAATCACATCTTCAAAGGCCCTTTTGCCTTGTAAATTAACATATTCACAGGTTCTAGGGATTAAGACATGGGCATCTTTGGGGGAGTTGGTGAGTTATTCTGCCTCTGACGCACCTTTTCACTCCTAGGAATGTCCTAGTTTGGCTGCTCAATTATATGGTCATCCAATTTGAGTAGCTAGTTGAATTATTTAAAACACGAATAAAAACCAAAGCTCAGCTTTCTTCCTCCCTCTCTTTTAAACTTATGTTTCAGTTCTTTCCTTTTCTGTTCCCTCTCCTGTGTCCCTTTGACACCTTTGCAAAGGTTCTGAATCGTTTTCCTGGCTGACTTGTCAGAAGTCAGCAAGGAGGAAGTGTATGTCATTTCTTTTTTGCCCATTAGTTATGGATAAAGGAGCCACATGTTTTATGGTGCGATGGCTTCCATCATTCTTTTAGTCTTTTGCCTTTGAAGCCTGCCATTCTCATGTACCTCAGTGTTCAGTGACAATGTAACCAGTGAATCCTGAGGTTGTAGCGTCTAAATCTGAGCTGCTACTTGTGCTTGATGCTGTCCTTAGACTGTTGCATGGGGAGCAGAGGAATTAAGACGGGCTTTTCTTCCCCCTCTACCTTTAGACTTTATTTTATACCAGAGAGGTCACTGGGCATTGCATTCATTTAAATAGCTGCTGATTTTTTTCAGAGGGGGTGGTTTTATACTCTAGAAACAATTTTACGAGTACAGCTGCCTTTTTAAGTAAAGTAAGTACTTGAATGTTTTTGTTTCACATTTTTTCAAATTTTAATTTATTCAATTACACTACATTAATTGGAGAAAACAATTGTGTATTTTATGTGTGTCTGAAGACCAAATTGCCATTTATGTCTATTCTTCAACTTAAATTTGTAATCTGGAATTTTTCCCAAAGCACAAAATACAATTTTGTATTTAGATAGATTAATTTGTTCCTTGGACAATCTAAAAAAAAAAGACCAATTTATGATTTTTAACCCTATATCTAAATAAGCTAAGTAGATATTGGATACATGCTAATTTATAGATACTTGAGTCCTTAATTTAGTAGTGAATCCATCAGAGTTTAGATTCAGTTAAGTAACACCTAAGATACAAAACCTGTGCTACATATCTCTAAAGTTAATTTTTTTCTTTTCAGTTTACAATGCCAGTTTTACACTCCATTTGCTGTCAGTGGAAATGTAGGTGGCAGACACAGCACATATTTATCATCACCGAGTTCACTGTATCATACAGGAAAAGTACATTAATATGCTGTACAGAAAGCCTAACACACATAAACAACCACTTAGCATTTTTAAGAACATATTTGACTTATTGATTAGCTTAAATATCTTTCAGTCGAGCATGACACCCACGTGGAGTGCATGCATTCACGTACTTATCTTGGAGCAAGTACTGCTTGGACTGATGAATGAGCGTGTCTCTTCTGTATGTATCATGACGAAGATCAAACCTTAGAAAGCTTTTCCCTACCCATTGGAATCCCTAAATCTTGTCACAATTAAATTATTCTCAGGGTTCTTCAGGTAAAGTGCACTCTGGAAGACAACTTTAAAAAACCCTATTATACATCTACATTTACGTTTGGTGTTCTGAGCCTCTTTTCCTGAAGTCTGCGCTGCTGTTCTGGGTTCCAGGCCCAGTGGTGGATGCAGTGGGGGATAGGATGCATCTTAATTTCTGTTTTTCATGAACTCTTATGTTCTTCTATAAACTCTACCCTGTAAATTAGCCTCAAAATGTGTGTGTATGTTTTAAAAATATGTACAATACCTGTTAGGTTTTTTTCTCATTGGAATACTTCATCGAAATTAGGAAATATCAAAATATAATACCTAGGTTACATAGATAACTGACCTAAACCTCAGAGAACGAAATAAAGAAAAAAGAAATAATATAGATGTGAAAAAATGGGGGGGGGGTGAGAAATGCAATTTATATAAGGGATAAAGAACAGATGAGTATATTTTTGCTTTTGACGTTTATGGGAATTTATGTGCATTCTAGAATTGGGATATTTTAAAAGAAAAATGTCCTAGCTTTTTCTTTTAGCAAAACAATACAGTAGGAAGTAATGTATTTAAAAGTTTTATGGTTTCCTCAGGTATTTAGTTTATATTCTAATATTTTCTCTCTCTAAAACAAAAAGAAAAACAGAATATTTACAAACTATGGTTTCTTGTGTACTTTCTACAACCCTGCTTGGGTGAGGTTTTGTGAGCTCTCTCTCTGTGGACACTGTGTCCTTCTTCCTCTAGTCATTCCTTCTGGGCTGAACTGTCTAATGACACCAGTCAATCCATTTCATTTTATTTTAGTTAATTTCCACAGGTATATTTATAGAATTTGTTAAATTGTATGGTATAATCTTCAGTCTCTGTTCTTTACTCATCCTTTCCCTTCCTTTTCCATATTTGTACTATTACATCTTCATAGTGCACTCTAAAATCTGTAGTTTGGCATTGATATGTATACACTGCTATATTTAAAATGGATAACCAACAAGGACCTACTGTATAGCACAGGGAACTCTGCTCAATATTATGTAACAATCTAAATGGGAAAAGAATTTGAAAAAGAATAGATACATGTATATTTATAACTGAATCACTTTGCTGTACACCTGAAACTAATGCAACATTGTTAATCACCTATACTCCAATATAAAATAAAAAGTTAAAAAAAAAGAAAATAAAATCTGTAGCTCTGCATTTGAACCACATTCTCAGGTTTCCATCTCTCTGTTTCCTACTATTTTGAATACTTTGCTTCCCAACATGGTGAATGTTTGGGAGAACTGAAAGCATCATTTTGTCCCTGACCCTTTTTTTTTTTCCCCAGAAAAATTAAGCCGTTCTTAGCTTTCCTCCCATTATCCTTTAGGGTCTTTATCTTGGACCTAGGAATTCATTGTCTCCATTTCCCTTACCCATCATATCTAACTAGTTTATAGTCTTAGTAGTTTTTGCTCCTGTCAGTTCCTTACTGTTCTCAAAAGCCAGCCTCATCCACTCCTTTACAGCCGTATTCCTAGAATACTACAGAAGTTTTTGCTCTCCTCAGATCTGAAGTATTTGATATCCTTTCTATCCTCAAATCCATCCCATACGTTGTCAGATTAATCTTCCTAAAACATTGCTTTTACTCTGTTATTCTCTGCTTAGGAACCTTTAATGGCCCCACTTTGTTTATAGATTGAAATTTGGAATCTCTATCCTGATTTTGTTAGGGATTTCATATTTTTTTTAATTGAAGTATAGTTGGTTTATAGTGTCATGTTAGTTTCAGGTGTACAGCATAGTAATTCAGTTTACATATATGTAAACATATGTTATATGTTTGTATATATTTTTTTCAGATTCTTTTCCCTAATAGGTTACTACAAAATACTGAGTCTAGCCTAATTTTCAAGGTTATTTCGTGAAGTTGTCCTCGTTTACTGTTTAGCCTTATCTTCCACTAGTGAGTAGCAAAAATTCTTCCATTTCTGTCAAGATGGTCCCAACGTTCTGAGAACTTTCCTACTTTTGCATATCCTTCCTCATTTCACAGTACTTTTAATCTTCTTTTTGCCCTATGATGTCCTTCGTATTTTCTTCTTAACATGCTCATCTAAAGCTTATGTACTTTTTCCCTAACTTGGAGCTCATGTCCTGTACACTCCATGACATCTTTCTGAACAATATGGTCTACTGTAATCTCACCCTCTTCTGAACTCCTGTTTTGATTTTTGCCTCTCACAAGGCACTTTGTGTTTAGTGTTTTGCACTAGTACTTGTTTGTAGTTGGGTCTAGATTCTGTATTGTTAACTGGATTTTAAGTGACAAGAGATCAGGGACCATGTTACATTTCTTTAGATCTCACTTATGGACTAAGTATCATTCATTACAAATCTCAGATGATACATTGATATTTGCTCACTCATTATTTCCATAAATATTGGTTGATTACCTATACCCATGCACTATTGATTATGAGTTAAACAAAAGAAGTAAGGACCCTATATTCATGGACTTTACATTCTAGAAGGGAGAGATAAATATTCTCCAGCGAATTTAACAGTGTCTATTTAATCACAGTTGGGGAATGTGGTTTACTACTTTTTTGACAAGGGAAAACCCCAAGAATTGCTTTCTTTTTTTATCTGCTGTTATTGGTATGTATAATTTTTAAAAATAAATTTTGATAGAGTAAATTACTCTTGAAATCATAGGTTTTCAAATGGTAAAACAATTGTTTTCTTCTAAATGTACATAATACTGATATGCTCTAAGTCTAAATTCAGTAGACAAAATAATGGAAAGAATGATTCATATATTTTTGACATTTAAACAATTATAGTAAATTTGTATATCATTTATATGATAGGTAACCTGATGTGAAATAATTAAAAGGTAGTGAAAATATTTTTAAAAGGAAGATTCCCTAAACTCAAATCTATGAAAAATTTTTATTATGCTAAAGCTCTCTTTTATAGAAGAATAAGATTAGACTAAAATTAAGTACATTATTAGATACATGATTATTTTAGCTTTAAGTGTTTCTTCCAATGGCTTGAACAACATCATTTGTTTCATAGGTATGGTTTTTTGAGGTTGTAATAACCACGGAAAGTTAATGTTGAGAGAATGGCAAAGTATGCTGTGAAACAAAAAATTATTGTATTTGCAAATGTAAAATCATAATTTACATAAATGTTATAGTTAGTCACATTATGAATGTAAATATGCGTTCTCTGTTCTCAGTCCTGTAATGCCATTCTTTGTCCAGTGGGAGATGAAGAGTGATGTTGAGACTGCTGTTTAACCTATTATAACAGCTTTAAAAAAATTAAATAGCGTTGATGTAAATATGAGGAGAGGAAAGAGTATTTATCTCCATTAAGTGACATTAAAAAGCCGTGGTAAGAGTAACAGGCGGTCGGTGTGCATTAAGCGGTGGAATCCCTAAATGCAGATGCTAATTATAAGCACAAGGACAGTTGCCTCCCACATATGTAACTGCTGTATATAGAGTATAATTCAGCCTTCTTGGAGTGCTGAATATGGCTTTTATTTTTTCACTTCCCCTTAGCATATATATTAAAAAAAAAACAATAAAAGCACTTTTGCTGGACTGTGATTTTGATGGATATAGGTGGAATATTAAACCAAATGCTATAAAGATAATTCACATGATTTGCTCTTGGGTGGTGTTCATTGAGTGCCTAACTTGCTTCCCACTATTGAAAAACAAATGTTTAGCAGTAAGGTTAAAATTATTTAAACATATTTGAGCACAGTTTACTTTGCTGTTGTGTACCAAGGACTTTAATTTAAGGCTTAGATTATGAAAAGATGTATTATTACAGGCATTAAGAGTATGTTTGTTTAGATTATTATAGTCTTTAAAACTTATTTTGGTGGTGGTCTCTGGCCTCATGTCTTGAAAGTGATATATTGCTTCTTCATCATCAGTTTTGACATTTTTTAAGTATCTGAGAAAAAGGAATTTCCTTTGCATATTCTATAGTCCCTTTCAATGATGATTTTGTAATGTATTCTTCAACTGAAGAATAAAGGTATAGGTTGAAAGGTATATAGTACAGAAACCCTGTTCTTAGAAGGTATCTGGCTTTTAAGTGTAGAATAGCAGGGAAAGTGTTGCAGACTTAAATTATTTTTAAAACTTTGTTTTTAGAAACAGGAGTACAAAAAACCCCTTTGTAATCTTGCCACTTTTTTATTCTTAGGTATGCTTTTTCTTTAGCTTTTAGTAACTTGTAATTTAAGATCACAGTTATTAGGTGTATTTCTGCATTTTATATATCACTCCCAGATGCTACAGTATTAGTTTTTATCACTGCATATTTTATGAAATGTCAGCCTTCTGTTGGCTGTTCACGCAGCATTGTTAGTGATCAAAAAGACACAACACGAAGGAGAGGAATCTAAACAGTTGGCTTATCTTTGTCCTTCACTGTGACAAAAATACTGTAAAATTACTTTATTATAAAAAGTCAAATAAAGGCATCATTTAACATGCAGTGAAAGGATAAATGTCTTTGTTTTTTAGTGAAATAAAATCTTAAAATGTTTAATATCAAGAAATACAGTTATAAAGAGAAATAATATCTAGTTGTGCTAAGTTTGCCTTTGTAAGGAATGAGGGTGATATGTTGTGTGTGATGTGGTGGCAGTGCTATCCCTAGAAAAAGCCACACGATTTTCGACAACACAAGAGGTGACCCAGTTTGAACTCTTAATTTTTGTCACTCAAAGTACATTCTAGAAAAGTGGGTATTAGTTTTAGGGTGTGCGTTAAGTTGTATGTGATCTGGTTTATTATTTTCTTGAATTGACTTTTCAGTTTAAAACTTTATTCCATAGATTTAAGAATTATTTTTTCTCTAATTCAGTGATTTCAATATCAAGATAAAAGTATAGAATGGGAAAAAAATTTCAAAGCCTGAAAGAAAATCTGTTACGAATAAAAATCTTGAATGATTTTGATCAGCTGTTGTGTATGCCCACCACAGCAGTTGGTTCAATCAATTTTATGTTTTGGGATGGTTTTATTAAAATGAGCTGCTGCTTTCAATAAATCATTGAGAAAGATGCTGCCTTTATACATTGTCTTTTGGGTGGAGGCATGGCAATAATAGTTTCGCTTTGCAGCCTTGTAAGTCACTATTGGTGGAGACAGTTCCTGACCACCATAGATGTCAAGGCGTTTTTGTGTCACTGGTGTGGGCATTAGACTAAAAAATGATTTTTGTGTAAATACATGCACTTTCACGGCAATCTGTAGGAAACTGCCATTTCTAAAGAACAGTAATTGTTAGCAGATAATAATGATTTTAATATCTTCTTTTTATTGTACACAGTTTCAGTTTTTATAAATGATTGAAAGCTTCATTGTTTTCATTTGGGAGAATTAGACTTCTGAAAAGCAGTTTGAAGGGCAGCCATCGGATACTCATAAGTTAGTGGCCTCTTTTTTGTCACAAGGTGCCCGGAACTCACCCCCAGAGTGAGGTCCCTAGTTTGACAGCATTGGTGTTACCTGTGAGCTTGCTGCACATGCAGAATATTGGGCCCAACCCCATGCCTACTGAATCAGAATCTGCATGCTGATCAACAGGTAACTTGTATACCTGTATACCAGGTAACTTGTATACACATTAAAATTTGAGAAGCACTGCTATAATGTTTCTCAGCCAAAACCTCTCATTTGCTCTTCATGTGTGTGTTGTAATTGTGGGATGCTGATTGCAGTTGGTCATCTGCAGTTCAGGAGTTGGAGGAGGCAGTAGGAAGTTCACATCAGAATTTTCGTGGGACTCTGAAGTAGCCAAGTATTGGATGTAGAACTCCAGGGTTTTGGTCGTTAACTAATTACAATTAGAATCAGTTGCTACTTTGTATAGACATTATAGGTGGGAAGCTTCACGTGACTCTGTTAATGTTAAGCAGTTGGTTTCTTTTTTTTTCCCAATTAATTATTTATTTTTGGCTGTGTTGGATCTGTGTTGCTGCACATGGGCTTTCTTTAGGCAAGCGGGGGCTACTCTTTGTTGCAGTGCACAGGCTGCTCATTGCGGTGGCTTCTCTTGTTGAAGAGCATGGGCTCTAGGTGCGTGGGCTTCAGTAGTTGTGGCACGCGGGCTCAGTAGTTGTGGTTCACGGGCTCTAGAGCCAGGCTCAGTCATTGTGGCGCATGGGCTTAGTTGCTCCCCGGCATGTGGGATCCTCCCGGACCAGGGCTTGAACCCGTGTCCCCTGCATTGGCAGGCGGATTCTTAACCACTGCGCCACCAGGGAAGCCCCTCTTTTGGTTTTTAAGTGTCTTAGAGAGTTCCAGATATTCTGTTCTCCCAGATATGTGTTCTCCCAGTTATAGCGTAGTCAGCGTTTCCAAAGTATATTCTGTGGTTTGTTTTTTGCAGGAGATGCTCTGAGTACAAAGAGCCCATGGTCAAGTAGGTTTGGAAAGCACTGTATATTTTGTTCCTCTCTAGGATAATCACAATATACATTGATTTATATTAAAAGATCTGAGAACCTGGGGTAGCTTAACTCAATTTAGCATTTTCCAAATTTACTTGACCGAGGCATCCGGCATCCTTTTCTTTCTTTCTTTTTTTTTAACACAGTGATTCTTGTCTTTTCTTTAGCAGATGCACACACTGGCTTCTTTCCAGTATTTATTTTTCGTAATCAAAATAAGAGATGAGGACAACTTTTGAAATTGCTGTGATGTTATGCCACATAAAACATACTTTCCAATATTGTTATTTATAATAAGTGAGAAAGATATTGGTATAGCCCTTGTGTGCCGAAGGGATTGAGCATGGCAGACATTTCCAGAGATGGAATAACTGAGAAAGCATCTTCAGAAAGTGAATGTTGACTAGATCTCAGTCAGATTTGGTGGGCAAATGGAAGGGAGGAAATTGAGCATTCCCAGTATTTGCTAGAATGAGGAAAGCCATGAACGAGCGATGAAGCAAGTTAAACATTTCAACTCAATGAATGGTTACTGAAATCCCAAATATAGAGTAAGGTTTATACTTGACCTTGGGCATACAATAGTAAGAAAGAGTCAGTTCTGCCCTCCCAGGTGCCTGTTGGAGTAGGTAAAGTATAGCCTAGTAAATGTATGAGAGCTAAAATCCAGGATTTTCCAGCTAAAATAGGATTTTCCCAGAGGATTTGTAAGAAGTAAAGTTGGCCACTGTACTGTATGCTGGAGAGCCTGAGGCAGGATGCAACTGTAGTGATAGGAGCCTGCAGTTAGGGGAACAGAGGAAAGAAAATTAGGAGAGAATAGCAGAAGGTAAGATAGGGCAGACCAGACAATCTTGGAAATCTTAGAGCTAAAGATGCCGGTATGTCTTAAATGCAGTGTATTGTGATAGTTAAAATCAGTGCTAGACTCTGAAGTAAGATGGAGTGGGCTCATCTGATGACTTCACATCCTGGGGCCTCACCCTCTTCAACTTAACATGGGAAAAATATGGTAGGAAAAATAGCAAGTGGATAGCTTAAAAAATACTTTTTAAAAAAACTTTAATTAAATGAAAAATACTTTAATCTGTACCCAGATTCACCTACTGTTAACATTTATCTCATTTATCATTTGGGTGTGTCTCCTCCCTTTCTCCCTCGAGAGAGAGACATACACACACACACACACACACACACACACACACACTTTTTTCCCCCTGAACTTTGAGCAGAGATTGCATGTATGCCTGAAAGTATGTCAGTGTATATTTCTTAGTAGGGATGTTCTCTTCTTCCATATCTATAGTACGATAACCAGCTTCAGTAAATTTAGTATAATACTTATATCTCTTATATCTAATCTGTTGTCCATATTCCAAATTTGTCACATGATGCAATAACATTCCTTATATAAGCATTTTCTCCCTTCAGTAAGAATTAAGTCTAGGACCAGCTAATGCATTTAGCTGTCATGTCTCTTTTGCCTTCTTTAATTTGAAATGGTCACACAGCCTTTCTTTGTCTTTTATGACATTGACATTTTTGAATGATGCAGTCCTTCATTTGTCTGTCTGTCTGTCTGCGTGTCACTCCTCATTTGGGATTGTCTGCTCTTTCCTCATGATTAGATTCAGGTTCTCTGTTCCAACCAGAAAACTACATAAATAATGATGTATCCTTCTCGGGATATCTCATGTGGGAGGCACATTGAGAATGTTAATTTTGATCATTCGGTCAGAGTGTTATCAGATTTCTCCACTGTAGAGTTAGTTTTTTTTTTTCTTCTTCTTGTAAGTGTAATAAGCAGTCAGTGGGGAAGCACTTCAAGATGATGCAAATATCCTGCTCCTCATCAAAATTTCCACCTAGATGTAGCATCTGTTGATGATTCTTGCCTGGTACAGTTTTTTCTATAAAGGTTGCAAACTGCTGACTTTCCAATTCCAGCCCTGCTTCCAGTCAGCATCAGCATTCTGCTGTAAGCAAAAACCATTCTGATTGACTGATTGATTGATTTACTTATTCATTCAGTCATTTATCATTGGTATGAGCTCATGGATATCTGTTCTTTTCAGTGGTTTGTAATTCATTACTTAATTATTTTGATTCCTAAATTGTCCAGGTTTGGTTAGTAGAAGTGCATGGCATTCCCCCATAAGATTTTTGAGTGCTTCCTTACTTTCTGGCAAAGCAAGTTGTCATAGACTTATCTCTGATCTATTCTGCCCTGGTGGCTGTTGGCAGCCATTTCTCTGAAGAGCTCTGATTGTTTGGTTTTTCAAAAATTAATTAATTACTTTGTTTATTTATTTTTTATCATTATTTTGGCTGTGCCAGGTCTTAGTTGCGGCACGCAGGATCTTCATTGCGGCATGCAGGATCTGCTTCCCCGACCAGGGATCAAACCCTGGCCCCCTGCATTGGGAGTGCGGAGTCTTACCCAGTGGACCACTGGGGGAGTCCCGAGCTCTGATTGTTTTAAGTGGGGGAATGGTATTAGTGTTCTCCTTGCTAGTGGACTGTGCTCATCACAGTGGGGTCTTGGCCTTTAGGCCCTTTTAGAGGAGAGAGTGCTAGGAAGTAAGTATGGGCGTATGTATGTGTACACATTTACATTGATACATAAATGTATGCAGACATGCATACTGGTAAACACACATATTCACATTTTAGAAATCTTAGTTCACACCAGTATCTCTATTTCTAATCCATCTCCACAAGGTTCTTTCTTGTTTTCCTCTTTTCCATATTTATGTGTCTCTTCTTTCACAGTGACAGTATTGGCTTCCAGCAGCATCAACACATTAACTTATTTGTGCAACTCCATAACAGATCTAAAATAGTTTCAGAATTGGTTCATTATACCACTAGAACAAACACACTTACCAAAAACTTTACCCGTTCAAGGTTTGTTTGAAATTCTCCATCCTCATGCCACCCAATTCTGTGAGTATATATAATCAAATGCCGTACTCATAATTACTTAGATTACTTCTTTCTTTATAATTAGTGTGGATACGGTTAAGTGTGGATACGGTAAAATACAGTTGAGTGCACTCATTTTAGTTTTCTTGCAGCTTCACATCCTTGTTGATTTAATTTTTTGAATATGTAGAAAATGATTTACTTTTCCAAAAAATAAACTTGTATGAAAAGGTCTTTCCATGTTCCCCATTTACTCCATCCTTTATAGGTAAACAACGTTACTGTTTTTTAGTTCATCCTTCCTTTTATAAGGATAAGCAGATAATTTTTCTTACATTTTTAAATTTCCCCTTTCTTATTAAAAGTGTAGTGTACTATATATGTTCTTCTGCAATTTGCTTTTTTTCATTTTTCAATATCTCTTGGAAATCACTTCATATCAGTTTATAGAGATTTCTCATTCATTTTTACAGATACTACTTTATTTTGTGTATGTACCATGGTTTATTCAACCAATGTCTTACACATGGGTATTGAAGTAATTTCCAGTATTTTGCAATTGAAAATAATACTGTGATGAATATCCTTGTGTATATGCATTTTCATATTGTTGCAGGTTTATCTTCAGGGTAAACTCACTGGTTCAAAGAGTAAATGCTTATGTAGTTTAATGAGATATTGCCCAGTTCCTTTGCATAGGGTTGTACCATTTTGTGTTTCCACTAGGAGTGTCTGGGAGTGCCTGTTTCCCCACTGCCTTGCCCACAGAGTGTACTGTGAACGTTTTGAATTTTTCCCAATCTGGTAGATGAGAAATGGTATCTCAGTGTACATTTAATTTGCATTTCATCTTATTATGAGTGGAGCTGAATGTCTTTTCGTCTGTTTAAAAGCCACTTTCTAGGGACTTCCCTGGTGGCACAGTGGTTAAGAATCCACCTGCCAGTGCAGGGAACACGGGTTCGAGCCCTGATCCGGGAAGATCCCACATGTCGCAGAGCATCTAAGCCTGTGCGTTACAACTACTGAGCCTGTGCTCTAGGGCCTGCAAGCCACAACTACTGAAGCCCGCACACCTAGAGCCCGTGCTCTGCAACAGGAGAAGCCACCGCAATGAGAAGCCCGTGCACCTCAACGAAGAGTAGCCCCCACTCTCTGCAACTAGAGAAAGCCTGCACGCAGCAACAAAGACCCAACACAGACAAAAATAAATTTTAAAAAAGCCACTTTCTATAGCACATTTTGTCTTTTTGAAAGTTGTTTCTAATGATATTAACCATCTATCAGTGAGTTATAGTGTAAATGTTTTCTTCCAGTTTGTCATATCTCTTTTGATTTTGCTTCTGGTATTTTTCTCATGTATAAGTTTTGTATTTGTATTTTAGTTCTAATTAGAAAGAATTTTCTTTTATAATTCCTAGGTTATAGGAGGAATTCAACTTATAAAAAAGTACTTGTATAGTTTCATTTTTTTACACTTAAATCTCTGATCCATTTAGAGTTTATTTTTGTGTATGTTGTGAGAAACTGATCAAGTTTTTGTCTTCTTTTTCTTTTCCCCAAATGTCTTATCAATTTGTTAAAAAAGCCCACTCTTGTACCAGTGTTTTGGGATGTCACTTTATCGTAGCTAAATCTATTTTTGGACTTTGTGTTCCGTTTCATTGGTCTGTCTCTTCAGCAGTGCCACACTGTTTTAAGTATAGAGGCTTTGTAGTATGTTTTAATGAGAGTCATTCCCTCCACCAACATATCTGTTCCTTTTCAATGTTTTCCTAGCTTTTCATGAACTTTTCTTTTCCACTTGAACTTCTTCAGTATCAGATTGTCTAGTGCAAGTTAAATTTGTAAATTTATGACATGTTGATGTTGAGATGTCCTAACCAAAGACAAGGTGTTTCTTTTCTGTCATTTAGGCCTACTTTTGTGTCTTTGAAGTGTGTTTATTCTTCTTCATGTAGGTTTTGAACATTTCCGTTTATTCCTAAATATTTAATAGTTTTTTATTAATATTTTAAATGGGACTTTCTCATTCATTAGATATCCTATCTGGTTTTATTTGTATATGTGAGTGATTTTTGCATGTTTATTTTATATCCTGCTACCTTGCTGAATTCTTTTGTTTTTTGAGTTTCATCATTGATTTTCTAGGGTTTTCCAACTCATCTGCATCAGGTCATCTGAAAATAGCTTTGTTTCTTCTTTTCTAATTCTTATTTTTTACATTTCTAATGGTTTTCTCTAGTCTGATTTCAGTGACTAATATGTCCAGAAGGAAAGTAATAGTGGTCATAGTGGGCATTCTTGCCTGTTTTTGACTTTGGTAGGAGTGAATGTTGCAGGTACGAGTGAATGTTGCATTGAGAGCTATCAGTGGGAGAAAATAATGCACTGTTCCAAGAGCTTTAGAGGCACTCTGTGTATTTACATGTGTATTTATGTGTATTATTATATTATCATTCTCTGTAATATCTCTGTTCCCTTTCATAGCCAAATGTTTTGAAGGAGTTGTCTCTACCTGGCAACTTTTCACCTTCATTTCCTCACCTCCCACTCTCACTCCAGCAACTCCACTCTGGTTTCTTCATTGTGAAAACTAAGGCCACCTTTAAGACCTCTGTGTTATTAAATCTCATGGGATTTTCTTTCCCCTTTGTCTTACTTTCTTCCTTTTCCTCTCAGTAGCATTCAACATTGCAGACCATGCCTTCTTGTAACTGTGCTTTTCCTCCTTAGTTTCTGTAAAATCACATTCTTCTGCGTATTTCTTTTCAGTCTTCTAGCTCTTCTTTCTCTACTTGGCTTCTAATGGCATGTTCTAGGCCTCTTCTTTTAAAATTCTATCTTCTTTTTGAACTTTATGTATATTAGCTTTGTAAGCAAACCTATGGCATAAATTTTCATTACAGTTATAAATAAATTATTACAGTTACTTTGAGGGTGACATTGCTAGTCTCTACCTGTCTTCTGAGATCAAGATCTACATGTCCACCTGCCTGTCTGGTATCTGTTTCCACTTTGAGATGTCAAATCACTTCACAGTGTAAGTTCCAACCCCTCCCTCAAATGCCTCCAGTTTTATTTAAGTGACTAGTGTCATTATATATCTTATTGTAAAAGCTGGAAATCTGAGTAATTTTCTTGATATGTCTTTTTCACTCATCACATTTATCCACTGCATTATCAGGTTGTATTGCTTATCTTTCTACTGTCTAGTTTTCTCCAGCCGAAAGGAAAGGGAGACCCAGACAGAAGAAACATCACGAGTAAAGAAGAGAGACATTATATTTGGTAGAATACATAGAGAGTGGAGACATACAAGTAACATTAGAAGTAACTAACAGCCACATTGTCAAGGATACTGATTGTGAGAATATGGAATTTGTGTGGCTTTTGGATGCTCATAGGTAAATGAGATGATCAGTTTACTTTTGCAGCACTTAGTAACATTGAGAAAAAGGGAGAAAGACTGCAGATGAGAGACTAGTTAGGAAGCTGGCAGTTTTCAGAGCTTTGTTAAGAGGTATTAAGTGCTTATATTAGGACATGACATTGGGGAATAAAAAGAGACAAATTTGGTTGATACTAATATGTTATTCAGTAAGATATGATAACAAAGTGGATCTGAAGGTACGAAAGAGAATTATTGAAGGCTCAGGATTTTCTTACAAAGCGAAGCAGGTGAGTAGAAAGTTTTAGAGAAAGATAATGAGTTCTGCATTTGATAACTTGTCTATAAGGTGCTGATATGGATTATCAGGTAGAGACATTTAGGGAATGATTGGATGTGGTGAGTTGGTTTCTTCTTCAGTGTTGCCTCCATCTGATAGTGTGGTGAGATGTCGTTTGAGCCAATATCCAACCAACTGGCAGTGTCTACTTTGGGTGTTACGTACATGCTAGCTATGGCCTGGTTCTTGAGATCCAGGCCAGGACTAGAGACATGAGGACAGAAAATGTTAGTTGAAGGCATGAAATTTGAACGAGACTGCTAAGCCAAAAAAGGGGCGGGGGAGAGGGTGAAACGAGAAAGGAATCAGCCAAAGAAAGATCTTGGAGAACCTCCTATATGTTCATAAGGTGGCAGCATCAGAAAAAGGGTCAGAAACTGATGGGTCTATTGTTGGAAAAAAAGTTATATAAGCAAGGGAAAGAGAATTTTAGGAAGGAGATCTTAGATATTAGGGCTATAGAGAAATCAATGAGTATAAGGACGTGGGAAAGGACATTACATTTGGAGCTTGAGAGTACAATTTCAGTAACTTGGAAAGGGCAGGAGTTATATAAAAAGGGTTTTGTACTTCTCCAAAGATAATGTTGATGAAAAATGTCCCATAAGCAAAATAGGAAGAGTTTTTGAAAAGTTAAATTGGCAAGTAATGCTAGTATTTTGCTAGGCTTTGAAAAAGTTTGTAAAATGTAAAATAAGTGACAATTTAAAAAATCCATCATGGATTGCAAACTGAATCAGCAATAGGAAATGAAAAGTATGTTGAGTAGGTCCTTTTAAATGGAGTGGTATATGTAAGCAGCGGGAACCCTCTGGAAGCATGCAGTGAAACATTCCAGATTTTCACATGGTACTCAAGATGTAAGAAGCAAGATGCTGGTAAAGCAAATGGTGAGGAATAAGTGCGGGAATACTACTGCAGGCTGCAGGCGGGCAGGGGCCTGGCAAAAGGGCTCTCATTTTTGTCAGCCGCAAAGTGACATTTTAAGTAAATTGGGTTATGTTTTACTAAGAATAATGAGTTGTGACTGGTTTATTCTGATAGGAAAGAAATGGGATATATTGGAGATAGCGTATACCTAGAAATACTGGCCTACTCTGATGATCTGGCCAAAAGCGGCCACCAAAAGGGTATTTTAATTATAGAAGCAATTTGGTGTAAGAATAGAAAGTGATGAAAATGTAACAGGATCTGAGAAAGGAGGTACATTATCTCATTGTTATCAAACTTTAGCACTTAATACATTGTGTAGTTCTGGTTGGTGACTCTTAAGGAAGACGCAACTCTATAGACACCAAAAAGGAAAGAGATAATCATGGATTAGGGAAAGTGGACATGTTAAATCAAAATCGGAAACCTTATATCCAGCAAACTTTCAGAATTTTCCTATTAAATCTAATAAAGTGTCTTTAAAATCCCCTTGGATGTCTTCAGTTGACTATCATAACTGAAAAAATGACAACTTTGTTTCTTCTTTTATTCATTTTGCCTTTTATTTTTTATCTTAATGTGCTGTCTTGGAAACTTTAGTACAATCTCTTATAAAAGTGATGATGGTGGGCATCTGTCTTACTCTTTTGTAAAGGATAGTGCTTCTGTGTGTCACCATTGTGTATTATGTTTGCTGTGGATTTTTGAAAGATGCATTCATTCACTTAATCACTTTAAGGTACCCTTCTTGTTTTTCTAGTTAAAATTTGCTTTTGATTTAAAAAACCATGAATGGTGTTGAATATTATCAAAATGTTTCTTTCTGAATCTACTGAAATGTTGCTATAATTTTGTTTCTAATGGGTTGCGTGATATGCAGTGTTTTAATAACAGAAAACCTCTAGTAAACTTCATACATACAAAGATTGTTAATCTGTTCTCTAAGAAATGAGCAGCCATTTTGCTCCTTGACTACTGTAGGTCCTGTTCTGAATCCTGAAGGTTGATGGTAGCTCTTCAGAAGTCAGCAGGAATGTGACAGAGTTGGGGAGTAAGAGGGTCAGTTATGAATTTGCAGATGTGCTCTACCTTTTTCCCCCTTTAAGCCCAATTTTGGTTTCTTTTTCTTCATACTCTTTGATATCTGTAGGTTTCAAATATGGAAAAGGAAACATTGATAGTTAAGTGCAGGTGTATTAAGTGATTAAGTAGAATGAGTACAGAAAGATTGATAATGTGGATTCTAATTTATATGGATGTGGAGTAATAAAAGTGTAGGTCATGTTGGAGGGAGGCTGCAGGCCCCACGGGTCATTATGTAAAACTTTAAAATGGATTAAATTTGTATTCTATTTTTATTTACTACCGTTTATGGAGCTTTTAAAATAGTGCACACTAGATGTTATTGAGAAGATATGTTAAGTTGCAGTTTGTATTAATGGGTTGTAATAATCTCAATCTAATGATACTCTCTTAAATTGATTGCAAATAATGATGGTTTTAAAAAATTATTGCTTTCTAAATTAATAGTTACCTGACTTTTTAGATCACTTTTCTCTGGGATATTATCTGTATCTTACTTTCCAAAAGATAGTCTGGAAAATACCTGATTTTAATCTAACAGCTGTAGCAGCTCTTTTTTTTTTTTTTTAATTTTTTATTTTTTGCTTTATCACAAATTTAATCAGTTATACGTATACATATGTTCCCATATCCCCTCCCTTTTGCGTCTCCCTCCCACCCTCCCTATCCCACCCCTCCAGGCTGTCACAAAGCACCGAGCTGATCTCCCTGTGCTATGCAGCTGCTTCCCACTATCTACCTTACGTTTGGTAGTGTATATATGTCCATGCCACTCTTTCACTTTGTCACAGCTTACCCTTCCCCCTCCCCATATCCTCAAGTCCATTCTCTAGTAGGTCTGTGTCTTTATTCCTGTCTTACCCCTATGTTCTTCATGACATTTTTTTTTTCTTAAATTCCATATATATGTGTCAGCATACAGTATTTGTCTTTCTCTTTCTGACTTACTTCACTCTGTATGACAGGCTCTAGGTTCATCCACCTCATTACAAATAGTTCAATTTCATTTCTTTTTATGGCTGAGTAATATTCCATTGTATATATGTGCCACATCTTCTTTACCCATTCATCCGATGATGGACACTTAGGTTGTTTCCATCTCCGGGCTATTGTAAATAGGGCTGCTATGAACATTTTGGTACACGTCTCTTTTTGAATTATGGTTTTCTCAGGGTATATGCCCAGTAGTGGGATTGCTGGGTCATATGGTAGTTCTATTTGTAGTTTTTTAAGGAACCTCCATACCGTTCTCCATAGTGGCTGTACCAATTCACATTCCCACCAGCAGTGCAAGAGTGTTCCCTTTTTTCCACACCCTCTCCAGCATTTATTGTTTCTAGATTTCTTGATGATGGCCATTCTGACTGGTGTGAGATGATATCTCATTGTAGTTTTGATTTGCATTTCTCTAATGAGTAAAGATGTTGAGCATCCTTTCATGTGTTTGTTGGCAGTCTGTATATCTTCTGTGGAGAAATGTCTATTTAGGTCTTCTGCCCATTTTTGGATTGGGTTGTTTGTTTTTTTGTTATTGAGCTGCATGAGCTGCTTATAAATTTTGGAGATTAATCCTTTGTCAGTTGCTTCATTTGCAAATATTTTCTCCCATTCTGAGGGTTGTCTTTTGGTCTTGTTTATGGTTTCCTTTGCTGTGCAAAAGCTTTTAAGTTTCATTAGGTCCCATGTGTTTATTTTTGTGTTTATTTCCATTTCTCTAGGAGGTGGGTCAAAAAGGATCTTGCTGTGATTTATGTCATAGAGTGTTCTGCCTATGTTTTCCTCTAAGAGTTTGATAGTGTCTGGCCTTACATTTAGGTCTTTAATCCATTTTGAGCTTATTTTTGTGTATGGTGTTAGGGAGTGATCTAATCTCATACTTTTACATGTCCCTGTCCAGTTTTCCCAACACCACTTATTGAAGAGACTGTCCTTTCTCCACTGTACATTCCTGCCTCCTTTATCAAAGATAAGGTGACCATATGTCCGTGGGTTTATCTCTGGGCTTTCTATCCTGTTCCATTGATCTATCTTTCTGTTTTTGTGCCAGTACCATACTGTCTTGATTACTGTAGCTTTGTAGTATAGTCTGAAGTCAGGGAGCCTGATTCCTCCAGCTCTGTTTTTCGTTCTCAAGATTGCTTTGGCTATTCGGGGTCTTCCATACAAATTGTGAAATTTTTTATTCTAGTTCTGTGAAAAATGCCAGTGGTAGTTTGATAGGGATTGCATTGAATCTGTAGATTGCTTTGGGTAGTATAGTCATTTTCACAATGTTGATTCTTCCAATCCAAGAACATGGTACATCTCTCCATCTATTTGTATCATCTTTAATTTCTTTCATCAGTGTCTTATAATTTTCTGCATACAGGTCTTTTGTCTCCTTAGGTAGGTTTATTCCTAGATATTTTATTCTTTTTGTTGCAATGGTAAATGGGAGTGTTTCCTTGATTTCACTTTCAGATTTTTCATCATTAGTATATAGGAATGCCAGAGATTTCTGTGCATTAATTTTGTATCCTGCAACTTTACCAAATTCATTGATTAGCTCTAGTAGTTTTCTGGTAGCATCTTTAGGATACTCTATGTATAGTATCATGTCATCTGCAAACAGTGACAGCTTTACTTCTTCTTTTCCGATTTGGATTCCTTTTATTTCCTTTTCTTCTCTGATTGCTGTGGCTAAAACTTCCAAAACTATGTTGAATAAGAGTGGTGAGAGTGGGCAACCTTGTCTTGTTCCTGACCTTAGTGGAAATGGTTTCAGTTTTTCACCATTGAGGATGATGCTGGCTGTGGGTTTGTCATATATGGCCTTTATTATGTTGAGGAAAGTTCCCTCTATGCCTACTTTCTGCAGGGTTTTTATCATAAATGGGTGTTGAATTTTGTCGAAAGCTTTCTCTGCATCTATTGAGATGATCATATGGTTTTTCTCCTTCAATTTGTTAATATGGTGTATCACGTTGATTGATTTGCGTATATTGAAGAATCCTTGCATTCCTGGGATAAACCCCACTTGATCATGGTGTATGATCCTTTTAATGTGCTGTTGGATTCTGTTTGCTAGTATCTTGTTGAGGATTTTTGCATCTATGTTCATCAGTGATATTGGCCTGTAGTTTTCTTTCTTTGTGACATCCTTGTCTGGTTTTGGTATCAAGGTGATGGTGGCCTCGTAGAATGAGTTTGGGAGTGTTCCTCCCTCTGCTATATTTTGGAAGAGTTTGAGAAGGTTAGGTGTTAGCTCTTCTCTAAATGCTTGATAGAATTCGCCTGTGAAGCCATCTGGTCCTGGGCTTTTGTTTGTTGGAAGATTTTTTATCACAGTTTCAATTTCAGTGCTTGTGATTGGTCTGTTCATATGTTCTATTTCTTCCTGATTCAGTCTTGGCAGGTTGTGCATTTCTAAGAATTTGTCCATTTCTTCCAGGTTGTCCATTTTATTGGCATAGAGTTGCTTATAGTAATCTCTCATGATCTTTTGTATTTCTGCAGTGTCAGTTGTTACTTCTCCTTTTTCATTTCTAATTCTATTGATTTGAGTCTTCTCCCTTTTTTTCTTGATGAGTCTGGCTAATGGTTTATCAATTTTGTTTATCTTCTCAAAGAACCAACTTTTAGTTTTATTGATCTTTGCTATTGTTTCCTTCATTTCTTTTTCTTTTATTTCTGATCTGATTTTTATGATTTCTTTCCTTCTGCTAACTTTGGGATGTTTTTGTTCTTCATTCTCTAATTGCTTTAGGTGCAAGGTTAGGTTGTTTAGTCGAGATATTTCCTGTTTCTTAAGGTGGGATTGTATTGCTATAAACTTCCCTCTTAGAACTGCTTTTGCTGCATCCCATAGGTTTTGGGTCGTCGTGTCTCCATTGTCATTTGTTTCTAGGTATTTTTAAATTTCCTCTTTGATTTCTTCAGTGATCACTTTGTTATTAAGTAATGTATTGTTTAGCCTCCATGTGTTTGTATTTTTTATAGCTCTTTTCCTGTAATTGATATCTAGTCTCATAGCATTGTGGTCGGAAAAGATACTTGATACAATTTCAATTTTCTTAAATTTACCAAGGCTTGATTTGTGACCCAAGATATGATCTATCCTGGAGAATGTTCCATGAGCACTTGAGAAAAATGTGTATTCTGTTGTTTTTGGATGGAATGTCCTATAAATATCAATTAAGTCCATCTTGTTTAATGTATCATTTAAAGCTTGTGTTTCCTTATTTATTTTCATTTTGGATGATCTGTCCATTGGTGAAAGTGGGGTGTTAAAGTCCCCTACCATGATTGTGTTACTGTCGATTTCTCCTTTTATGGCTGTTAGTGTTTGCCTTATGTATTGAGGTGCTCCTATGTTGGGTGCATAAATATTTACAATTGTTATATCTTCTTCTTGGATCGATCCCTTGATCATTATGTAGTGTCCTTCTTTGTCTCTTCTAATAGTCTTTATTTTAAAGTCTATTTTGTCTGATATGAGAATTGCTACTCCAGCTTTCTTTTGGTTTCCATTTGCATGGAATATCTTTTTCCATCCCCTTACTTTCAGTCTGTATGTGTCTCTAGGTCTGAAGTGGGTCTCTTGTAGACAGCATATATATGGGTCTTGTTTTTGTATCCATTCAGCCAATCTGTGTCTTTTGGTGGGAGCATTTAGTCCATTTACATTTAAGGTAATTATCTATATGTATGTTCCTATTCCCATTTTCTTAATTGTTTTGGGTTCGTTATTGTAGGTCTTTTCCTTCTGTTGTGTTTCTTGCCTAGAGAAGTTCCTTTAGCGTTTGTTGTAAAGCTGGTTTGGTGGTGCTGAACTCTCTCAGCTTTTGCTTGTCTGTAAACGTTTTAATTTCTCCATCAAATCTGAATGAGATCCTTGCTGGGTAGAGTAATCTTGGTTGCAGGTTTTTCTCCTTTGTCACTTTAATTATGTCCTGCCACTCCCTTCTGGCTTGTAGAGTTTCTGCTGAGAGATCAGCTGTTATCCTGATGGGGATTCCCTTGTGTGTTATTTGTTGTTTTTGCCTTGCTGCTTTTAATATGATTTCTTTGTGTTTAATTTTTGACAGTTTGATTAATATGTGTCTTGGCATATTTCTCCTTGGATTTATTCTGTATGGGACTCTCTGTGCCTCCTGGACTTGATTAACTATTTCCTTTCCCATATTAGGGAAGTTTTCAACTATAATCTCTTCAAATATTTTCTCAGTCCCTTTCTTTTTCTCTTCTTCTTCTGGAACCCCTATAATTCGAATGTTGGTGCATTTAATGTTGTCCCAGAGGTCTCTGAGACTGTCCTCTGTTCTTTTCATTCTTTTTTCTTTATTTTGCTCTGCATTAGTTATTTCCACTATTTTATCTTCCACCTCACTTATCCGTTCTTCTGCCTCAGTTATTCTGCTATTGATCCCATGTAGAGTATTTTTCATTTCATTTATTGTGTTTTTAATCGATGCTTGATTCATCTTTAGTTCTTCTAGGTCCTTGTTAACTGTTTCTTGCATTTTGTCTATTCTATTTCCAAGATTTTGGATCTGGGAAATAGAATCTTGGATCATCTTTACCATCATTATTCTGAATTCTTTTTCAGGTAGACTGCCTATTACCTCTTCATTTGTTAGGTCTGGTGGGTTTTTATCTTGCTCCTTCTCCTGCTGTGTGTTTTTCTGTCTTCTCATTTTGCTTATGCTACTGTGTTTGGGGTCTCCTTTTTGCAGGCTGCAGGTTCGTAGTTCCTGTTGTGTTTGGTGTCTGTCCCCAGTGGCTAAGGTTGGTTTAGTGGGTTGTGTAGGCTTCCTGGTGGAGGGGACTAGTGCCTGTGTTCTGGTGGATGAGGCTGGATCTTGTCTTTCTGGTGGGCAGGTCCACGTCTGGTGGTGTGTTTTGGGGTGTCTGCGGACTTTCTATGATTTTAGGCAGCCTCTCTGCTAATGGGTGGCGTTGTGTTCCTGTCTTGCTAGTTTGGCATAGGGTGTCCAGCACTGTAGCTTGCTGGTCGTTGAGTGAAGCTGGGTGCTGGTGTTGAGATGGAGATCTCTGGAAGAGTTTCGCCGTTTGATATTATGTGGAGCTGGGAGGTGTCTTGTGGACCAGTGTCCTGAAGTTGGCTCTCCCACCTCAGAGGCACAGCACTGACTCCTGGCTCCTCAATTTGGGATGATTTGTTGTCTATTCATGTATTCCACAGATGCAGGGTACATCAAGTTGATTGTGGAGCTTTAATCCGCTGCTTCTGAGGCTGCTGGGAGAGGTTTCCCTTTCTCTTCTTTGTTCTCACAGCTCCCGGGTCTCAGCTTTGGATTTGGCCCCGCCTCTGCGTGTAGGTCGCCGGAGGGCGTCTGTTCTTCGCTCAGACAGGAAAGGGTTAAAGGAGCAGCCTCTTCCGGAACTCTGGCTCTCTCAGGCCGGGCGGGAGGGAGGGGCACGGAGTGCGGGGCGAGCCTGCAGCGGCAGAGGTCGGCGTGACGTTGCACCAGCCCGAGGCACGCCGTGCGTTCTCCCAGGGAAGCCGCCCCTGGATCCCGGGGCCCCGGCAGTGGCGGGCTGCACAGGCTCCCGGTAGGGCGGTGTGGACAGTGACCTGCGCTCGCACACAGGCTTCTTGGCGGCGGCAGCAGCAGCCCCAGCGTCCCACGCCCGTCACTGGGCTCCGTGCTTTCAGTCGCGACTCGCGCCCGTCTGTGGAGCCCCTTTAAGCAGCGCTCTTAATCCCCTCTCCTCGCGCACCAGGAAACCAAGAGGGAAGAAAAAGTCTCTTGCCTCTTCGGCAGCTCCAGAGTTTTCCCGGACTCCCTCCCAGCTAGCTGTGGCACATTAGCCCCCTTCAGGCTGAGTTCTCGCCGCCAGCCCCAGTCCTCTCCCTGCGCTCTGACCGAAGCCCGAGCCTCAGCTTCCAGCGCCGCCCGCCCCGGCGGGCGAGCAGACAAGGCTCTCGGGCTGGTGAGTGCCTCTCGGCACCCATCCTCTGTGCGGGAATCTCTCCGCTTTGCCCTCCCCAGGTATGTGGGGAGTTTCTTGCCTTTGGGGAGGTCTGAGGTCTTTTGCCAGCGTTCAGTAGGTGTTCTGTAGGAGTTGTTCCACGTGTAGATGTATTTCTGGTGTATCCGTGGGGAGGAAGGTGATCTCCGCGTCTTACTCTTCCGCCATCTTCTGTAGCAGCTCTTGCATGGTTAATCATTCTCCTCAGTAAAATTAACTGTTGGAGGGGAATTTAATTAAGCCATTTCTTCTCAGTTTTCTCCCTTTTCTTCTTATGTTGCGCAGTATAGCCAGAGTTGGAATTTCCCGTTTTATCTGAAGCTATTGGTGTGTATTGGGATCATTCTTTGGGGACCATGATATGATTTACTAGTTTTGGGTTATTTGTTGTTGTTGTTGTTGTTGTTCAGTATAGAAATTACCTGTTTGTCAAAGTGTATGTGTGACTTAAAAAAAAGATTTTTAAAATGTGTGAGCTGAACCCTTACAAAGCTTTACTGTTGTAAAGTGCTATATTTAACTTTTCTCTTCTGAAGGACATTCTCTCACATTTAATTATATTAAACCAAATATTTCTTATGCTGATTATTTTAATTTCATTTGTATATTCCAAAAATTATGAAATAAATTTTCCATATAAATTAATAATTACTAATCATAATTTTCCTTATTAAAATGCTATATCAGTCCTTTATCTTATGTTATCATTAATTATAATATTCTCATGTTCCATATATCATAGATAACCAAAGATTTGAGTAAAATAAAAAAAATACTTGAGGAAGATTAAACCCTACTTAAGAAGCTTATGATTGACTTTATGGGGGCAAGGGCAGGAAGGTGGGCAGTAGGGTAGTGATGGAATAAGAGACCCATTTTTCTTGTGTTCTAGTCTATCATAGTTTAGAAGAGGGAGACTGGAAAGATAAATGGGCCTGGGACTGAGAGCAGGCTTGTATGATTTATCATTATTTTCCAGAATATAATATAGTAGTCACAATAATTTGGTGAATGATCTTCATCTTTGTGTGAAAAAGTCTATTCAGTGTCATGAAAGCATCTATTATTACATGCAGCATAAATACAATTTCTGTATTGCATTATATTGAATGTTAATAAAGCCACCCCCCGCCCCCCGTTTTTTTTTGCTTAACTCACAGAAACCTCACACGATTTGTCTGTCACAATTGAGCATGTTAATATATACATGTTAATATTTACTGTTGTGCTTCCCCAAAATGATACACACTCTACTGATCTTTAATCACAGAGGTTGGTAAAATGAACCTCCATGTATGGTGAACTTGGTGTTCCTACCTGATCACATTTTCTGGTTATTGAAAGACTATTGTTTTTCCTTTAAAAAATATTTGGTCCTGTTTCCCGTGCCCAAACAAACTCTTTTGAACATAAGTTAACCTTTGTGGGATGACTAAAATGGGCTGTACCTTCGGAAAATCAGAAGTGCTGTTGAGCAGAATTCTAGTTGCTAAAAATGCCAGGTAAAGTAGATATTTTTAGTACATGTAATTCATTTCTGCTAAGACTTGAAGTCTTGAGAATTCTGGAATTTTCTGAGATACATTCTCCTTAGAGTGTTATAATTTGGCTTGTGTATATTTGAATTGTGTGGTTTTGTAAAAGTATATGATATTATGTAACTAATATTTGTTGTAGTTTAAGAGCTTGACTCTTTAAAAACAAAAATCAAGTTAATGAGTCACTCATTCATGCAGACACACTGAGATTGTTAATTATATGAAGCTGGGAAGGCCAGTCCATTAGGAAATGCAGCTCAGCTGCTTTGCCAGTAGTTTGTGGTCTGATGAGAGGTTTTTGTACAAGAGGAAGGATTAGCCCTGAAGAGAACTGTCCAATCTATAGATGGATGTTTTGGGCATGTGGAAGCCTAAGCTGAACTCAGAATATCATGGCTTAGCAAATTAATAAAGTTATGTTAAGTGGTTTCTAGGCACCAAATCTTGGTTAAATAGAGCTCAAAATAGACTAAGCTACCAAGGGTCAAAATAGAGGAATTGTAGTTAAAAAAAAAATATACCACAGTATGTTTTGAACTTAGTCTTTATTTTTTAAATTCTCATACTTGAGAATTAAATTCTGTTTCCTAAAAATAATTTATATATAACATAATATATACATGACTGAATCTTATTACCATGTGAGCTCTGTTTTCTGGTCAACATTATTCCTTTGTTTTAAGAGCTAGAAAAAATGGCTTAATGTGAAACTTACTGCCTCACTTTAAACATGTTCTGATTGAAGAACTCTGTCATGTGTCAAAACAAGTCTACCCTCTGGCTAGAGTGACAAGTTCTTCATGAGGAAATTCTGGAATTGCCTTTGGGAAGTATTTTAACAATCTCTTTGGAACTCTTTTTCCAGTGGGTTATGTCAGCTTTGGGTGTGGGTGGAGTAGGCCACAGATCTGAATTTTCTAGAAGTTTTACTATCATTTATTCTTAGTATAATAATTTTCTATTTGAAGACTTACTCTGGGAGTTATCTGTATTCTTGTACTGATACATTTATACTTATGAGGCTCAGGATGTAGTTTGGTATTGTCTGGCCAACTGCACACTGGTTTTAGGGATATTTGAGAAGGAATGCCATTAAAAATGTCTTTCTCAAGTGCATATGTATGTATGGGCTCTCAAGGATAACATGTTGAAAACTATGTAGGAATTAGTCGTTTAGAAAGTTTAATCTTAAATTAATGCCTGTCACATTGACTGAAGCACAGAGCTTGGCTAGGTATGTTTTCAGAGAGAGCTTTCTTGTTGTACTGAATTCAAGAGGTAATGTATTTCAGAGTGAAAATAAGTGAGGGAAATCGATGTCTGAGCTCCAGGAATCACAGATTTCAATGTTATGAGTCCACGGTCCATGGTTATAGGAGGCACAAACTTCAGTCCCCGTGGTGGGTTTCCAAGGTACTCCAGTGAAATACGGAGATAAAGGAATCACTTTAATTCACTATGTGATTTTTTTTTTTTTTTTTTTTTTTTTTGCGGTACGCGGGCCTCTCACTGCTGTGGCCTCTCCCATTGCGGAGCACAGGCTCTGGACGCACAGGCTCAGCGGCCATGGCTCACGGGCCCAGGCGCTCCGCGGCATGTGGGATCTTCCCGGACCGGAGCACGAACCTGTGTCCCCTGCATCGGCAGGTGGACTCTCCACCACTGCGCCACCAGGGAAGCCCCACTATGTGATTTTGACTTACATTACTCATAGGTATACTTGAGGACATTGTGATGGTGTGTAAAGGATAGGCTTGTGGAGCGTCACAGGCCTGAGTTTAAATACCACTTATTAACTGTGTGATGTTAAGTAAGTTTACTTAACGATGCCTATAATTTCTTCATCTGTATAAGTGGGGTTAATGATAATAATAAACCTTTTGCATCAAGCTGTTATGGGGATTAAATAAAATGACATTTTCTAAGATACGAAGAAGAGTCTTGTAGGACGTCCTCCTCGTACCTCCACTCCCACCCCAAGTACCATGGGCTGAGAAATTAATGTCATCAGACATTGCTCAGAAGGGCAGTTATAAGGTTAAAAGCACATTTTACATACGGGTAGTTTTTAGATAAGGACATTTCTAAATGTTTTCAATGGAAGATAGTAGTATTTCAATGATTATTTAGGCCATGATGTTTTAAAAGCAGCAGCAGTTTTAGATTAAGTAACCTAGTCTTTCAGGGTTTTTTCCCCTGTCCACAAATGCTGCTCTGGGAGATGGCCTAGTGTTCAGTCACTTACACAACAAGTGGTCCAGTGCACAGGACTGGGAAGGATGTCCTACTAAGGATCAGGGTTACCAGCCTTTTTGAAGGCTTCAACAAGCCTTTTTGAAACTCTCCTTGTAGGGGTATGGTAGCTGACTGTCACCTTTCCCTTCATGTAACTTGGACGAGAGAAATAATTGTAAAGATGAACACAGAAGAATTTGAGGATCATTTCTTAAGAGGTTGACTCTGGGTGATTTTTTTAAGTCCCAAGAGTTGGGCGCTTTATTTGGGCTCCTGCCCTTGGAGAGTAATAACCAATTGCCTGAGAGTTCTTGCTTAGTTTCCAGTATCCAAACTGGAAAACATTAATTTAGAAAAATCTTCAGGGCTTCCCTGGTGGTGCAGTGGTTAAGAATCCGCCTGCCAATGCAGGGAACACGGGTTCGAGCCCTGGTCTGGGAAGATCCCATGTGCCACAGAGCAACTAAGCCCGTGGGCCACAACTACTGAGCCTGCACTCTAGAGCCCATGAGCCACAACTACTGAATCCCATGCACCTAGAGCCCGTGCTCCACAGCAAGAGAAGCCACTGCAATGAGAAGCCCGCACACCACAATGAAGAGTAGCCACCACTTGCCACAACTAGAGAAAGCCTGTGCACAGCAACAAAGACCCAACGCAGCCAAAAATAAAAATAGATAAAATAAATAAATTTATTTAAAAAAATGTTCATAACCCATTTTGGTTATAAAACCAAAAGTTTTGGTATACTGTATTTATCATATTTATGATTTTCCTCTTTTCATTTCACAATTTATAATCTTGTAACCTCCTAGAGAGTTTTTTCTTATGGGATTTTGAATATTCTTAGTTTTATGTATTTTGTTGCAATATGAGACCATAATAATAATATTGCTTGGAATCTTTAAATATTTTAAAAATGATTTTGAAGAATACATTTAAAAAGTTATCCTTCTGAGTAGCAAAAAAAAAATGGCATTAGTACGTAAATTAATTGATTGCTGTTTTATTGAATTATTAGACTGAAAGCACTGATACACGTGTGATCTTCCTGTATCTGTTTTGCTGAAGTATTAGTTTCAAACCTACTAAACAAGTAACCTAATGCAAAATTTAAAATTCAGCTGGATAATTTATACCAAGAAATAGCTCAAAGTGAGATACTATGTGAATTGTAGAGACCACAACTTGGCAAAATTTTTAAAGAGAGTACTCAATTGAAGATACTTCTAGGCTTGTAGCAGCGTGTTTAGAACTAAGGAGACCTTCTAAAATAAAATGAAACCTCAAAAACTTGAGGAATTAGTGGCGTGATCTAAACTTCATTTTACTCAGTGAATTCAGGTTACTTAATGTTACAAGAGTCAGCAGAATTAAAATTGAGATAATTCATTTGTTACTTCTTTTGTCCTCAACATCCCTTTTGCAGGAGTTCAAGATACTGAGGTAGGCATGTATATGAAGTGATATGTAGTATGTGCTTTTTCTCTTAATCAACCTTTTTTCTTATCCCTTTCTCCTCCTATCTTTAAAAAAAAATTTATTCCTTTCATGGCACAAATAATCTAATCTGCCTACCTGCTAGATTAGAAACTTTGGAAATAAACTAAACTTCTTTCTCTTTTTCCATTTCTATTTCTGGGTACCACCATTTTTCTCATGTTCTTTTGTCTCTCACTCCTCCATTTCTATAGCCGCTGTGCTAGTTCGGTTGTTAGCACTCTATCCCACTACTGGAATTATCTTTCTGAAATACTAAGTACCCAATAATTGATTCAGCTATTTTTCTATGCTGCTAATAATTAACAACATTATCCAGTTTAGGTTTCTTTTATTCTTTTTGAGAAGGGGCTAATAGGCAGTGAGATCAATAAAGGAACAGTAGTTTGGTAGTAAAGTAAGTGATGGGAAAGTCATGAGCCACAAAACAGTAAAAATACATGTGCTAAATAATTGAGTCCTTTGTAGAGCTAACTTATTTTCTGTTCTCTTCTGGTTTTAATTACTATTGTGCACTTCTGTTTTCTGAGAACTAAAGCTTCCTCAGAATTCTGGAATAACTTGGGACAGTGACTGCTTTTCATAGGCTTTCCTCCAGTGCAGTCAGCTATGGTTCGAGTTTTTCTTTTCGCAATTTGAACAAGATAAATTACAGTTTTTATTGGATAAAAGGTGACAGACAGGTGATGTTACAAAAAAACAATAGATTAAAAAAAATGGAACTCTGAAGCAAATGGAATAACATAAGGAGGAGTAGTTAATGAGATGTGGAATAATTTAATAAGCCTGGAACAGAGAATTTAGAATACAAAATAAAATTATGTATAATGCTTAAAGTTTTAGCCTGTTTAATCTAAAATAATTTCTTCAGAAATCTTATTTATTTTCATCTTAGTTACAGGAACACACTTAAAAGAAGGGAATACCTTAATTATAAATATGTTTGTATCCTTGTTGCACTGTGAAGGATGTCTACTTTGAAAAGTCCCATGCCTCATGTCTGCCACAAGAGATGCACAAAAACTAACATATGCTTAAGGGAATTTTTCATCTCTTGGAGCCAGGTTGAATCGGCATCTTTCTTAAGGAAACTACAGTTCCGGGAATTTTCTAACTTTTCATGAGCATTTAGACTGGTCTCCGAGATTGAAATGGACCTCAGGTGCCCAAAGCAACTCTCAGAAATGACCCAACCTCTTTGGTTTATTTAGAGTGATGGAGACTAATCTGTTTCTTATTTGTAAGCTAATTTGAACTTGGTATCAGAGCTTGATCCTAAATGAATCAGGATATAGAGAACAGAGGCTATGTTGGCATCAAGAGCAAAATTAGAAGGTATAATCCTCAAATCACAAGAATTTTTCTCTTCTTTAATTGTACATACATTGGTTTCTGTTTTGCCTGGAGCTTAGGATAGTGTGGGATCTAACTTGGTACCAACTGTTTGTGAAAAATGAGCATGACTGTTTGAGAGAAAATAATGTCACATACTACTATAAGAATTCTAAGATGAAGAGTGATTTTGGAAGTGAAGGTATGTTTTATTATTAGGACAACCTAGAAGTACTTCATTTACCATAAAAGTCAAAGAAACAGACTTAGATTGTGTCAGTGCTTTGGGGATAGTGGCTATATAAAGGTTTATAAAATTAAGGGAAGTTATGAACAGTGAGTAATGATCAGATATATTACACTTATAATTGTCTTTGAATTGAAGTGGCATGATACAGTGGTTAAGACCATATGGCCTGTGTGTTAAGATTTCTTGGGTTCAAATCCCAGCTTTACCATTTGTTAGTGATGAGGTCTTGGGCAAGTTAGTGTCCTTAAGTTCTTATTAACTGTTTTGTTTGTTTGTTTTGGTGGGGGTGGGGTGGAGGTAAGGTGGCATTAAATGAGATACTTCATATAGATATCAATATCGTGGTAGAGTATGGATGTTATTTTCACTAAAGTATTTTTTCAAGCAACTTTGTTACCCTTAGCTTTCTATTCCTGTCGTGGTCATGTAAGTCATGAGGTTAAAAACAAACAAACCTGAGTGGGTATTTTCTTTGATTCAGAGGAATACAAGGAGACCGTATGTACTAAACTTTAAACTTTTAACTGCTCACATTTAGCTTTGCACATAAGCCTTGAAAGAATAACACCCATCTTGAAATTTCAAAATTAAAAAATTAAATTCCGTTAACCTTGGGTGGAAATTTGAGTTTTAGAATTCGTTAGAATCTCTTAAGCCTCTGGAATGTTGTTAAGGCAGCCCTGACTCAGTGTGCCCTGCCTGTAGGTCAGGTTAATGGGGGCTGCTGGGGCAGTGACCAGAATGTATACTTCCATAGTGACAGTTGTGGTCCATGTAGAAAGGAAGATGGGCGTACTTTAATTTTCTAAGTGATCTGAAGTATCTGGAAATACAGTAGGCATTTTCGGTCTTGAATGCTGTTTTGGTACCAGTGTCTGTTAGCATCCAGTGGTATCACTGAGGGTTATATGTAAGCTCTTACTCCATTTTTTTTTTTTTTTTTTTTGGATAACTGTTACTGCTTTAGACCCTTTTACATATTTTTAAGATTCTTTACTAATCAACAATATATTTTATTTAGCCAGTGGTTAACTTGTGTGACAGAAGTTTCCTTATGAACCATTCATCTCCCTTAAACATTCCTATGTCTTTTGACATGTAAATCCCTAAATGATTTAGTTTTAATCACAAGACTAAAATCTGGATTAAGGCAAATCAAATTTGGTAGAGACATTTTATGTATAGTTAAAACTGCTGCTGTTTAATTATCCCTCTTTCTATTGAAAAAGAACCTTTACAGTAGTTGTTCAGAAACATATTTGAAATTTTTATATTAAGTTGGGTACAATTTAATTGGACAAAATAAAGTATTATATATGTTCAATAAATAGTTTAAAAATTATGTGCCTGAAGAATGGAAAGTGGTTGTTGTTGGTAGAGATCTTTTAGAAAGCTTGAAGAGTCATCTCTTCCACTGCTGTATCAGAATCTTTGGGAAGGTCTGCTTGGGAATCTCCATTTTAAGAAGCTCCTTAGGAGATTTTTATGCACACTGAAGTTTTAGACCCACTGCTGAATTCTCTATTGACAACTTTAGGATATCGGCTTCTGCTCTTCTGATGGAAGCTACTCTTCCCCAGTTGGGGGAAGAGCAAGGGTGAGCTGAGGCAGCTCTTCCTGATGCCCTGCCATTCTCTGTGCTGGGAAATTTCCAAAGCTATCTGTGTTTTGAGTCCTCTTTCATCTGGCACTCCTGTGGTGAAGGAACATGTCACGTTAATGGTGATGCCCAACCCAGAGCCTTCACGTGTTTCATAAAACATTAATACTTCCTAGCAGGGGAGGAAATTGCAGGTGAGGAAATGTAAGAGTTTAAGTGGTCTTCTGGAGCCAGGACTGGAACTGAGGTTGATTTGATTTTAATGCCCAGACTCTTTTCTTTCTGTCTTTTTTTTTTTTGCCATGCCGAGCAGTTTGTGGGCTCTTAGTTCCCCAACAGGGATTCAACCTGGGCCCCGGCAGTAAAAGTACCATGTCCTAACCACTGAACCGCCAGGTAATTCACTACTACTTTTTTTTTTTTAAGCCCAGACTCTTTTTGATTTACAATATTATATAAATTTCAGGTGTACAGTGTAGTGATTCACACTTTTTATAAAGCCCAGAGTCTTACACTATCCTTGCTACCCTCCTTTTAGTGGAAGGAATGATGGGTTGTCGGTTAAGGTAGCCTTGGGTTGGAAGGATGCCTCTATCATTTACTGGCTTCACTAGCGACTTTACACATCCCCAAATTCAGTGTCCTCATGTGAAAAGCAGGCATGAAGATTGTAAAATTCTAAGGTTATTGTGAGGATTAATCTGCCACATTTTTAGAGTGCTTCAGTGTATTTTTATAGCTCTGTCCCAGAGTAGGTATTCTAATAAATGATGACTATTATTCTACAACTTAAGGTAAGGCGAGTGTGCCTTATGGAATGAACCAATTTTAGGCTAAATGAGTTTGTCAGATTATGAAATGTATGTTTTCCTATTCTGATGTGGTGTGATAACTAGAAACAGGGAAGGTGCTGGATGTGTGAAGGGGTTTTCTTGTGGGAAAACAATGTAGACCTCTATTTTTTATCTAGTACCCGTATCCTGGTAAATTCTAAATTTGATTCTAGCCCAGACCCTTCCTATAGCTCCAGACTCTAGTAGTAGCTCCAGATGTTTCTGTTGAAATGCCCACAGGATGTTTCCATCAGCTAACCCCTTAACATGTCCAAGTCTAAATTTGGGCTCTTCCTTCCAACACCTGCACCCTTCTGTTAGGGTTCCCTATATCAATGAATGGAATTGCTCTTCATCTGCATCCTCCACAAAATCTAATCTTTCATCAAAGTCTGCTGATTGTTATCCCCTGTGTCTCTTTCTGCCTTCTCATCTTTGTCTTCCCCACCATCACCTTAGTCTACGCTACTGTCACCTCACGCTCACCTCCTCCCCTGCATTTCTCTTTCCCCCTCCATGATTCTGCCACACTGGGTATTTTTTCAGCATACAGTTGGTTGTCGTACCTTATTTAAAACCCTTCAGGAGTTTTGCCTTATTCAAGTACTCTGCCTTTTTTGTTTCACGTACATTCCCTCTTTAGCTGTGGCTGGCCTCTTTGCTTCTCTTTCCTGACTTTGAATGTGCTTCTCTCGTAAGTGCTTTTAGACCTTTGCGCTTGATGTGCCCAGACTTGAACACTTCCCATACCTTTCAGATCTCATCTCAGTCTTACTTTCGGTCTTTGCTGCTCTCTGGGATACATCAAGTCTCCTATTATAAAATCTCATGGTGGGGAATTTCCCATATTTTTAGTAGCATTTATCTCTGTTTGCAATTATGTATTTGCATGGTTGTTGGATACTATTTGGTTCTCCAAATAAAATTAAGTTCTGTGAGACAATTTCAGCATCTACAAAGGCCTAGAAAAGCCCTGATAGCAGATGAGAAATATTAAATGACTGACTGAACTACATAAATAGGCAATTAAAAGACAATATTTTAGAACTAAAAGATTAGTTCTAAAGTGAGGTAAGTACACATGAAGTCACAGTGTTGGCAGGTTAAGCATTGTTACTTGGGAATACGTTTGTTATTGTAGCATTGGTTTCATGAGCCTCTAATTTTACTTAAAGACTAGTAGTGTTTTGAATTTTGAATTTCCGAGTACAGATTAAGAGCTTCCAGAAGTTGATTGTACTTTAATGACTTTTAGAGTCAAAACTTTCCCCTTTCCTCACATCTGGACAGTATTTGAAGTTCACAATTTAAAAAAGATCTAGTTGGTTGTATACATCTTGATGTTTACTATATGGAATGTATTTATTTATGTTATTTGCCTAAGGCATAAAATTTTTAAAATGCTACCAAAACTTACGAAGACAAGAAATCATAGATGTTATAAAAGGTTTTTTCAGCTCTTATAAAAGTTAGAAAAAATGAAGAAGATTAATATGATATTGGAATTGTGCTTTTATGTTACTTTTTGGTATTTGGACCTTAATTTACTGTATAATTATTGTTAGCAGATTGAAATGTTCTTGTGAAAACTCTTAAGGCTGTAGTATTTTCTTGAAAATTGGTTTAGTACAGTTGTTTATATTGTAAAATTAGTGCTTTCAATAAGATTTTGGTTTCCATCTATCCTGAATTCTCCTTAGGAGTGCACAACTTCAAAAATAAAGAGGCACAGTCAGCAGAAAAAAGAGGTGGTCTGAGCATTTATGCGTTAAATATGCATGTTAATTAGGAAAAAAATTAGAAAAATATGAAAACAGATGTTACATAAATTATTGCAGTCCCAGGGCAGCAGTAACTTATACACTGACAGTAATTTTTATATGTGCATGTGTATGTCTATTTCTGGATTTCTCAATGTTTATGCAATTCCGTAGAGAATAACTAGAAGAATGGTATATCCTTTCAGTGAGACAGCGGTAAACATTCCTTCTGCATGTGGCTTGCTGAGCGAGTCTACGCATAACATACACTTTTCCTGAACAGATAACCTTCCGTGTTTCTTAATTCTTCCTGTAGTCTTCTTCCTTCCTTCTTGGTTTCTTTGATAGTATGTCAATGAGATCTTTTATTGGATTATGTCCTGTCAAAACAATAAAATGAATCATGATCCCAGCAGTGTAAGAAATGTAAAATTGACTGGAATGAAAGTATGTGTTTAGAAACAAAGCAAATCACAACTACTGAGGACACTGATTGTAGTGTCACTTTTTCTTTAGTTACTGTTGTACTTTCTGAAAAAATAGCCATCATTCTCTGAACAGTATTGACACAGTAGTGTGACAGTCTATACTAAGTGTTACATAAACACACATTTATCAAATATACATATATTGGAATAACTGAAAGATACTTGAATGTCTTTCACTCTAAAGAGACATCCATAATATAAAAATGGTTTATATTTTTACAAGGGAATGATGAGAAATAAAGACATGCTTTACTTCAGTGGTGTGGCGATTTTTAGTTCAACCATGGAGAAAAACCATGTGACTATATTGCTGTCCAAGGAGCTGCTGACAATATCTAGATATTTTCCATACATAGATTATATAATTTAGAAACATGTTGTTTGTAACTTTTCAGATGAGATTGAAAGTTAAAATAAGGAAATCCTCCATCAGAATATAATAAATCATTCTCTTTATCAAATGAACAAACAAATCATGAACTATATTCAGTATAGGGGCACAGAACAGTTTCCTTAAATCTATCTGGAGATCAGTGCTACATTCATGGTATCCTTCAGAAATCATACTTTGTTATTTGGTTTTAGTAGCATATGATGCTCAAATGTGTTTTAAGTAATTAATTTCTTTTGAATCCCAGTAGGTTTCAGATACATCTATTATTATAATGTTTTTCAGTTCTGTGTTTTTGATTTATATTTTACCTAACTACTGTTGTCCTTTTGTACATATGCTGAGTCACAAGGAAGCTGTAACAGGTTATTGGGAGTAAAGTAAACTAATACAGAATGAAATCTAGAAAAGAGTGATAATAATATATTTAGTAATTTATTATTATTTAGAGGTTCTTTACCTAAATTAGATATTTAAGAAATTCCATTGTTCTTGATTTTATGTAGAGATACATCTATGTCAGATATGATTTGTGAAAGTAGATTGAAGTATATTACTAAAGATGATAAATGTTTTTCTTTTTCTATAGGCAAAAAGGCTATGGAAATTAATTTTTAATTCACAAATAATATTTACTTGCCACACTGATACATCTGTATTCTAATTTTATGTTTTATTTACGCTTTGGAATTCATTTTCAGTGGAGTTTTTTTTCACATTTGTTTGCAAATGTCAGATTTCCATTTTTTATTTTATGTGATTTTAATACTTGATATTAGTTTACTATGTATTAGTAGTGTATTTCTTATTTGAACACCTTTATTTCATTTCAGTGAAACAAAGTGATAACAGGTGATTTGTTTTATATTGAGGTGTTTTAGGTTTTTTTTTATTATAATGCTTTTTATTGTAGGCATTTTAAAGTGAGTTTCTTCTAGGAGCTAAAGTAGATGATTGAAAGAGTGATTAAAGAGTAAGCTAACATTTGTCCCCTAAGATCCAAAAATATTATGACATAAACTTTTCCAGCTTGCTAAACTTTTTCAGCTTGCTTTTTGCATTGATGGCTTTGGTTTAGGGTTCCTTTGCTTAGGGAGAGGATATTTGAAGCTATTTTATTTTTTTATTTTTCTAGGTATTTGCTGTTTTTCCTGCAGCTCAGTTGAGGGATAACTCAGCTGATCTCTATTTCTTGATTCTTTACTTCCGATTGGCCAACCAAGACTTTTATTTGGCAAACTCTGTTGTACAGAGCCTGACGTCATCTATGACCCATAACAAGAGCATGCGTTTTCCAGTGTCAGTTAGATTTGTGGATCAATAAAGTTTTCTTGAAAGGTAAGTGTATATTTATTCAAAACGTACATTTAAAAATTCAGTACTCTCATCAGCTGTCTTAGTCTGTTCGGGCTTTTGTAACAAAAATCCCATAGACTAGGTGACTTATAAATAACAAAAATTTATTTTTCACTGTTTTGGAGGCTAGGAAGTCTAAGATCAAGGTGCCAGCAAATTTGGTGTCTGGTGAGGACCCACTTGCTGGTTCATAGATGGATGTCTTCTTGCTGTGTCTTTACTTGGTGGAAGGAATGAGAGAGCTCTCTAGGGTCTCTGTTTATAAGGGCACTAATCCCATTCATGAGGGCTCCACCCTCATGACCTAATCGCTTCCCAAAGGCCTCACTCCTAATACCATTACACTTGGAATTAAGATTTCAGCATATGAGTTTTGGGGGGTGATAAACATTCATTTCATAATAATACCCTCATTATAGTTACAGTAATGTGTTTTATATATCTGTGTACAAAAAATGTTTATGGGTGTGTATGTGTGTGTTTATACACTGCTGCCAGGTTTAGATTGCAGGCTCTTTCAGGGAATAATGTTGCCCTCTAACACAGAGTTCCCTGATCCGTTTCTTTCCACTTATATATCTACCCACCAGCTTCCAGTCTCTTCCTTTTCTTCATTGTTTTCCTTCTCTTTTAATTGAGCCTGCATGAGGGCTTTAAAAATATTTTCCCACCAGCAGACTTTTAGCACTTTTCTTACTGAATACTTTTTGTTCTGTATTTCTTTTCCTTCCCTTTTCATCTTTCCTTCTTTCCTACCTTCCTACCTCCTTACCTCCCAACATTCATTAAATTTGTTGGAGTTGCGAAGTTAGAATGATTGAACTTAGCATTGAAGGTATCTCAGATAGGTAGCATTCACATTTTTCTTTTTAACCACAACCCATACTAAGAAATAAATTTTATACTTATGAGCCATTTCCCACAGGTATAAATGCACAAATGAAACAAACAAAAGTTAAGACCATTCTACCCTGGCTACCTTGAATATATGCTGTGCTCTATTCTATTACATTTTGGGGGGTATATTTCATTTAATATATGCTGATACCCATAATTAAATTTACTTCCCTATCCAATTGTGGATCACCTTTGCAATTTCAGAAGTCATCCTTTAGATCACTTGTATGTTTGCTCATGACTGACTTGTAGGGAAAATAAATGGAATCAGGCAGTTTGTTTTCTGTTTCAGCCAAGCTGCCTTTCCTTCTGCCTCCCCTGTGCTGCTCATTTCTGTCGATTCATTACAAGTTATCAAATAACTTGGGGAAAGAACTGTGTAACTGCTGGGAAATACTAGAGTACTTATAGGTTCTTCTGTAGTAACAACACAGATACCAAAGGTAATATCTCAAAATATAAAAGGAAGATAAATCTTTGATAGAATCATTCCTTTATAGTAAGGTATATATTTCTTTATTCTCTTCTTGGTCTTTCTGTCTATGTAAATTGTATGTGCATGCTGATGCTCTCAAATCATTCTTGGTTTAAAACATTTTAAACTTCCAAAGTCTTTTATATCAGCTTAGAATAACAGATTTTTACCCAAAGTGGTCTATTCTAGTGCTCCTTCCCATTTCGTTTAACATTTTTATCCTTTTAATAAGTTGCAAACATTTAAAAATTGTGAATGTAATATATTTTATTAGAAAGTTTGGTATATACAGAAAAGTAAAAAGAAGATAAAAATTATCCCTAATCCAATGCAGCTAAAGCAGTTCTAAGAGGAAAGTTCATAGCCATAAACACCTACGTTAAGAAAGGAAAGCTCAAGGGTGTCCACTCTCATTACTTTTATTCAACATAGTTTTGGAAGTTCTAGCCTCAGCAATCAGAGACGAAAAAGAAATAAAAGGAATCCAAAATAGAAAGGAAGTAAAACTGTCACTGTTTGAAGATGACATGATAGTATACATAGGATATCCTAAAGATGCCACCAGAAAACTGCTAGAGCTCATCAGTGAATTTGCTAAAGTTGCAGGATACAAAATTAACATACAGAAATCTGTTGTATTCCTATATGCTAACAATGAACTATCAGAGAGAGAAATTAAGGAAACAATCCCATTTACCATCTCGTCAAAAAGAGTAAAATACCTAGGAACAAACCTAACTAAGGAGGTAAAAGACCTGTACTCAGAAAACTATCAGTATGAGATACTAATGAAAGAAATTGACAACTACACAAACAGATGGAAAGATGTATCATGTTCTTGGATTGGAAGAATTAATATTGTTAAAATGACCATAGTACCACAGGCAATCTTACAGATTCAGTGCAGTCCCTATCAAAATACCAGTGGCATTTTTCACAGAACTAGAACAAATAATTTTAAAATTGGTATGGAAACACCAAAGACCCCAAATAGCCAAAGCAAATTTGAGAAAGAAGTAACAAGCTGCAGGAATCATGTGTCCTGACTTTAGACTATACTACAAAGCTTTGATAATTAAAAAAGACTCATACATCAATGGAACAGAATAGAGAGCCCAGAAATAAACCCACATACTTATGGTCAGTTAATCTACGACAAAGGAGGCACAAATATACTATGGAGAAAAGAGAGTCTCTTCAATAAGCGGTACTGGGAAAACTGGACAGCTACATGTGAAAGAATGAAATTAGAACATTCTCTAATACCACATACAAAAATAAACTCAAAATGGATTAAAGACCTAAATGTAAGACTGGATATTATAAAACTCCTAGAGGAAAACATAGGCAGAACACTCTGACATAAATTGCAGCAATATTTTTTTGGATCCATCTCCTAAAGCAAAGGAAAGAAAAGCAAAAACCAACATACAGGATCTAATTAAGCTTAAAAGTTTTTGCACAGCAAAGGAAGCCATCAACAAAATGAAAAGACAACTTACTGAATGGGAGAAGATATTTGCAAATGATATGACCAATAATGGGTTAATATCTAACATATATACATAGCTCATACAACTCAACATCAAAAAAACAACCTGATTAAATAATGGGCAGACGAACTGAATAGACATTTTTCCAAAGAGGAAATGCAGATGGCCAACAAGCACATGAAAAGATGCTCAGCATCACTAATAATCAGGGAAATGCAAATCAAAACCACAATAAGGTATCACTTCACACCTGTCAGAATGGGTATCATCAAAAAGAACACAAATAACAAATGTTGGCAAAGATGTGGAGGAAAGGAAACCCTTGTACACTGTTGGTGAGAATGTAAATTTGTGCGACCACTGTGGAAAACAGTTTGGAGGTTTCTCAAAAAATTTAAAAGAACTACCACATGGCTCAGCAGTTCCACTCCTGGGTGTGTATTTGAACAAAACAAAAACACTATGTCAAAAAGATACATGCACCAGAGTGTTCACTGCAACATTATTTACACTTGCCAGGATATGGAAGCAACTCAAGTGTCCATCAACAGATGAATGGATAAAGAAGATATTTTGTGTGTGTGTACACACACACACACACACACACACACACACACACAGGAATACTACTTAAAAAATGGTAAAATTTGCCATTTGCAGCAACATGGATGGACTTGGAGGGCATTATGCTAAGTGAAATAAGTCAGACAGAGAAAGACAAATACTGTTTGGCACTACTTACATGTGGTATCTAAAAAATACAACAAAATTAGTGAATAAAACAAAAAAGCAGCAGACTCACAGATATAAAGAACAAACTAGTGTTTACCAGCTGGGAGAGAGAAGGGGGAAGGGGCAATATAGGGGTGGGGATATAAAGGATTATTATAGGATTATATAAAATCGTGTGTGTGAAACTTTTGAAAATTGTAAAGCACTATAAAAACTGAGGAATCTTTCATTCAATGGAAATCCTCAACAAACTATATTGAACCAAATTCAACAGCACATTAAAAGGATCACACACCGTGATCAAGTGGGATTTTTTCCAGGGATACAAGTATGGTTCATTATCCACAAATCAATGTGATACACCACATTGATAAAATGAAGGATAAAAATCATGTGATCATCTCAGTAGATGCAGAAAGAGCATTTGACAAAATTCAACATCATGGTATGAACTTTCAACAAACTGGGTATAGAGGGAATATATTAATAAAGACCATATATGAGAAACCTATAGCTAACATCATACTTTATAGTGACAAGGTGAAAGCTTTTTTTTCTAAGATCAGGAATATGACAAGAATGCCCAAACTTGTTGCCCTGCCCCCAACAAGAACCTGAGTGTTATTTTCTTGGACTATTTTATCAGGGTTATTTTTTTGCAGTGAGTAACCATGAGAAACAAGATGGTGTTTCCCATATTCAAAGAAACAATCTCACCAATTTTATTTGACATAGTCCTGGAAGTTCCAGCCAGAGCAATCAAACAACCGAAAACCAAAAAAAAAAAACAAAAAACAAAAAAACAAAAACCCAAAGTATTCAGATCAGAAGGGAAGGAATAAAACAGAGGTATGATATTATATGTATAAAACTCCACCAAAAAAAACTGCCACAATTAATAAACACATTCAGTAAATTTGCAGGATATATAATCAATATATAAAAATCTGTTGCATTTCTATACACTAACAATGAACTATCAGAAAGAGAAATTAAGGAAACAGCCCCATTTACAGTTGCATCAAAAAGAATAAAACTCAGGAATAAATTTAACCAAGGAGGTGAAAGATATATATACTGAATATTTTAAGACATTAATGAAAGAAATTGAAGTAGACACAAATAAATAGAAAAGTAGTCTGTGCTCATGGATTGGAAGAATTGATATTGTTAAAATGTTCATACTACCCAAAGCAATCTACAGATTCAATGAAATCTCTATCAGAAGCCCAATGACATTTTTCACATAAATAGAAAAAGCTATCCTAAAATTTGTATGGAACCACAAAATACCCTGAATAGCCAAAGCACTCTTGAGAAAGAAGAACAAAGCTGAAGGCATCATACTTCTTGATTTCAAATTATATTACAAAGGTACGTAATCTAACCAGTATGGTATTAGCATAAAAACAGACATAGAGACTAATGGAAAAGAATTGCAAGCCCAGAAATAAACCACACGTAGATGGTCGATTAATTTATAGCAAAAGACCTAAGAATATTCACTGGGGAAAGGATAGTCTCTTTTAATAAACAGTGTTGGGAAAATTGGACCACTATCTTACACAATACACAAAAATCAACTCCAAATAGATTAAAGACTTGAACAGAAAACCTTGACCATAAAGACTCCTAGAAGCAGATGTGGTAAGGTGCTTGACATTGGTCCTGGCAATGCTTTTTTTGTTTTTTAAATTAGACACCAAAAGCAGAGGCAAAAAAAAGCGTAAATCAGTAAGTGGGCAGGAGTACGTCAAAGTAAAAAGCAACACAGTATACACTTTAAATATCTTACATTTTATTATATTATATTGAGGTCAGTTGTACATCAGTAGAGCTGAAAAAATAAAAGATAAAAATAATGTAAAAAAGAAACAAGCAAAAAATCCCTACTCCTATCTTCTGGTGATGAACTGATGTAATAGATGAAAAATATAACATTTAAAAAAATTTTACTTGGATTTAACAGAGGGGAAAAAATGAAATGAAACTTAAATGATTAGTGAATCTGAGATAAATGTTCCTTCAAAATCATAAATATTTGATCCTAAGAGCCTTCCAATATGAAAGAAGATTATGGAAATCTTTAAATACTCTGGAAATAAGAAAATATGAAAAGACTGATCTAAAAGTAGAATATCTATTTTTTAGAATAATTTATTGAGGTGAAATTTATGTAACATAAAATTAAGTGAATAATTCAGTAGAACCCACCACCTCTCTCTAGTTACACATATTTCCATCACTCCAAGGTAGAATGCCTTACTTTTTAAACAGTTTCTCCTCATTCTGACCTCCTCCCAACTCCTGGTATCCATCAGTCTGTATTCTGTCTCTAAGGATTTATCTATTTTGAATATTTCGTATAAATGGAATCATGTAGTATGTGGCCTTTTATGTCTGGCTTCTTTCACTTCTTTCACTTCTTTCACTGTTTTCAAGGTTCATCTGTATTGTAGCATGTGTCAGTTATGTGTCAGTACTTTATGCATTTTCACAGCTGAGTAATATTCCATTGTATATATAATTGTTTGGTTTGCTTCCACCTTTTGGCTCTTGTGAGTAGTGCTTCTGTGGATTTAGGTGCACATGTTCTTATTGAGCACCTGTTTTCAGTTCTGTTAGGTATATACCTAGGACTATAATTGCTGGGTCATGTTGTAATTTTTTATTTACCTTTTTGAGGAACCACCAAGTTGTTTTCCACAGTGGCTGTAGCCTTTTATATTCCCACCAGCAATGTGTGAGGGTTCCAGTTTCTCCACATGTTGTCAAAACTTGTTATTTTCCATTTTTTTTTGATAATCAGAATATGATAGTGATAAATGACTTTCAGCAAAGTAACATTGTAGAGAGGTGATTATATTCATTATTTCTAATATAGTGATTATATATCAATTCAGAGTATCACTTAATTCTGTGTTCCGTGCAGAATTAACTGACCAGTAGAAATTGTTTTCCAGAACAAAAGATTTCTTAGTTTTCTTCATCTTCTCAAAAATACTGTATTTTGCTTCATATTTATACCATTTTTCCCCCCGCATGTGTGTATAGTTCTTTGTTTTTACCAGAGTTTTAAATTACCATTCTTTTCACTTAATGCTCATAAGCGGTCTGTGTCTCTCCATTTATGGATAGCACACCACAGCTGTACTTTTAGGCTTTAAAATATATGATTTTAAATCACAAAATAAATTTTTGTTAGGTTACCTACTGTCTTGTTGAAGAAATACATCACTTAACCTGGACCTTCTGTTTTAGTATGGACCAGAGCTTCGTTGGCCTTTTGCAGAACTGTTACACTCAGATTTCTTTTCATTATATTTCTGGGTTAGTTCTAATGATTCTTGTGTCCCATTGTCACAATTTGAATAAATTTTCAGAAGGGTAAATGGTGAAAGATGAATTTTTTGAGTTATACATATTAGAAAATATTTTTATTCTCACAGTTGATTGATAATTTATCTGGGTATATATTAGTATTTCTAGATTGAAAATAATTTTCCTCAGAACTTTGAAGACTTTGCTCAGTTTGTTTCTAACATCCATTATTCCTCCTGAGAAATTTGAAGCCAGTCTTACTCATTGAAGAGTTTTCTAGGAGATATTAACAGTGAAAACAAAATAGAGAAAAATTCATCATTTGATTACGCTTGCTTTTTAGGGTGGAGAGGTTGACAAGAAGCAAGATAAATAAGTAAAATATGTAGTCAGTTAGATAGTGGGGCTATAAAGGAAAATAAAGCAAGGAGGGGAGGATAGAGAGTTAATAGCATAGGGGGACTGATGGAAATTGTAAATAGGGTGGTCAGGGAGTACCTCCCTGAGAACGGAACACTTTAGTAAATGTCAGATGGCGGTGACGGAGTGAGCACCTCAAACAGAGCGAACAAGTAGTGCAAAGGCCCTGATGTAGGAATATTACTGATGTGTTCAAGGAACAACAGAGAGGTCAGTGTGGCTGCAGCAATGTGAGGAGAGAGTAGTAGGGATTCAATGAGAGAGATGACTGGGAATCTAGTCTTTTAGAGAGGTGCATTTGGCTTTTATTCTGAATGAGATGGGAAGTTATTGGCAAGTAAGTATCAACATCTGATGTATAGTTTAAAAGAATTACATTCTGCCTGGTTGAGAAAGGATTGTAGAGGGAGCAAGGGCAGAAGCAGAGGGACCGTGTAGAAGGTTAGAGGTGAGAGGTAATTGTGGTTTGAACAACAGGATTTGCTGATGGATTGGATTTGAGTTATGAGTGAAGGCCGGGAGTCAAATACGCCTCTGGTAATGTTTTTGGTCTGAATAACTAGGAAGATAAGAGTTTTATTTAACGAAGAAGGGGAAGCTTATAAAAGGAGAAGGTCAGGTGTTTGGTTCTGGACATGCTAAGTTGAAGATATTTATTAAACATTTAAGTGGAGAGGTCAAGGAGACAGGTACTATCCCAGAGTTCAGGGGAAAGGTCCGAGATGAAGAAAAAGCTGTGAAAGTTATCAATTGTGGATGGTATTTTTAAAGGGGTAATATTGACGCAATCCAGTAGATACAGCTAGAGGCAACTGAAGGCCCCAGCTTTGGGGCCCTTTACATCTAGGGGTCAGGGGAAGAGGAATTAGTTGAGGAGGCCAGGGAAGGAAAACCGAGCTAGGTAAAAGGAAAACTCCTTTGGCTTTCGAAATATCTGAAAGCTCAGGAAGCTAAGTGATGTAAATGTGCCAAGGAAGGGGAGTGATCATCCGTGGCACATGTTGCTGAAATGTGAAGTTTTACATGAGCTGTGAATTGATCGTTGGATTTAGCAGTGGGAGGTCATTGGTGACTTTGAGAAGAGCAGTTTCAGTGGAGGACAGAAGTCACACTGGAGTGGGTTCAGGGTGGAGTGGGAGGAGAGACATGTGGCAACTGAAGGGGGAAAGTTGGTCAAGAGACAATTTTTTTTTTTTGGGTAGAAGAGAAGCAGCATACATCAATATTGAGAATGCCCCAATAAAGAGGAATAAACTGATGATACAGGAAAGAGTAGTGAATTGCTGAAGCAAGGCGCACAAAGTGGAGAGACTGGCCTTAGGTAGGAGCATGGGTGGTTTATCCTTAATAATAGGAAGGCAGGCAGCACACACAGGCACAGATCCATTTGTAAAAGTCTTCGGTCAAGGGCTTCCCTGGTGGCGCAGTGGTTGAGAGTCCGCCTGCCGATGCAGGGGACACGGGTTCGTGCCCCGGTCTGGGAGGATCCCACATGCCGCGGAGCGGCTGGGCCCGTGAGCCATGGCCACTGAGCCTGTGCTCCGGAGCCTGTGCTCCGCAAGGGGAGAGGCCACAACAGTGAGAGGCCCGCCTACCGCAAAAAAAAAAAAAAAAAAAAAAAAAAGTCTTCGGTCAAGCTTTGTGTTACTTCCGGGATATATCACATACCAGAAGCATCACGACTAGCTGCCTCCCACTTCTTTAGGCTTCTCCTGTTCAGCTTACTGCTTTGTAATTTTTATTGTAGTAACGTAGATGAATGGTGGTTTCCAGTTTAGGAATTTTGTACTTTAAAAAATTCTGTTACTATAATGAAGACATACAACAAGCATTTATGAAGGATGCACCTCTTGAAGTTTTTGAAAAATCTCAAATGTGTAAATATTTCTGGAGTATGTTCTAGAGAACCACCAAGCTACATTAGGATCAGAAGCAGAAATGCTTTCTCACACCAGCCTTAGGCAGCTTGTGGTTCAAAAGTAATTTATCAGAAAAATGATAAATTACTTCGTGTCCTGGATTGCTTGAACAAGGGTGAAATCATGAATGTAAAAATCTACGAATGCCTGGAGTCTATTGTTCTCCTTCTGACTCATATTTCTCCCAGTCACCTCAGCGCAGGAGCACACTTGATAAATACGGGACACAGTGATAGCGTTAGAGTTCCAGCATTTTCTTCCTGGTATAAGGTGATCTCTGGGATCACTCTCATGTGTTTCTGAAATGGAATAATGTTGCTCTTCCTACCCATTCTTGCTCAAGTTCCCAGTTCTCGATAGTGATACAACTTCCCCTCTGGCTGTAGGAACTGCTCTTGTTGTCTTGGGACATGATTCAAGCAGTGTGTTTGCTGTGCTACAGTGCTGTAGAGTTTAAGTTAGGAAGGATAACCGGTGGGAAAGGAATTAGGTGACCTTGAACAAGACAGGTTTGAACTGCATAGGTCCGTCTATACGTGGATTTTTTCAATATAAATATAGTAAATACTGTAGTAGTACACGGTCCATGGTTGGTTGAATCTGCAAATGCCTAGCAACCTTGGATACAGACAGCCAACTGTAAATTATATTTGAACTAATCCCTGCATTATTCAAGGGTCAGTTGCAATTGTGAGACCAAAAAACTGACTAGCCTTGTGCTTACTTTTCCTCATAGCACCTCCAGTGGGTCCCTCTTGGGTTTAAATAACTAATTTTTATTCTTTGCAGACCCTGCCTTTTCCTAAAACCTGGCACAAGTTCCTTGGTCACTGGACTGGAAGACATTTTTGAGTAATATCTCCTTTATATCCATACATGCACTTGTCTTCCTAGGACACATTTACTGAGAGTCAGTGTATTTGGTTTACTGTCAGTTTACTTAGTTCTCTGTCTTTGGAAGCATCAACTGTTATGGAAGTTAATAATTAGAAATAAGAGGACTTCGGCTTCTTATAACTTTATTCTGATTCCCTCTAAAGGCAGGGTCTAGCTTATTGCGTTCCCCTTTAAGCAAGAATGAAAGTTCTCTCTCATTTTTCTTTGGTATGTGCCCACATTATATCATGGTCTAACATGTGACATATAACTGTTATTTGTGGTGAGGCCACCCAGTACATCACGGGCTAACTCTGAGAAGGGTCTTTGGTGAGTTCTCCTTTTTACAGGCAAATAGTCAAGGTGTCACAGGCCACTCCTTCACCATCTTCTTAGCTGATTCCCTGTTAAATAACTTTATTATTTAATGTCATTTAACTTGTCTCCTTCCCTGGGCTTCACATATACACTTCTCCAGTAAGCTGCCATTTTGTCATCTGGACTTGGCTTCTGTGTTTAGGTTGTTGACTTAAACCGGTTGCAGTGACTTTCCCTTTATAAGCACAGACTTGTTTTCAAAAATCCCAGCTATCTCATTCTGACACACTTGTGTTCCTTTGCAAATTCCATCCTCAAACCTCCAAGTCCATCCTAATCGTTTTTCCAGGTCAAACAAAACAGTTAGCATCTCTGTGAGGTTTTATGCTAGTGGCATATTTTGAGTAACACTTAAGAATGGTTCTTCCTAAATATTTTTCATTGAATTAAAACATTTTAAGTGGAGAAGATCTTTGGGAGTGTCAGGAAAAGGTGAAAGGGCGATGCTCTATTTATAGACTCTAAAATGTCATCAGCTTCCAGAGTAGAATCAATTTGAATTCATCTATTCATTTGATCAACAAATATTTATTGACTGTTTACACTATGGCGGGTACTGAGCTAACTCTTAAATATGTCATTTTATGATGTTTTGCTTTTTAAATTGGATGACGTAAGGAGACTCCGTTTTCTTTTTTTTTTCTTCCTTTCTTTTTCTTTTTTTTGGCCTAGTTCATTGTGAATTTTTCTAGGTTTTCAGTGTACATGCACCAGACATAACTCTCACTTTCTGATAACGGAGAAACAGCCAACTCTAGATAAAAATGAAATGTGGAAAATACGGAATCTGCTTCTCTTTCTCTCCCCCTTACTCACTTTTACAAAGACTTACTGGACAGTGAACTTGATGACCACTTTCACCTCCGCTTCCTTGCAGCTCTGCTAGCCTCTGTGGTACCTGGTAGACCTGAAAGGAGCATCATGAACTGGAAGGGAGAAGTTAGATGAACACATAATTAGACAAATAGAAAAGGGGTCCGTTATACGTGAGAGGTCACTGTATTTCTATTTTACATAGAAGTTTGAAGTTTTTACTTTAGGTTATTCCAGTTTAGGAATACTTTGTAGGCTGTGAACAGCTAACCCATTTAAAGGGGCTTTTTAAAATCTTTAATTTGTAATGATTTGACCATTACGATGCTATCATTTTAATATTGTGGCAAAATAAGTTTTCCGCTATTAAAAATATGTTTTAAAAATTTTATAAATGCTTAAGAGTTACTTAATTTCTTCAGTGTGTAGGGAATATTGACTGAAGATATCTTGAAAGCCTAAATTACTTGGAATATATTTGAAACCTCTCTTCTCATGTACTTATCTTCAACATATTTTTGGGTCATTTATAGCATAGGCTTAAAGTTTGAAGTTTTACATTTTTAGTCTTATAAAGACTTATAAATATGTTTCTGTTAGTACTATTGGAACTAAATAATTTTATCCACATAATTGTCCTTCAGCTGTAGCTGTCTAGAATAAAATTTCTTGAAATAAGCAGTCATTTTCCATTTGAAATAACCATTTAGAAATGTTTTTCATCTGATAACATGTATTTTATTCTTTATAAATAGCACAGAGGAATTGAAGTATTTATGTATCTAAGGGAGGTTATCAGCTCAAGTTCAATAGTATGTTTGACATTATTAGGCTGAGGATATTTTATAATTAAAAAATAGGTTTATTATTACTTTTGTAAAATACGTGTACTTTTGTTATATCTTATGTGTTAATCTCATTTCCTATTGAAGTCACTGATTAAAAGGGAATTGTGTACCAGTGAGGTTTTAAAACCTTGACATTATTTTAATCTGATAACAAATGGGTTTAAGTTCATGTTCTTTCATTTGTTGGCAACAAATCTAAACCTGTATGCTTTGGATTTATGAGGATAAGTCCTGCTTTGGCAATCTTGTAGATCCTCAAGAGAATAGTTAAACAGTGATTAATCATTGTTTCTTCACTGAGTGTGCAGAAAAGAATGGAAAAGCTGCATTTCACACTTCTGAAGCAATTAATCCCCATGATCTTAGCCAGGTTTGTCTTGTAGATAAGTCGGGATACAAAACGCTACCTAATTTATCAATGTATGCATGCCATAAAGTATAAAACACACAATTTATTTCATATCATTTATAGTCAAATGTAAAAAAAGAGTGACTTTGCCATATCCAAGAGTGTTTCCTACATTACCTTCATATAAACTAAGTACCAGAGATTACAATGGGATTCCTGTTTATTGTGCACATCTGGCGCAGTCACTATACATTTTCTCATTCACTTGCTGGCATTTTTAGTGATTGTGGCATAAATCACCTTGCTAATCAGAAACATAAGTGACGGGAAGTCATCTCCTTTTTTTGAACAATGGGAAAAAACATATGGCTTCTTAGACAGGACTTGGCTGTTATACTATTTATGTGGCGTTATATTCTGTATTTAGAATTTCATATTAATTGCAGTGATTTGATTGAAGGCACTGAACACCCAGGGCTTGTGGTCAAAGTATTTGTTTTGTATCATTTTCATAACAAGTAAACAAAAAAGGGTAAAATGACATGCCTTGCATTAAAATTTTTTAAAAATAAAAACTACTCTGTGAACAGTTTTAAGATTAAGACAAATTGAAGAAAATATATATATATATTTAAAAATGTGTGGATGTTTCTATAGATGCATAGTTATAGTAATTACAAGTTAGTTTTTAATTATACCTATTTCAAGTCACTGCATAGGTAAGAATAAAAATTACTGTCCTTTAAGTGCGAAACTGTAATCGACAGTAGTTTGCTTTTCTGGAAGTACTATTATTTCAAGATGGGTTGCATTTTTGGATGAATTGTTGTTTATTAGTTGGAACCATATACTGCATATACTACAGCTAAAAGAAATTTATATGTGCAATGCAGACTTTAAAGACCACACTCAGTGAATTTGTTGCTGCTTGTTACAGAATGCTTAGTCTAAATTTGGAGTTTGTTGTTTTTTTTTTTTCCCCCTCAATAGGTAACTTACTTCTCAAAAGCTAGTGAACATAATGGCCTTTTATACTTATTTGACTTTATAATACTTACCTTTCTATCCCTCATCACTTTCCATTTTCTTACGTGGGGTGGTAGGAAAAGATTTATTTTGAACGTGTAAATTTCAAATGCAAATTTATTTGTTCAGAGAACGTTATGTGTTTTAAAGTTTGTTTTCTATATTACATTTGACTATAGATTAGTGAGGTCAATTTTTAAATAAATACATCAGAACCTGTTTATTCAAATGTGTGTTATTCCGTTTGAAATAGTCCCCTTGGGAAGATATATACATAATCCATTAATCAAAGTATTTTAGCAATGCCTCTTTTTGAATTCAGTGGATTGATGTATAGCTGCTCAAAATGGATATTTTGAAGAGAGATAAGATTCATTTTGTGTATATATGTGCTAGTATTTTTGTTTAAAATCAATCAATCATAATGGCTTGTGCTGCAGCCTGTATATATCTTGTAGATAATTGGACTCCCTGAATAGAAATAGAGTTTTAAAAAACTGCCTGAATTTTAAATAAATGATCATATTTATCCATTTTGTTTTAGAAGTCTTTTATGTTATTGTTTCAAGGACCACCTGCAGTAGGAGTCCACAAATTGAATAAATGTAACATAAGGAGAGGTTGTTTTTCCCCCACCCTTTCGTTGCTTATTTCAAAAATGCCACCATCCAGATTCTCTAAGGGAATAGTGTGCTATTTTTTTAAATATATTTATAACTGAATTGAGGCCTTCTTTCTAGATTAAAATTATCCAGTGCTTAAAATTACCTGAAATCTACACCATACTGCCTCAATCCTTGTCCATTTTTATTTCCTTTATGCCTTTAAAGCCTCTTCCCTCTCCTTTTAAAGATAGAGCTGTATTTGTTGTAAAGATTAATTTTTAAAGCATAAAATTTAAAACACACATATGTATTTCCTTTTTCTTTATGAAACTATAAAAATTCTAGGACGACTGGTTGTTAAAATCCAAAGAATAGGCAATTTATGAGACGGCTAAAAGTATCAAAATAGATAAGGAAAAATAAGGAGCTCTATTTTTAGTGACTGAAGACTTTGGAATTTGTTAGTGTTGGAGCTTTGAGGAAAATTTTCTTTCATAAAATGCTTGTGGTAAAAAGTATATTATCCTGAAGTATTTGCTTATTCATCATGTTTATAAAGCCAAGGATTTAATTTCTAAGTGTATATCAATTTTTGAATGAAATTGAACTACCAGTAATGTTGATGTTCACTGCACATTTTCTTTAAAATGTGCTTTTGTTTTCAGAGACCTTGCATTATGTTTTTTTCCTCTAGTCCATTCTTTGTCTTATTTACATTCATACTTTATTGGTACAGATTACCCTCTAATGTAGAGTCTGAATCCAGTGTGGAACTTGCAAGAAAAGTTACTGTTCTTTCTTGCCTGTGTTCTCATGGCATAAAGAATGGATCCTCCCATTGTAGGGATGACTCTCTGGTGATCCCCAGCCAGGCAGCTTCTTGCTTGCTCTCCTCTCTCTGGCCATTCTTTTCCCACCCTGGTGTCGGTCTGGAAATGCCTTTCAGAATGCTGACAGAGGAGGGATGCCTGCTACTGCCCGACGTGCTGCAGGGTGGGTGACGTGACGCTGCTGGCCTAATCATCCTGGAATTCAGATAAAAAGGGTAATTTGTGAAATATTCCCCCAGAAGGGAGGCTTTCATTTGTCAGAGGGCAAGCTGCTTTGAGTGACACACATAATTCAGGAATTTTAATGTAAAGTTTTTAATGGAGTGTATTAAGTATGAGAAACATGGAGCATGAAAGGGCAGTGCATGTTTTAATAGTTGTGTGTTTTGTTTTAGTGTTTAAGACTCCTTCTGCACAGCATGTCCCCAGTGTGGCCCTTGCTTGTGTTCCTTGCAGGGGTTCAGCCACATCTGGGGCATGGCTGGCCTGGCACTAGTCTTCGAAGTGTAGGAACAAAAGTGAAAATTTTTTAAAGAAAAAATAAAGAGTAAAGAGCCAGACCTGGTGATGCCATCTCAGCTGTTAGAGAAGGAGCATTTCTGAATTCAGCCTGGAGTCTGTTTTGCTTTCGGGTCTAGACCTCTCAGGCCTTGTGTCAGAGACCAGTGGAGATAGAAGGATACCTGGGCTGTAAGAAAAACAAATTAAGAAAGAACAAGAGAACAAGGAGAAATATAAGATGTTTGGGGACAAGTGGCATGGTCCTTGTACCCTCAAAACTTAGAGTCCAGTAGAAAGGCATTCTTTCCCCTTTTTTGCCACCATCCACTGAGTGACTGGCATTTTACAGACCGCACTGCACTGGCCGTGTTAGAAAGGTGGGGGGGAGGGCTGGGTGATGGCGGTGCTGCTGGATAAAGCAGTGGCTAGCGCCCAGTGGGGAAGCAGGCTGCAGGGAATGGGGCCCTGTGGGTGACAGTCGCCACTGGTGATCAGCAGTCCAGAGCAGAGGCAGTACCTGGGTGAGGGGACAGATGAGGCCCACCCAAGCTTAGTTTGGAGGGAATGGAACCAGCAGACCTCAAGTACCACCCAGAGAGGCACAAAGAGGGGTGAATGATAGACGTGCCCTGGGAGGCGACTGTCAGCTGATTGGTCTGGCTCAGGAACACATGCGAGACACTTCAGGATGACTCCCAGAAATGTCCGGGGAACAAAAATATAGGAACCTGGAATCCTGCACTGTGGGTTGTATTAGTCAGAGTTCTCCAGGGAAACAGAACCAAAAGGATCTATATGTATAAAATACAGAAGTTGTCTCATGCAGCTTAGGGGCTAAGAAGTCCCCTGATCTGCTGCCTGCGAGCTGAAGAACTAGGAAGACCTACGCTGTGTGATTCACGCTGAGTCTGAAGGCCTGAGAACTGGGCTGATGGCATGGGGAGTGGGGGACGTGGACTAAATCCTGGTCCGTGTCCAGATATCTCAGCCTGAGCTAAGAACGCGAATTTGCCCTTCCTTCACTTGTTGTTCTGTTTGGGCCTTGGGTATATTGGGTGATGCCCACTCACATTGGCTTCTTAAAAACTCAGTCTGCTTTAAATGCTAACCTCTTATGGAGACACTTAACACAGACACACCCAGAAACGATGTTTTATCAGCTATCTTGGCATCCCTTAGCCCAGTCAGGTTGACATATAAAATTAACTATCACAAGGGTGAAGACAAGAACCAGCAAGTGTGAGTTACATTTACTTTGTAAAATAATTTACAAATTTATTGAGATACTAAGGATCTTTTCTTCCTTCTTCCCTCCCTCCCTCCCTCCCTCCCTCCCTCCCTTCCTTCCTTCCACAAAACTTTTTGCTTAGTTACCTGTTACTGCAAACAGTATTCTAGGTGTTGGATCAACAAGTTAAAATATGATTCTTCCTTTAGGAGCTTGCAGTTTATAGGAGGGAGAATGGCAGTTAAAAAATTAACATCTAGGGGGATGAATGACATAATAGAGTCATACATGGGAGATAGTGGACCACAGAGAAAAAGTACTTAAAGCAGCTTGGAGATAGGACTGGGGGATGGTTCCAAGGAGACTTCCAGAGAAGGTGCAGACCGAGCTGTGTGTGAGGCACGTTGAAGACAGACAAGAGGGAAGTATTGCCTGCGGTGGCCCAGAGATGATTGCAAACCTAAAGTGTATTTGAGGGGCTTCCCTGGTGGCGCAGTGGTTGAGAATCTGCCTGCTAATTCAGGGAACACGGGTTCGAGCCCTGGTCTGGGAATATCCCACATACCGTGGAGCAACTAGGCCCATGTGCCACAACTACTGAGCCTGCACGTCTGGAGCCTGTGCTCTTCAACAAGAGAGGCCGCGATAGTGAGAGGCCCGCGCACCGCGATGAAGAGTGGCCCCCCCGCTTGCCACAACTAGAGAAAGCCCTCGCACAGAAACGAAGACCCAACACAGCAAAAATAAATAAATTAATTAATAAACTCCTACCCCCAACATCTTCTTTAAAAAAAAATGTATTTGAGGAACTGCAAGCAGTTTAGGTTCACATGTTGGGTAATATTGACAGCTGAGATTGTAAGGTATAAAATCTAGATTTTTGAAGAGTCTTGTGGATTATACTAAGAGTTTGGGCTTTTTTTCTTGGAGGAAAAAGAAGAGGAAGACAGATAGGGTAGGAGGAGCCTCGGATTGCAGTGCTAGGTATTGTGACTTACTGAAGGAATTTAAGCCAAGGAGTGGTGTGATCGCATTTGAATTTTAGAAAAAGCACTTAGGTGACATTTAGCTATTTAAGTGAATTGGAGGGAGATCTGAAGAGCCAGGCTACTAGGTAGGAGACTACTGCAGGAGGTCAGGGAGGAATTGAGACACTAGATTAAGTCAGAGTCAGGAGTAAGGGAGAAAGGACTAATTTATGAGGTAGAATTGACTGGATTTAACAGGTGATTGATGTGAGAGGGGCAAGAGGAAAATACTGTATCTGGCTGTATCTTGGTGGTGTCTTTCCATAAATAGCAAGCACAAGAGCAACATTTTGAAGGGGAAGAGAATGACTTCTGTTCAGGCATTGTTGATTAAAATCTGTGAAAAGATGAGACAGATTTGGAGCCAACGCTGGTGGAGAGATTTGTTTTTATAGGAGGAGGGTGAATTTTTTTTTTTTTTAACCGACAATCCCAGAAGTAGGAAATAGTGGATGCAACAGTTCAGGTCCTCCAGGAAGCCGATGCCAAGATAGAAATGGAAGTTTTAAGAAATTTATGAGGGGAGGCCTTTAGAAGGTAAGAGAGAAAGGGAGCGAGAGTGAGGAGGGAGAGCTTCAGACCTTAATGCAAGCCTGACACCTGTGATGAGAGAAGAGGAGGGAAGACAGGTTGGGGAAGAGGAGTCTCAGACACCAGTGCAGCTTTGAGAAGGTCCCAGCCAGACCAGTGGTGCGGGGTGGTGGGCAGTGGGCAGAGCACATGCTGCCTGAGAGATGCCCTGTGTTGGGTGGGAATGGGCTCCCCTGGCATCCCTCTCTCTGGCATGAGCGCTGTGGTGGATCCAGAAGGTATGACAGTGGACGGCACTCCTTCCAGCAGGTTCTCTCTGAGTGGTGCACCTCCCTGACAGCCACAGCTCCTGTGGGTGTGTTTCAGCTGGGTGGAAAGGTGGAAGGAATTCCTATTCGTCCATTATTTCCTCTGCTTTCAGCAAATGGATGGTAGAGTCAGAGAAGGCGACTGAGACTGAACCAAGTGTTGGAGGGTTTTCAGGAAAGACACAGCTGATAGGCATGGAGCAAGAGAGGACATTGTACTGGGAAAAGCTTAGTTGCAATAGTAGCTCAGATAGTCTAGTTCTGATAGGGAAGGAAGGGAAACTAGAAGGGGAAGAGGGGATTGAAATGAAATGAAGTCAAAGAACTAGGTGTTTCAGTGAGTTTGAAAGCACTTGTACTGAGTGAGGGACTAAGAGAGCTTAAGGATAAAGGGAATTGTGGAGATACAGTGGTATATTCGTTTAGATTAATAACCAAACTCCAGGAAATACTGATGCATTTAAATTCCATCATGTGAATTGGGAGTAAAATTTTTACTGACAGAAAATGACAATTATGCATCATAGAATCACATTGTGGAATGTATACATCATAGAATTACATACCATGAGAAAGTATAAAGATAACATAATTACTTAGCTTTAGTAGTGTAACTTTTCTGCAAAGTGGTTTCAAAGCCACTTGTATGTCAAGTTGCTTGATTAACTAAAGCTAACAGTTTTTTTCCCCCAAAAACTTGGTTTTCTGTGAGTTTTTCAATTTATCTAGTAACCTTAGAAAATGTTTGTGTCTTTTTCCTTTTTTTTTCTTTTTGCAAAAGAGAAACGAGTGAGCTCCCCTCTCCTGAAGGGTTTGTCTTTATACCCGATAGACAATTTAGAGAAGTGACAAAACGTTCAAAGCATGTATAGCCAAACATTTCTTGAAATGAAAGCAATAAAGGTAAGATAACAGTTTTAAATACATACAAACAACTTTTCAGTAGCTGTCCTTTTGCAGAAGGGAATCAGGAGTGGCAACAAATAATTTAGGTAATTAAAATAATACAATAAGATGGATTGACAGTGATAGACAGATAGACATTATAATAAAGTAAATGTACTCAAATGAATTGAAGATTCTAGGTGGGTGTTCATCTTTTCTGTATATTTGGAAATATTTGTAATAAGATGTTGAAAAACCAATATCATAGTGTCTGCAACTTTGAAACACTTAAGAAAGTGAGGGTCTCATGGATAGACAAGTAAAGTAAAATGTCAGTGTTAGAATCTAGGTGGTGAGTATATGAATGTTGACTGTAACATTCTTGTAAACTTTTCTGAATTTAAAAAATTTTCAGGGGCTTCCCTGGTGGCGCAGTGGTTGAGAGTCCACCTGCTGATGCAGGGGACACGGGTTCGTGCCCCGGTTGGGGAAGATATCACATGCCGCGGAGCGGCTGGGCCCGTGAGCCATGGCCGCTGAGCCTGCGCGTCCGGAGCCTGTGCTCCGCAGCGGGAGAGGCCACAGCAGTGAGAGGCCTGCGTACCGCAAAAAAAAAAAAATTTCAGAATAACATGTTGGAGGAAAAGTGTCATAAACAGAACAGTGTTTGGCATTAGAGATCTGAGTTCTGACTGTGTGACCTGAGAAAGGATGGGGAAGAAGAGTTTCAGTTAACAGTACAACTTTGAGAAACATAACTCATCTCTGAGCTACAGTTTCCTCGTCTGTGGCTTCAAAAATTAGAAAATATTTCTGTCAAGCAACTGGCAAATGATAGTCAGGAAATGCCTCTGATGATACTGAAGTAATAATCTCCAAATTTAGGAATCATATCTTGGTTTTTGGTTAATATGTTTAGAATTTCTGGATATATGGGCATTTAATTATTTGATGGAACAGGGATGAGGTGAGAGGTCAAAGTGCACATTTTTATTATCAAGGCTGCTTAATTTCACACACATGCTGTCCGTGCGCCATGTTCAGAGCCTGTATGTTTTCTGGCTTAGTCTCCATGTTAATCAGAGCTTGAGCCCCGATTAACTGATGGGAAGTTAGAACCATCCTTATACAAAGGATGGACTCTCTGACTTTCTAGTAACCTATCAAGGAAAACTTGACAGCCTTTAAAAATTTTTTCATTTTGTAAATTGCATAAATTCTCCAATGGGGATTTACTGTATTCCTGTCTTAATTAGCAGTTCCATCTAAATATATGTATACCATACATCAGTGTGAAGTTTTTTCAGTTACATTAATTTTTAAAGAATGTATAGTAAATGTAAATCATATTTACTGCCAAATATATATTTACATACATATTTATATAAATATTTACTGCTTAATATTCAGTAGTAGCTCCTCCGTTGATGACTTTCTTTTTCTTTTTTTGTCTTATGAAAATCAGTCATTTCATTTCTTTGTAAGAAATAAACTTGGATTTCTGGTTTGTTTGAACTTTGGCCTCAAGTGCATTTATAAAGTACAATCCTCTTGTTTTTTAATTTGTTCTGTTTCATATGCAGGGTGGATAAAAATTACTGAACTTTTTATATTTATGTAAATTTATTTAAAATTAAATTCAAATTTACTGCCATATGCCTCAAGGGCTAAACATAATATAGACTATTATAATCATTTATATAAATTGGTTTTAAAAACCAGTTCAATACGTTGAATCAATATGTCATGAATTTCATATCTATGTAGTTGTCATCCTAGTAAATTCCATGGCATGTACTTTTACAGCATACAGATTTTAAGTAAAATTGAATAGACTTTTCTAGCCTGCGTTATGGAGGAACTTCTGTTATCTTCCAGTTGACTGCTTTAGTATTAGAAAATAACCGTGCTACTTAAATATGAATCAGCTGTATTTTGTATATCCATCAAATCTTTTTAGGCAGAGTTTTTATCTCAGCAGTATTTGCTGGTTGTCCTTCATTTGCTATTCTTTGTGTGATACAGGATAACATGAAAATAAATATTCACTTCAAAGCATTGTTCAAAGACTGTCCTCGTTTGCTTTCTGTGGGTATTTGCCAATCTGTGGCTGAAAATCATTATGAAACTTGAGGGGAATGACAAAGCATCTTTAAAACCATGTACATTTGTGTATTTAGTTAGTGTATTTTGTCAGAGACTGAAAGTACATTTACTTATGTGTGTGTAGGGCAGATCTTTGATTTTCTTTCCAACTATAAAATTTACACAAACTTTATTCTTTAAATATGTATGGGGCTTCCCTGGTGGTGCAGTGGTTAAGAATCCGCCTGCCAATGCAGGGGACACAGGTTCGATCCCTGGTCCGGGAAGCTCCCACATGCCGCGGAGCAACTGGGCCCGTGTGCCACAACTACTGAGCCTGCGTGTCACAACTACTGAAGCCCGCATGCCTGGAGCCTGTGCTCTGCTGCAAGAGAAGCCACCGCAATGAGAAGCCCGCACACCACAATGTAGAGAGGCCCCTGCTTGCCTCAACTAGAGAAAGCCCACGTGTTGCAACAAAGACCCAACTCAGCCAAAAAAAAAAAAAAAGTATGTATGTATGTATTATTTTATTAATTATTGATGTATAGTTGATTTACAATGTTATGTTAGTTTCAGGTATACAAAATAGTAATTTGATGTTTTTATGGATTATACTCCATACAAAAGTACTGTGAAATACTGAATATATCCCCTGTGCTATACATTACATCCTGTAACAAATCTGTGATATTTTTTGAAATTAAAAAGAGTATCTTCATATTCAGATAATTAGGGATCCCTAATATACTAGGAACTTCAAGTGTTCTGTAATTTACATGAGTAAAATTTAAGCATGAGTACAGTTTTGGCAACTTTTGGAAGGAATAGATATAAGGAAATATTGGTAGACAAAACAGGCAAACTTATTCTTGAGCAAAAACCTAGAATAAGAGTTATGAATTACAAAATAGTAAATAGATTTCCTATTGTCAAAATAGAACAGAAGGTTCCATTTTATTCTTTTTTTTTTTTTTTTTTTTTTGCGGTATGCGGGCCTCTCACTGTTGTGGCCTCTCCCGTTGCGGAGCACAGGCTCCGGATGCGCAGGCTCAGCGACCATGGCTCACGGGCCCAACCGCTCCGCAGCATGTGGGATCCTCCCGGACCGGGGCACGAACCCGTGTCCCCTGCATCGGCAGGCGGACTCTCAACCACTGCGCCACCAGGGAAGCCCCCTTTTTATTCTTATATGCAGATCTTTTTATGATTTAAATTTTAATTCACTTAAATTCTGGTGAAAATTTCAAATGTAGGAAATTTAATGTAAGCAAGTGTTATATATGTTTCACTGGCCTTGAATGTTAAACAGTGCAGTATAGTAGTTTCTATGTAAGTATAAAAATCAGGTAATTTTTAGTATAAGCTAAAAGCTAAATGCTATTTAATGCTTAACAAAGGAATATTTAATGACCGTGTTCTCTTTTCATAACCAAACTGTGTTGACCTGCCATTGTTTATGTTTATAAGGAATTAGAATAACTTATTTTTAAAGAGAGTGATATACACCTTTCTTTAGCGATTTGTCATTTTCTCTGTTTGCTCAACATAAAATGGCAATTTAGTGTATTTCTCACATTCTTGTAGAATTTGTTTTCTTAAACATGTGCTTGTTAGGGTCATTTATTCTGAAATTTTTTCTTCCTACATTCAAAAATGAGTGAAAAATGTAGAAAAAGGTTCACCTTTAAGTTGTCATCTTTCTAAATGCTTTCTAGAACATTATTACCAAAGTCTGCTATATTCTATGAAGGGAAGAGGTAGGAAGAAAAGAATTAGTATCCCATCTTAACTCGTTATTTTGGTTCAGTAGGTCAGGGTCTTTAATTAACTTTGTGTAATCTTAGAATTTTATACCTGGATCCTTCTCATCCTTTAATATCTTCTGGCCTTTTATACTTGTGTGTGGTTTTTACCTTGTCAAATATAGGTATATTTTGTTTATTTAGACCAATTTCTAATTGTCTTCAGAAAGCATTGAAAGCTGAAGACTCTAATTTATTTTCAGTGTGTGTATTTACTGCTGTGCAGTATATACATTTTATATTTATGTCAGGAAAGGGTTGCAGAGGGGTGCTTTGGAACCACCTTTTCAGCTCTGAATAGCTATTGTGTACATATGGTAAGGTACTGCTGCTTAACAATTAGTAACTGCTTTGATGGAACTAAATTACATGTTTAAGTTCCCATCAGGAAGTCGCTTCACATATCTGTATTAATGTATTCAAGGCTCGAGAAGGAAAGTTAATTTTCCAGCTTAAATATTTAATTCAAGCTTAAAATTTAGTCTGTAATTAGAGCTCCCAAATGGCAGGAACATGGAGTATTTGTCCATTTTAATTAGATTGTTGTTTACCTATTAATTATATATCATATCTTGTCATATAGTTTTGATGGTAACAGATGGTGCTAGGAGTTAGTAAGGGTTTGAACAAAATAAGATTCCACATGATTTATTAAGTTGCACTTTATTAGTGAGTGGTCTGCTTTAGTCAGGGTATTCTCCTGAATAAGAACTGTGCAACATTTCACTAATTTTGATAATTATTCTTTTGTGGAAATGTTGAAGACGAAGTCTGAGACGAATGATGTCTGCTTAGAAACAAAATGGATTACTTTAGGATTCTTTTATTCTTAAAGAGTATGTATTGTCAGTAGTATAATTGGTATGAGGTTTAGTGCATTTTGCTAAGACAATGTCAGGGAATCAGAATTTTATTTATTGGTAAAAATGTAGACGTAGGGAATGTTTTATAGATATATGGTAATGATTTAGGGTATGAGAAATAATAGGGTGATGATTCAGTTATTTATTTCAAACACATGCCTTCTGTGAGTATCGAATTTAACGGGAAGACAAGATTTTTTGTTTACAAATATATCTAAGAGCAGACTCTGTCTCCTAGTGAAGTTGATCTACAGAATTTCCTTATTCAAAAAGTCAGTGCCAGATCAGCTCCGTGCTTTGTGACCACCTAGAGGGGTGGGATAGGGAGGGTGGGAGGGAGACACAAGAGGGAGGGGATATAGGGATATATGTATATGTATAGCTGATTCACTTTGTTATACAGCAGAAACTGACACACCACTGTAAAGAATTATACTCCAGTAAAGATGTCAAAAAAAAAAAGTTGATACCAACTAAATAGAACAGCTTTCTAAGTTTGTTTATACAAGATTTTATTAATTTTTCTGTTACCAACTCAGCTTCCTAAGATGAATTAATTATACAAATGCATATATGCATGCATGTATGGAGAGAGACAGAAAAACAGAAAGGGGAGGAATAAAGGGGGTAAAAGTGGGAGGGTTTAAAATTTTAATCTTATACAGTTTGTTTGCAATTTATTCTAGTCCTTAATATCATTAACTTGAAGGTACATTTGGTTGCTATTTCTTAAAGTTCTTATGTCAGAAACCTTGGTCAGTGTTTTATAGCAAAAAGTAAATGGAAGGCCCAGCCCCACTTTTACTAATTTCAGTGTTTGCTCTGGAGGGGCTCCCTGATGTGTATCAGATCTTCAAAATTATGGACTTCTGTTACCTATGTTACCCTCAGTAAGCAGCATTGTTTTTGGTTAGTTTTATTTTATCTTGTTTTTATATTTTAGTTTGTCTACACTTAAACCATGTCAGTTTTTTGTTTGTTTTTTTTTTTTTTGCGGCACGCGGGCCTCTCACTGTTGTGGCCTCTCCCGTTGCGGAGCACAGGCTCTGGACGCGCAGGCTCAGCGGCCATGGCTCACGGGCCCAGCCGCTCCACGGCATGTGGGATCTTCCCAGACCGGGGCACAAACCTGTGTCCCCTGCGTCGGCAGGCGGACTCTCAACCATTGCGCCACCAGGGAAGCCCCCATGTCAGTTTTTAGAAATATATTTGTCTTTTGGTGTCATCACTAATTCTTTATGGTGGGGTGGTGTGTTAACACCAAGAGTATGATTCCACGTGTTCACAGTAGACAGTTACAGATATGTGTGTAATACAGGACTCTTATAACGTATGAAATGCTCATGTAACTGAAATTATCACTTTAATGAGACTTTAGTTTCATGGTTTTTCCCCCTAGAATGTTGAGTGCTTAAAAACTGATCTCAAATATTGTGCTATAATGTTATAATATAGGAAGGATTCTGCATTATATTTATAGTAATTAGAATATCAAAGGATAAAATTACTGTTCATTTAGACTACATACAGCCTTACTTTGAAAGTTTGAATTTTTAACATTTCTACCCTTTGTGAAAATGTGGGAGTTTATATTTTTTTGCAAAATTTATCAAATGTAACATGCACTTATTTCCACACAAAAGAAAGAAAATTAAATTGAAACATATAAATAAATGAAAGAAATTTAATTTCTAATTACTTTTAAAATTAAATATAGTTATCTTTTATAAAGAAATGAGATAACTTGACTTCTTTGTTTTTAAAGCATATGAAATATACCATACATATATTCTGTTATTTCGTTTAATCTGGGGAAATGAATGAATGAACAAATAAAGACTATTTGGTGATTGTTAACAGAAATAGCAAGTGAAAAGAGAAATACTATTTTAGGAATGAGGTTTTCTTTTGGGTTTCTTCCCCCCAGCCCCTGGCCCACCACTTTATCCCTTGGAAAGACTTTTATTTCAACAGCCAACCATGTACCTATATAACTTTTCCAAAGAAAATGGCAGTACCGATTTATTTTTCTGGAATTATTAAGGTTCTTTCTTTCCTTGAAATAGCAGTATATGAAAACTATTTAGGAAAATGTGGTAGTTGATAAATCAGTCTTATTCCTTGATACTGATTTAAACCACGTTAGCTTTTTGGACTCAGCTTTATTATTTTCTTCTTTTTTTTCACTCAGCAGAAGGGTGTTACTATGCAATGTGGTAGGTTCAAAGTTAAAATTATCTGTAAGCAAGAGTTAAGAACTCATGAATTGATGTATGGACAGTACTACTTTTAAAGCACATAGGGAAAAGAAAAAGATAAGCATTTTCCTGTGCTGAGTGCTTCAGATAGAGAGGAAGGTCTGATGAGGTGCTCATCAGGGTGGTGGGGCACACTCAGGGAACCAAGAGGCCTGGTGGGGAGAGTGGGTGAATGCAGAATCTAAGTTTGTTAGAAGTACTCAGGCTTCCCAAACATTTCTTTATGCTTCTAGACTTCCCTCCCTCCCTTTTTAATGTCTTTCTCCTCTCATTCTCTTTTAAAAATTTTATCTACATAAGCCCTTTAAAGGTGCTTTTGAAATATGGGTTCTTCACTGGAATTCTTCACACCGTGAATCTCTTTTTATAACCTTACACCATGCAGAATGTACTTTGGTAATTGCAGTAGACATTTTCAGACCTTTAGGTTGGACTTTCCTCCATTTTGAAATACGTTTTTGCCCTTGATTCTGTGATATTACACATTCCTGGTTTCCCTGTTTCTTGATGGATTATCACATCTCTTTGAGCTCATTTTCCGCTACTTGGTTTTTAAGTGTTTGCATTTCTCAAGATCCAGTGCTTTTCTCCTGTCACTACCCGTTCCTCTTGACAAGTCTCACCTGTGTCCAGGAGTTCAGTTAGCAGCTTCGTGTGACTCTCAAGTTGACAGCTCCAGCCTAGAGCACTACTGACCTCCAGACCCATTTATCTCACTGTTTACTTCATATTTCTGTACTTGGACTTCACAAGAATTCTTCAAATCCGACAGGTCTACAATTAAATTTATTCTATTCTTGCTTCATTTGGTCTTTATTTAGTTTCCCCAGTTTCAGTCAGTAATATCTTTCTTCCCAGTTGTGCAACCAGAAAACTTTTTTTTTTTTTAACATCTTTATTGGAGTATAATTGCTTTACAATGGTGTGTTAGTTTCTGCTTTATAACAAAGTGAATCAGCTGTACGTATACATATATCCCCATATCTCCTCCCTCTTGCATCTCCCTCCCACCCTCCCTTTCCCACCCCTCTAGGTGGTCACAAAGCACCGAGCTGATCTCCCTGTGCTATGTGGCTGCTTCCCACTAGCTATCTATTTTACGTTTGGTAGTGTATATATGTCCATGCCTCTCTCTCACTTCGTCCCAGCTTACCCTTCCCCCTCCCCGTGTCCTTAAGTCCATTCTCTACGTCTGCATCTTTATTCCTGTCCTGCCCCTAGGTTCTTCAGAACCATTTTTTTTTTTTTTTTAGATTCCGTATATATGTGTCAGCATACGGTATTTGTTTTTGTCTTTCTGACTTACTTCACTCCGTATGACAGACTCTAGGTCCATCCACCTCAATTTCGTTTCTTTATGGGACTGAGTAATATTCCATTGTATATATGTGCCAAATCTTCTTTATCCATTCATCTGTTGATGGACACTTAGGTTGCTTCCGTGTCCTGGCTATTGTAAATAGAGCCACAGTGAACATGGTGGTACGTGACTCTTTTTGAATTATGGTTTTCTCAGGGTATATGCCCAGTAGTAGGATTGCTGGGTAATATGGTAGTTCTATTTGTAGTTTTTTAAGGAACCTCCATACTGTTCTCCATAGTGGCTGTATCAGTTTACATTCCCACCAACAGTGCAAGAGGGTTCCCTTTTCTCCACACGCTCTCCAGCATTTATTGTTTGTAGAATTTTTGATGATGGCTCTTCTGACTGGTGTGAGGTGATACCTCATTGTAGTTTTGATTTGCATTTCTCTAATGATTAGTGATGCAACCAGAAAACTCTTAGTCATCATATTCAATCCATCAACCAATGTCCCTGGGTCATATTCTAAATTTTGATATAGTTATGGATCTCTTTTGGACTTAGTTTTAATCTGTTGATCTATTTGTCTCTCTTTATACAGACCTTACACTTTTAAATAACTGTAGATTTATTGTGGATTTTCCACCTTGCAGAGCTATTTCCTTCATCTTATTCTTTTTAAAAAATCCTAGGTGTTTTCAGGCAATCTACATGGGCTTCAGTATCTGTTTGTTAAGCCTGCCACTTTCTGCCTTCTCAATCCCTTTGGAATTTCTATTAGAATTGCATTAGAGGTACCGATTACTTTGAGGGGAATTTATATCTTCCCAATAACGAGTCTTCTCATCCAGGAACATGTTGTGCATCTTGATTTAATCAAATGCCATTTAAACCTTTCAAACAAGTCACACATTTTCTCCATCTAGTGTTTTTCACAATGCACTAAATTTGTTGTTGCTGTTGTGCTGGGATATTTCCCTTCCTTCTTTTTGGTTTGTCTAGTGTTCAGCATAGTCCCTGGCACATCAGTCAAATATTTATTGAATTTCGAGCAGTTTTGGGTATATAGGAAAGCTTTTTTTTAAGTCATTAGTCTTAAGCATTTTATAAATTAAAAACATTTTTTCAGTTACTTAGGTTTTTGTACATAGACAGTGAAAGCTGCAAATTATAATTCTGTCTTCCTTTTAAAGTTTATACGTCTTGTTTCTTTTGTTTGACGTATTGGGTTAGCTAAAATCTCCTTAACAATGTTGAATAAAATAGCCAATATTCTTGACTTTCTGTTAAGAGAAATGTATTTATGTTTACCATTATATCTGCTATTTGTGTTTTGTTTTCCATAGGAATAAATGCTCTATTAAGGAATGGAAGGTGTTTTTTTTTTTCTTCTTCTTGCTTAGCTTATTTTTTTAATTAGGAATGAGTATTAAATTTTATCGAAGTTTTGCTACATTTAGTGAAATGATATTATAGTCTTTTCTCCTTTAGCTTACTTATACAATCAGTTAATAGATTCTGTAGTAATAAATTGCCCTTGCATTTCTGGAAGGAATCCATCTTGGTTATGTTATTGTGAGGTCATTTGTTCTTGTACTCTCTTTGTCATGTTTTGGTGTTATACAGTCATGTTAACATAAAATGAATTGGGACACTTCCCTTCCTTTTTTTGTTACTGAGCAGTTTAAACATAATAGAAATTAATAATTACTTTAAGGGTTGTTAAAATTTACCCATACTATAATTGAGGTGCCTTTGGTTGGGAGTGAGGGGAATTGTGGTGATAAAGGAAAATCTTTGACTTACATTTATGATTATCTTCTAAAATTTTGGGTGTATTCAGTTTCTTTGCAGCACAGTTCGGATTGTGAAAATTTGTTTTTTCTTAGAAAACTGTCCATTTCATCAACTTTCTTTTTAATTTCATTTGAATCTTGACATTTTGGGGCACAAAGTTGTAGATAGTACTCTTTTTAACCCCTGTATTTTTATAATCCTATTTGGGTCTGGTATTACATCCTCTTCTTGTTTCTATTATTAAGGATTTTTTCTTTTTTGCGTTAATTAATTTGCTCTTAACCTTTCCATTATAAAATGGAATACTGATACAGAAAAGTATAAGAACAAATGTATATCTTGGTGAGTTATTATAAGACAAACATGGTTGTAATGATCACCCAGGTCAAGAAGTAGAGCTTTGCCAGCCACTGTGGAAGCCCTTCCATGTGCTTTTTGCCAATTAAAGCATCCTTTTCTCTCCAAAATTAGCCACTTCTCTGACTTTCAGAATAATAACTTATTTAATTTTCTTTATGGTTTTTATCACCCACGTGAGCCTCTCCAGACATGACAGTTTAGTGTTGCCTAATTTTAAAAAACTAGTTTTGCCTTTTAAGTCTTTTTTAACCTGTAGTTTCTCCCTCTAGCACTTTCTTTTCTTTACAAGTGATCTGCTGAAGATTCTAGGCTGTTTGATCCGTAGAGTTCTCATGGTTCAACTCAACATTCTCTTCTATATTTTCTCCAAATTGGGAGGTCGCATCAGAGCTAGATTGGATTTAGGCTTAATCTCTTAGGCAAGATTATAGGTGCAATTGAATCTGTTCATCTGGAGGCACATAACACCTCTCTATCATTTTAACTTTGGCAGCATTGATGCTCAAAGCCTAAATGCATTAACTCATTATTTCATTTGCTCTGCTGTGTTTTTCTTGTATAACCAATCTAGAAGTGAAATTTGTTTCAATTTCTGGTTAACTAACAAGTATTTTTTGACATTTAAAATTCTAGATTGGTATTGTGGTCAGGAAATGTGGGCTCTACATTTTCACAATGTATGAATATTACCTTTGACTCCCCTTACATATGCAAATTTACAAAGGTTCCCCTGGCATTTGTAAAGAACTTTTATTTTTCTTTTGCTTGTGATTTCAGTATTTTATATTGAAATATTAAATCAAGTTTATTAATGTATTCTTCAAATGGTCTGTATTTTTACTTATGTATCTCTACCTGATCAACCAAATTATGGGAGTAGGCTTGCATTTTAGAAAGATTACTCTAGTACTAGTAGTTTTTTAGGATGGGTTTGGAGGTATGACCATCACTGGAGGCATCAAGATCACGTAGAATTTTTAAAATTTTGTTCTGGTTTTTGGCAGTTATCTAAGTGAGAAATGATGACTCTGAATTAAGATGTTGTTGATAGAAAGTAGGAGATAGATCTTAAAATATTTAGGAAGTATTGATGTAGCAAATAAGGGAGATGAAAGGGTCTAGTTTCTATTTTGTGTTAAGAGATGACAGTGTGGTTAAGCATATGACTTAGAGCAGGGGTTGACTTAAATCTGGTTCATGGCTAAGTCTGGTCTGCCATCCATTTTTGTACAACACAAATGAGAATGGCTTTTACATTTTAAAATGTTTTTTAAAAAGTCAAAAGAAAAGTGTATTTTGTGACACAGGGACATTTATATGAAATTTAAATTTCAGTGCCTGTAAATAAATTTTACTGTAATACAGCCATGCTCATTAGTTTATAGCAAAATTGAGTAAGTTAAGAGAGAGACAGGCCCACAAAGCCTAAAATACTTAATGTGTGGCCCTTTACAGAGTTTTCTAATTCCTAGCGGTGAAATATCCTCTTTTTCCTTATCTTTCTTATTTCCCTTCAATCTGGTGTTCATAACCAGTAATTTCTTATGGGACTATTAAAAAGAATTCCCATATATAACTACATGAATTCAACCCTGCTCATGACCATTAATATTTGACCATATTGAAGTCCATTTCCCATGCAGTTTTTTTTTGGTCTTTTGTGTATAATTATTGAAAGCTTTTAAAAGAGAAGTCCATTTGATATTGATGGTATGCTATTAAAGTGGCTTTTCCTAAATTTTATTCAGACAGTCTTGGCCATTATTAATATTACATTGTAATTTAAGGTAATAATTTTATATTGTACAATCTGTTATGTTTGTATTTTCTATAGAATTTCCTTTTTTCCATGAACTCAAACTGCAATTTAAATAAACAAATTGTTAAAACAATTCTGAGAGCAAATCCTTTGCGGTTTCGGGAGCAGGATTTTAGTTTTATTAAAGATTCAGTGTTAGAGTTGACTTTCTGTACAAAGTCATAGTTTATTGATTTGTTAAGGTATTTTAAAATAGAATTTGGCTGTGTTAAAAACAAGACAACAGGCCCAAAATGGAGTCAGTTATGCCAAGCCCCATGTTACCAAACCGAGACAATTATAGTTTCGGCTCTCACAGAGATGGAATCTTAAACCGGTCAATCAGGAATCACCTAATAAGCACTTGTTCAGTAATCTGCCTGATAAACCCCTGCCGTCCCCTAAAGGAGAGTGATCTTGCCATAACCAATCCACACCTTTTTAGGCAAAGAAGTTTCCTGTTCCTTCTGCCTGTAAAAAAGTCTCTCATTTTGTACACCTCTTCGGAGCTCCTTTTTGTCTGCTAGATGGGATACTGCCGATTCATGTTTGTTGGATAAAGCCAATAAGATCTTTAAAATTTACTCAGTTGAATTTTGTTTTTTAACAGCTGTTATAACTGTATAAATGGGTTACTCTAATTCGCAATAGAGAAAAATTGGTATCATGGGAATTTCTAATGTTTTTGTAACTTAGTAGTGCTGGGTAATCAGGAAGCCAGGACTGACCCTTCCTTAAGGATTCAAGATGACTCTGTTTTGTTTTGGTATATGGCTGTGTCTTTCTCTGCATCTGTATCTGTTTTATTTAAATTTCTAATATTTATGCCTGACAAATTATGTTATATTATGTAAAATATTATCTTCTATTTTTTTTTTTTCACCTTCCTATGGCTGTTACTTGTGCTCGGATAACAACAACAAAAAAAGGCTGGAAGATGACTACCAATGGAAATTGCCGTGAAAAGCAAGCAAAGTATATTTCCATTCTAATGCTTGCTAGCAGCAAAGCACATTGTTAAACTTTATAAATGTTTTTAAAGAGTTATTTATTGACATACAAACTTCTTATCCCATCAATAATTACATCTAAATGGGAATGTTAATTCATTTAAGCCATTGTGTGTCAAAGTAGCTCTGAGAAATAAGCACCCACCACTCTGTTCTTTTCCCTAAAACACAGATTTTTATAGCTATCTTGTTTTAAAAATTGTTCTTGGGAAATTTGTTAATTTTCATTGTGATTAATTCTTGATTTACACTCATTTATCTAGTTTTGTCACCAGTGAATAATAGTTAGAATCAATACCTATTCTTTGACTAATGATTTAGACATTTATCAACATATAATATGCTTTTCATTCGTGTTAAGCAGTTAAATATTTATTTTTTAATTTTTATTTTGTGTTAAGGGAGGAAGGTCCTTCAGGTTGTGTGACATGTTTCACAGTAGTATAAAAATGTAAATTTGCTTCAACTTTTCCTAAGTATGTGTTTAGCAATGTCTTAAATGTTCCTTCTGCTTGTTTATCCTTTTTCTTTTCCTACTTTTCGTACTCACCAAAATAATAGAAATGGTCAGTGAGTGTAATTCACTTTTGTATGTAAATTATTGTTCTAAGGGCAGTTAATAATGGTCACTTCTTGCTCTTCAGGAGTTTTATAATCTGTAACAATCATTTTTGGAATGTTTTTCCGAGTAGTTAGTTAATAAAAATAATTAAAGTATTGAATTTGAAAATGAGTTACCCTTTTGATAAACTAGAGCTGTTTTAATATTATCCTTTAAAAATGTCACCTGTGATCAGTTGCATTCTAATAAGCTTTCAGGGATGGGAGAGAAAGGTATGCAAAAAGGCATGTCATGATCAGCCCTCTGCTCGTGGATGATGCTGAGGGATGAGTGTGTAAGTGGTGTTGCAGACAGGCTCAGTAGCTATTGTGTGTCATGTTAAAAGCACTAGGGAGAGCCTGAGTCGAGTAATGACTAGACATGAAGAGAAGACGGTAATGACAATTCAAGGAATCGGGATGAAGTTTAAGCCATTGGAAATTACCTCTTTTGGGAGGTAAAAAACTTCAATTTCAGCAGTTTTCTATAGTTCAACTTAATACATTCATTATCAACTTGTGTTAGTAAAGAAAAATACACCTGTTAATATTTGAAATGAAGACAAACACTGAACAGCTGTAGTATTTATAAGGAAGGGGTCAGTAACACTAGAATGGAAAGATTTTATGGAGAGGGTTGATGTGTTTTCTAACATCCACCTCCTACATACCCTTTAGGATCTACTTCAGATCCTATTTGTATTAAGTTTTTACTCAGCACCCAAGTAGCAGAAAAGTGCTCCATGATGGGAGAGGGTCAAGAACCTATGTATTCATTTGTCAGCAACCTTTGTTGATTTTCCAGAATGTGTTCCTGAGGATCATATGACAAAAGAACAGTTGGGTCTCTGTGGTTCTCCTTGATCAGAATATGTTCAAACTAAGCCTCCTAGATAAAAGTTCCTGCCTACAACCCTGTTGTTTTGGTTGTTGTTGTTGTTTAACCTTCTCACTGTCCTTTAAGGACGCATACTAGCTCTAATCCATGAGAGCTTCCCACTGATTACATTAGCTGTGGGTTACCTGTGGAACCCTGACTAAAGCTTCCCAAATTACTCC